>NW_026683186.1:0-330539 GCF_027579445.1 Ammospiza nelsoni
TTGCGCTCTTCTTGGCTAGTCCTTCGCAGCTGCTGTGTTCTTGGAACTCAGGGCTTTCTGGTTAATAGAGCCCTTACCCTAGGCGTAACTCAAACTTTAACCCTAGGAAGGAAAATCAAGCTATGGTTCGGGATGGTCTCATGGAAATATCAGTGGTGGCAGCCAAGTTGCGTCACTTTTGCGCTCCCCTTGGGATGCCTTTCGCAGCTGCAGTGTGCCTGGAGCCCAGGGCTTCCTGGTTTTAAAAGTCCTAGGCCTAAGCCTAACAGTAACCCTAGGAAGGTAAATCAGCCGGGTATTAGGGTTCTTCCTAAGGGAAAAGCCGTGAAAGCAGCCATGTTGTGGCACTTCTGCACTCCCTTTGGGATGCCTTTGGCAGATGAAGTAAGCCTGGAACTCAGGGCTTCCTGGTTAAAGAATCCAAGCCCTAGGCTGAACCCTAACCCTAACCCTAGGCAGATAAATCAGCCTAGGTATAGGGATGGTGCCAAGGAAAAAGCTGTGAAAGCTGCCATGTTGTTGCACTTTTGTACTCCCCTTGGGATGCCTTGAACAGCTGCAGTGTGCCTGGAGCCAGGGCTTCCTAGTTTTAAAAATCCTAGCCCTAGGCCTAAGCCTAACAGTAACCCTGGGAAGGTAAATCAGCCTGCTGTTAGGCTTCTTGCCAAGGAAAAAGCCGTGAAAGCAGCCATGTTGTGGCACTTTTGCACTCCCTTTTGGATGCCTTTCACAGCTCCAGTGTGCCTGGAACTCAGGGCTTCCTGATTTTAAAAATCCTAGCCCTAGGCCGAACCCCAACCCTAAGACGAGAAAGGCAAATCAGCCAGGAATTAGGCATGTCCCCAAGGAAAAAGCTGTGGAGGCAGGCATGTTGTGCTACTTTTGCGCTCTTCTTGGCTAGTCCTTCGCAGCTGCTGTGTTCTTGGAACTCAGGGCTTTCTGGTTAATAGAACCCTTACCCTAGGCGTAACTCAAACCTTAAGCCTAGGAAGGAAAATCAGCCTATGGTTCGGGATGGTCTCATGGAAATATCAGTGGTGGCAGCCAAGTTGCGTCACTTTTGCGCTCCCCTTGGGATGCCTTTCGCAGCTGCAGTGTGCCTGGAGCCCAGGGCTTCCTGGTTTTAAAAGTCCTAGGCCTAAGCCTAACAGTAACCCTAGGAAGGTAAATCAGCCGGGTATTAGGGTTCTTCCTAAGGGAAAAGCCGTGAAAGCAGCCATGTTGTGGCACTTCTGCACTCCCTTTGGGATGCCTTTGGCAGATGAAGTAAGCCTGGAACTCAGGGCTTCCTGGTTAAAGAAATCCAAGCCCTAGGCTGAACCCTAACCCTAACCCTAGGCAGATAAATCAGCCTAGGTATAGGGATGGTGCCAAGGAAAAAGCTGTGAAAGCTGCCATGTTGTTGCACTTTTGTACTCCCCTTGGGATGCCTTGAACAGCTGCAGTGTGCCTGGAGCTAAGGGCTTCCTAGTTTTAAAAATTCTAGCCCTAGGCCTAAGCCTAACAGTAACCCTGGGAAGGTAAATCAGCCTGGTGTTAGGCTTCTTGCCAAGGAAAAAGCCGTGAAAGCAGCCATGTTGTGGCACTTTTGCACTCCCTTTTGGATGCCTTTCACAGCTCCAGTGTGCCTGGAACTCAGGGCTTCCTGATTTTAAAAATCCTAGCCCTAGGCCGAACCCCAACACTAAGACGAGAAAGGCAAATCAGCCAGGAATTAGGCATGTCCCCAAGGAAAAAGCTGTGGAGGCAGGCATGTTGTGCTACTTTTGCGCTCTTCTTGGCTAGTCCTTCGCAGCTGCTGTGTTCTTGGAACTCAGGGCTTTCTGGTTAATAGAGCCCTTACCCTAGGCGTAACTCAAACTTTAACCCTAGGAAGGAAAATCAACCTATGGTTCGGGATGGTCTCATGGAAATATCAGTGGTGGCAGCCAAGTTGCGTCACTTTTGCGCTCCCCTTGGGATGCCTTTCGCAGCTGCAGTGTGCCTGGAGCCCAGGGCTTCCTGGTTTTAAAAGTCCTAGGCCTAAGCCTAACAGTAACCCTAGGAAGGTAAATCAGCCGGGTATTAGGGTTCTTCCTAAGGGAAAAGCCGTGAAAGCAGCCATGTTGTGGCACTTCTGCACTCCCTTTGGGATGCCTTTGGCAGATGAAGTAAGCCTGGAACTCAGGGCTTCCTGGTTAAAGAAATCCAAGCCCTAGGCTGAACCCTAACCCTAACCCTAGGCAGATAAATCAGCCTAGGTATAGGGATGGTGCCAAGGAAAAAGCTGTGAAAGCTGCCATGTTGTTGCACTTTTGTACTCCCCTTGGGATGCCTTGAACAGCTGCAGTGTGCCTGGAGCTAAGGGCTTCCTAGTTTTAAAAATCCTAGCCCTAGGCCTAAGCCTAACAGTAACCCTGGGAAGGTAAATCAGCCTGGTGTTAGGCTTCTTGCCAAGGAAAAAGCCGTGAAAGCAGCCATGTTGTGGCACTTTTGCACTCCCTTTTGGATGCCTTTCACAGCTCCAGTGTGCCTGGAACTCAGGGCTTCCTGATTTTAAAAATCCTAGCCCTAGGCCGAACCCCAACCCTAAGACGAGAAAGGCAAATCAGCCAGGAATTAGGCATGTCCCCAAGGAAAAAGCTGTGGAGGCAGGCATGTTGTGGTACTTTTGCGCTCTTCTTGGCTAGTCCTTTGCAGCTGCTGTGTTCTTGGAACTCAGGCTTTCTGGTTAATAGAACCCTTACCCTAGGCGTAACTCAAACCTTAACCCTAGGAAGGAAAATCAGCCTATGGTTCGGGATGGTCTCATGGAAATATCAGTGGTGGCAGCCAAGTTGCGTCACTTTTGCGCTCCCCTTGGGATGCCTTTCGCAGCTGCAGTGTGCCTGGAGCCCAGGGCTTCCTGGTTTTAAAAGTCCTAGGCCTAAGCCTAACAGTAACCCTAGGAAGGTAAATCAGCCGGGTATTAGGGTTCTTCCTAAGGGAAAAGCCGTGAAAGCAGCCATGTTGTGGCACTTCTGCACTCCCTTTGGGATGCCTTTGGCAGATGAAGTAAGCCTGGAACTCAGGGCTTCCTGGTTAAAGAAATCCAAGCCCTAGGCTGAACCCTAACCCTAACCCTAGGCAGATAAATCAGCCTAGGTATAGGGATGGTGCCAAGGAAAAAGCTGTGAAAGCTGCCATGTTGTTGCACTTTTGTACTCCCCTTGGGATGCCTTGAACAGCTGCAGTGTGCCTGGAGCTAAGGGCTTCCTAGTTTTAAAAATCCTAGCCCTAGGCCTAAGCCTAACAGTAACCCTGGGAAGGTAAATCAGCCTGGTGTTAGGCTTCTTGCCAAGGAAAAAGCCGTGAAAGCAGCCATGTTGTGGCACTTTTGCACTCCCTTTTGGATGCCTTTCACAGCTCCAGTGTGCCTGGAACTCAGGGCTTCCTGATTTTAAAAATCCTAGCCCTAGGCCGAACCCCAACCCTAAGACGAGAAAGGCAAATCAGCCAGGAATTAGGCATGTCCCCAAGGAAAAAGCTGTGGAGGCAGGCATGTTGTGGTACTTTTGCGCTCTTCTTGGCTAGTCCTTCGCAGCTGCTGTGTTCTTGGAACTCAGGGCTTTCTGGTTAATAGAGCCCTTACCCTAGGCGTAACTCAAACTTTAACCCTAGGAAGGAAAATCAACCTATGGTTCGGGATGGTCTCATGGAAATATCAGTGGTGGCAGCCAAGTTGCGTCACTTTTGCGCTCCCCTTGGGATGCCTTTCGCAGCTGCAGTGTGCCTGGAGCCCAGGGCTTCCTGGTTTTACAAGTCCTAGGCCTAAGCCTAACAGTAACCCTAGGAAGGTAAATCAGCGGGGTATTAGGGTTCTTCCTAAGGGAAAAGCCGTGAAAGCAGCCATGTTGTGGCACTTCTGCACTCCCTTTGGGATGCCTTTGGCAGATGAAGTAAGCCTGGAACTCAGGGCTTCCTGGTTAAAGAAATCCAAGCCCTAGGCTGAACCCTAACCTTAACCCTAGGCAGATAAATCAGCCTAGGTATAGGGATGGTGCCAAGGAAAAAGCTGTGAAAGCTGCCATGTTGTTGCACTTTTGTACTCCCCTTGGGATGCCTTGAACAGCTGCAGTGTGCCTGGAGCCCAGGGCTTCCTAGTTTTAAAAATCCTAGCCCTAGGCCTAAGCCTAACAGTAACCCTGGGAAGGTAAATCAGCCTGGTGTTAGGCTTCTTGCCAAGGAAAAAGCCGTGAAAGCAGCCATGTTGTGGCACTTTTGCACTCCCTTTTGGATGCCTTTCACAGCTCCAGTGTGCCTGGAACTCAGGGCTTCCTGATTTTAAAAATCCTAGCCCTAGGCCGAACCCCAACCCTAAGACGAGAAAGGCAAATCAGCCAGGAATTAGGCATGTCCCCAAGGAAAAAGCTGTGGAGGCAGGCATGTTGTGGTACTTTTGCGCTCTTCTTGGCTAGTCCTTCGCAGCTGCTGTGTTCTTGGAACTCAGGGCTTTCTGGTTAATAGACCCTTACCCTAGGCGTAACTGAAACCTTAAGCCTAGGAAGGAAAATCAGCCTATGGTTCGGGATGGTCTCATGGAAATATCAGTGGTGGCAGCCAAGTTGCGTCACTTTTGCGCTCCCCTTGGGATGCCTTTCGCAGCTGCAGTGTGCCTGGAGCCCAGGGCTTCCTGGTTTTAAAAGTCCTAGGCCTAAGCCTAACAGTAACCCTAGGAAGGTAAATCAGCCGGGTATTAGGGTTCTTCCTAAGGGAAAAGCCGTGAAAGCAGCCATGTTGTGGCACTTCTGCACTCCCTTTGGGATGCCTTTGGCAGATGAAGTAAGCCTGGAACTCAGGGCTTCCTGGTTAAAGAAATCCAAGCCCTAGGCTGAACCCTAACCCTAACCCTAGGCAGATAAATCAGCCTAGGTATAGGGATGGTGCCAAGGAAAAAGCTGTGAAAGCTGCCATGTTGTTGCACTTTTGTACTCCCCTTGGGATGCCTTGAACAGCTGCAGTGTGCCTGGAGCCCAGGGTTTCCTAGTTTTAAAAATTCTAGCCCTAGGCCTAAGCCTAACAGTAACCCTGGGAAGGTAAATCAGCCTGGTGTTAGGCTTCTTGCCAAGGAAAAAGCCGTGAAAGCAGCCATGTTGTGGCACTTTTGCACTCCCTTTTGGATGCCTTTCACAGCTCCAGTGTGCCTGGAACTCAGGGCTTCCTGATTTTAAAAATCCTAGCCCTAGGCCGAACCCCAACCCTAAGACGAGAAAGGCAAATCAGCCAGGAATTAGGCATGTCCCCAAGGAAAAAGCTGTGGAGGCAGGCATGTTGTGGTACTTTTGCGCTCTTCTTGGCTAGTCCTTCGCAGCTGCTGTGTTCTTGGAACTCAGGGCTTTCTGGTTAATAGAGCCCTTACCCTAGGCGTAACTCAAACTTTAACCCTAGGAAGGAAAATCAACCTATGGTTCGGGATGGTCTCATGGAAATATCAGTGGTGGCAGCCAAGTTGCGTCACTTTTGCGCTCCCCTTGGGATGCCTTTCGCAGCTGCAGTGTGCCTGGAGCCCAGGGCTTCCTGGTTTTAAAAGTCCTAGGCCTAAGCCTAACAGTAACCCTAGGAAGGTAAATCAGCCGGGTATTAGGGTTCTTCCTAAGGGAAAAGCCGTGAAAGCAGCCATGTTGTGGCACTTCTGCACTCCCTTTGGGATGCCTTTGGCAGATGAAGTAAGCCTGGAACTCAGGGCTTCCTGGTTAAAGAAATCCAAGCCCTAGGCTGAACCCTAACCCTAACCCTAGGCAGATAAATCAGCCTAGGTATAGGGATGGTGCCAAGGAAAAAGCTGTGAAAGCTGCCATGTTGTTGCACTTTTGTACTCCCCTTGGGATGCCTTGAACAGCTGCAGTGTGCCTGGAGCCCAGGGCTTCCTAGTTTTAAAAATCCTAGCCCTAGGCCTAAGCCTAACAGTAACCCTGGGAAGGTAAATCAGCCAGCTGTTAGGCTTCTTGCCAAGGAAAAAGCCGTGAAAGCAGCCATGTTGTGGCACTTTTGCACTCCCTTTTGGATGCCTTTCACAGCTCCAGTGTGCCTGGAACTCAGGGCTTCCTGATTTTAAAAATCCTAGCCCTAGGCCGAACCCCAACCCTAAGACGAGAAAGGCAAATCAGCCAGGAATTAGGCATGTCCCCAAGGAAAAAGCTGTGGAGGCAGGCATGTTGTGGTACTTTTGCGCTCTTCTTGGCTAGTCCTTCGCAGCTGCTGTGTTCTTGGAACTCAGGGCTTTCTGGTTAATAGAACCCTTACCCTAGGCGTAACTCAAACCTTAAGCCTAGGAAGGAAAATCAGCCTATGGTTCGGGATGGTCTCATGGAAATATCAGTGGTGGCAGCCAAGTTGCGTCACTTTTGCGCTCCCCTTGGGATGCCTTTCGCAGCTGCAGTGTGCCTGGAGCCCAGGGCTTCCTGGTTTTAAAAGTCCTAGGCCTAAGCCTAACAGTAACCCTAGGAAGGTAAATCAGCCGGGTATTAGGGTTCTTCCTAAGGGAAAAGCCGTGAAAGCAGCCATGTTGTGGCACTTCTGCACTCCCTTTGGGATGCCTTTGGCAGATGAAGTAAGCCTGGAACTCAGGGCTTCCTGGTTAAAGAAATCCAAGCCCTAGGCTGAACCCTAACCCTAACCCTAGGCAGATAAATCAGCCTAGGTATAGGGATGGTGCCAAGGAAAAAGCTGTGAAAGCTGCCATGTTGTTGCACTTTTGTACTCCCCTTGGGATGCCTTGAACAGCTGCAGTGTGCCTGGAGCTAAGGGCTTCCTAGTTTTAAAAATCCTAGCCCTAGGCCTAAGCCTAACAGTAACCCTGGGAAGGTAAATCAGCCTGGTGTTAGGCTTCTTGCCAAGGAAAAAGCCGTGAAAGCAGCCATGTTGTGGCACTTTTGCACTCCCTTTTGGATGCCTTTCACAGCTCCAGTGTGCCTGGAACTCAGGGCTTCCTGATTTTAAAAATCCTAGCCCTAGGCCGAACCCCAACCCTAAGACGAGAAAGGCAAATCAGCCAGGAATTAGGCATGTCCCCAAGGAAAAAGCTGTGGAGGCAGGCATGTTGTGGTACTTTTGCGCTCTTCTTGGCTAGTCCTTCGCAGCTGCTGTGTTCTTGGAACTCAGGGCTTTCTGGTTAATAGAGCCCTTACCCTAGGCGTAACTCAAACTTTAACCCTAGGAAGGAAAATCAACCTATGGTTCGGGATGGTCTCATGGAAATATCAGTGGTGGCAGCCAAGTTGCGTCACTTTTGCGCTCCCCTTGGGATGCCTTTCGCAGCTGCAGTGTGCCTGGAGCCCAGGGCTTCCTGGTTTTACAAGTCCTAGGCCTAAGCCTAACAGTAACCCTAGGAAGGTAAATCAGCGGGGTATTAGGGTTCTTCCTAAGGGAAAAGCCGTGAAAGCAGCCATGTTGTGGCACTTCTGCACTCCCTTTGGGATGCCTTTGGCAGATGAAGTAAGCCTGGAACTCAGGGCTTCCTGGTTAAAGAAATCCAAGCCCTAGGCTGAACCCTAACCTTAACCCTAGGCAGATAAATCAGCCTAGGTATAGGGATGGTGCCAAGGAAAAAGCTGTGAAAGCTGCCATGTTGTTGCACTTTTGTACTCCCCTTGGGATGCCTTGAACAGCTGCAGTGTGCCTGGAGCCCAGGGCTTCCTAGTTTTAAAAATCCTAGCCCTAGGCCTAAGCCTAACAGTAACCCTGGGAAGGTAAATCAGCCTGCTGTTAGGCTTCTTGCCAAGGAAAAAGCCGTGAAAGCAGCCATGTTGTGGCACTTTTGCACTCCCTTTTGGATGCCTTTCACAGCTCCAGTGTGCCTGGAACTCAGGGCTTCCTGATTTTAAAAATCCTAGCCCTAGGCCGAACCCCAACCCTAAGACGAGAAAGGCAAATCAGCCAGGAATTAGGCATGTCCCCAAGGAAAAAGCTGTGGAGGCAGGCATGTTGTGGTACTTTTGCGCTCTTCTTGGCTAGTCCTTCGCAGCTGCTGTGTTCTTGGAACTCAGGGCTTTCTGGTTAATAGACCCTTACCCTAGGCGTAACTGAAACCTTAAGCCTAGGAAGGAAAATCAGCCTATGGTTCGGGATGGTCTCATGGAAATATCAGTGGTGGCAGCCAAGTTGCGTCACTTTTGCGCTCCCCTTGGGATGCCTTTCGCAGCTGCAGTGTGCCTGGAGCCCAGGGCTTCCTGGTTTTAAAAGTCCTAGGCCTAAGCCTAACAGTAACCCTAGGAAGGTAAATCAGCCGGGTATTAGGGTTCTTCCTAAGGGAAAAGCCGTGAAAGCAGCCATGTTGTGGCACTTCTGCACTCCCTTTGGGATGCCTTTGGCAGATGAAGTAAGCCTGGAACTCAGGGCTTCCTGGTTAAAGAAATCCAAGCCCTAGGCTGAACCCTAACCCTAACCCTAGGCAGATAAATCAGCCTAGGTATAGGGATGGTGCCAAGGAAAAAGCTGTGAAAGCTGCCATGTTGTTGCACTTTTGTACTCCCCTTGGGATGCCTTGAACAGCTGCAGTGTGCCTGGAGCCCAGGGCTTCCTAGTTTTAAAAATCCTAGCCCTAGGCCTAAGCCTAACAGTAACCCTGGGAAGGTAAATCAGCCTGGTGTTAGGCTTCTTGCCAAGGAAAAAGCCGTGAAAGCAGCCATGTTGTGGCACTTTTGCACTCCCTTTTGGATGCCTTTCACAGCTCCAGTGTGCCTGGAACTCAGGGCTTCCTGATTTTAAAAATCCTAGCCCTAGGCCGAACCCCAACCCTAAGACGAGAAAGGCAAATCAGCCAGGAATTAGGCATGTCCCCAAGGAAAAAGCTGTGGAGGCAGGCATGTTGTGGTACTTTTGCGCTCTTCTTGGCTAGTCCTTCGCAGCTGCTGTGTTCTTGGAACTCAGGGCTTTCTGGTTAATAGAGCCCTTACCCTAGGCGTAACTCAAACTTTAACCCTAGGAAGGAAAATCAACCTATGGTTCGGGATGGTCTCATGGAAATATCAGTGGTGGCAGCCAAGTTGCGTCACTTTTGCGCTCCCCTTGGGATGCCTTTCGCAGCTGCAGTGTGCCTGGAGCCCAGGGCTTCCTGGTTTTAAAAGTCCTAGGCCTAAGCCTAACAGTAACCCTAGGAAGGTAAATCAGCCGGGTATTAGGGTTCTTCCTAAGGGAAAAGCCGTGAAAGCAGCCATGTTGTGGCACTTCTGCACTCCCTTTGGGATGCCTTTGGCAGATGAAGTAAGCCTGGAACTCAGGGCTTCCTGGTTAAAGAAATCCAAGCCCTAGGCTGAACCCTAACCGTAACCCTAGGCAGATAAATCAGCCTAGGTATAGGGATGGTGCCAAGGAAAAAGCTGTGAAAGCTGCCATGTTGTTGCACTTTTGTACTCCCCTTGGGATGCCTTGAACAGCTGCAGTGTGCCTGGAGCCCAGGGCTTCCTAGTTTTAAAAATCCTAGCCCTAGGCCTAAGCCTAACAGTAACCCTGGGAAGGTAAATCAGCCTGGTGTTAGGCTTCTTGCCAAGGCAAAAGCCGTGAAAGCAGCCATGTTGTGGCACTTTTGCACTCCCTTTTGGATGCCTTTCACAGCTCCAGTGTGCCTGGAACTCAGGGCTTCCTGATTTTAAAAATCCTAGCCCTAGGCTGAACCCCAACCCTAAGACGAGAAAGGCAAATCAGCCAGGAATTAGGCATGTCCCCAAGGAAAAAGCTGTGGAGGCAGGCATGTTGTGCTACTTTTGCGCTCTTCTTGGCTAGTCCTTCGCAGCTGCTGTGTTCTTGGAACTCAGGGCTTTCTGGTTAATAGAACCCTTACCCTAGGCGTAACTCAAACCTTAACCCTAGGAAGGAAAATCAGCCTATGGTTCGGGATGGTCTCATGGAAATATCAGTGGTGGCAGCCAAGTTGCGTCACTTTTGCGCTCCCCTTGGGATGCCTTTCGCAGCTGCAGTGTGCCTGGAGCCCAGGGCTTCCTGGTTTTAAAAGTCCTAGGCCTAAGCCTAACAGTAACCCTAGGAAGGTAAATCAGCCGGGTATTAGGGTTCTTCCTAAGGGAAAAGCCGTGAAAGCAGCCATGTTGTGGCACTTCTGCACTCCCTTTGGGATGCCTTTGGCAGATGAAGTAAGCCTGGAACTCAGGGCTTCCTGGTTAAAGAAATCCAAGCCCTAGGCTGAACCCTAACCCTAACCCTAGGCAGATAAATCAGCCTAGGTATAGGGATGGTGCCAAGGAAAAAGCTGTGAAAGCTGCCATGTTGTTGCACTTTTGTACTCCCCTTGGGATGCCTTGAACAACTGCAGTGTGCCTGGAGCTAAGGGCTTCCTAGTTTTAAAAATCCTAGCCCTAGGCCTAAGCCTAACAGTAACCCTGGGAAGGTAAATCAGCCTGGTGTTAGGCTTCTTGCCAAGGAAAAAGCCGTGAAAGCAGCCATGTTGTGGCACTTTTGCACTCCCTTTTGGATGCCTTTCACAGCTCCAGTGTGCCTGGAACTCAGGGCTTCCTGATTTTAAAAATCCTAGCCCTAGGCCGAACCCCAACCCTAAGACGAGAAAGGCAAATCAGCCAGGAATTCGGAATGTCCCCAAGGAAAAAGCTGTGGAGGCAGGCATGTTGTGCTACTTTTGCGCTCTTCTTGGCTAGTCCTTCGCAGCTGCTGTGTTCTTGGAACTCAGGGCTTTCTGGTTAATAGAGCCCTTACCCTAGGCGTAACTCAAACTTTAACCCTAGGAAGGAAAATCAACCTATGGTTCGGGATGGTCTCATGGAAATATCAGTGGTGGCAGCCAAGTTGCGTCACTTTTGCGCTCCCCTTGGGATGCCTTTCGCAGCTGCAGTGTGCCTGGAGCCCAGGGCTTCCTGGTTTTAAAAGTCCTAGGCCTAAGCCTAACAGTAACCCTAGGAAGGTAAATCAGCCGGGTATTAGGGTTCTTCCTAAGGGAAAAGCCGTGAAAGCAGCCATGTTGTGGCACTTCTGCACTCCCTTTGGGATGCCTTTGGCAGATGAAGTAAGCCTGGAACTCAGGGCTTCCTGGTTAAAGAAATCCAAGCCCTAGGCTGAACCCTAACCCTAACCCTAGGCAGATAAATCAGCCTAGGTATAGGGATGGTGCCAAGGAAAAAGCTGTGAAAGCTGCCATGTTGTTGCACTTTTGTACTCCCCTTGGGATGCCTTGAACAGCTGCAGTGTGCCTGGAGCCCAGGGCTTCCTAGTTTTAAAAATCCTAGCCCTAGGCCTAAGCCTAACAGTAACCCTGGGAAGGTAAATCAGCCTGGTGTTAGGCTTCTTGCCAAGGAAAAAGCCGTGAAAGCAGCCATGTTGTGGCACTTTTGCACTCCCTTTTGGATGCCTTTCACAGCTCCAGTGTGCCTGGAACTCAGGGCTTCCTGATTTTAAAAATCCTAGCCCTAGGCCGAACCCCAACCCTAAGACGAGAAAGGCAAATCAGCCAGGAATTAGGAATGTCCCCAAGGAAAAAGCTGTGGAGGCAGGCATGTTGTGGTACTTTTGCGCTCTTCTTGGCTAGTCCTTCGCAGCTGCTGTGTTCTTGGAACTCAGGGCTTTCTGGTTAATAGAGCCCTTACCCTAGGCGTAACTCAAACTTTAACCCTAGGAAGGAAAATCAACCTATGGTTCGGGATGGTCTCATGGAAATATCAGTGGTGGCAGCCAAGTTGCGTCACTTTTGCGCTCCCCTTGGGATGCCTTTCGCAGCTGCAGTGTGCCTGGAGCCCAGGGCTTCCTGGTTTTAAAAGTCCTAGGCCTAAGCCTAACAGTAACCCTAGGAAGGTAAATCAGCCGGGTATTAGGGTTCTTCCTAAGGGAAAAGCCGTGAAAGCAGCCATGTTGTGGCACTTCTGCACTCCCTTTGGGATGCCTTTGGCAGATGAAGTAAGCCTGGAACTCAGGGCTTCCTGGTTAAAGAAATCCAAGCCCTAGGCTGAACCCTAACCCTAACCCTAGGCAGATAAATCAGCCTAGGTATAGGGATGGTGCCAAGGAAAAAGCTGTGAAAGCTGCCATGTTGTTGCACTTTTGTACTCCCCTTGGGATGCCTTGAACAGCTGCAGTGTGCCTGGAGCCCAGGGCTTCCTAGTTTTAAAAATCCTAGCCCTAGGCCTAAGCCTAACAGTAACCCTGGGAAGGTAAATCAGCCTGGTGTTAGGCTTCTTGCCAAGGAAAAAGCCGTGAAAGCAGCCATGTTGTGGCACTTTTGCACTCCCTTTTGGATGCCTTTCACAGCTCCAGTGTGCCTGGAACTCAGGGCTTCCTGATTTTAAAAATCCTAGCCCTAGGCCGAACCCCAACCCTAAGACGAGAAAGGCAAATCAGCCAGGAATTAGGCATGTCCCCAAGGAAAAAGCTGTGGAGGCAGGCATGTTGTGGTACTTTTGCGCTCTTCTTGGCTAGTCCTTCGCAGCTGCTGTGTTCTTGGAACTCAGGGCTTTCTGGTTAATAGAGCCCTTACCCTAGGCGTAACTCAAACTTTAACCCTAGGAAGGAAAATCAACCTATGGTTCGGGATGGTCTCATGGAAATATCAGTGGTGGCAGCCAAGTTGCGTCACTTTTGCGCTCCCCTTGGGATGCCTTTCGCAGCTGCAGTGTGCCTGGAGCCCAGGGCTTCCTGGTTTTAAAAGTCCTAGGCCTAAGCCTAACAGTAACCCTAGGAAGGTAAATCAGCCGGGTATTAGGGTTCTTCCTAAGGGAAAAGCCGTGAAAGCAGCCATGTTGTGGCACTTCTGCACTCCCTTTGGGATGCCTTTGGCAGATGAAGTAAGCCTGGAACTCAGGGCTTCCTGGTTAAAGAAATCCAAGCCCTAGGCTGAACCCTAACCCTAACCCTAGGCAGATAAATCAGCCTAGGTATAGGGATGGTGCCAAGGAAAAAGCTGTGAAAGCTGCCATGTTGTTGCACTTTTGTACTCCCCTTGGGATGCCTTGAACAGCTGCAGTGTGCCTGGAGCCCAGGGCTTCCTAGTTTTAAAAATCCTAGCCCTAGGCCTAAGCCTAACAGTAACCCTGGGAAGGTAAATCAGCCTGGTGTTAGGCTTCTTGCCAAGGAAAAAGCCGTGAAAGCAGCCATGTTGTGGCACTTTTGCACTCCCTTTTGGATGCCTTTCACAGCTCCAGTGTGCCTGGAACTCAGGGCTTCCTGATTTTAAAAATCCTAGCCCTAGGCCGAACCCCAACCCTAAGACGAGAAAGGCAAATCAGCCAGGAATTAGGAATGTCCCCAAGGAAAAAGCTGTGGAGGCAGGCATGTTGTGGTACTTTTGCGCTCTTCTTGGCTAGTCCTTCGCAGCTGCTGTGTTCTTGGAACTCAGGGCTTTCTGGTTAATAGAGCCCTTACCCTAGGCGTAACTCAAACTTTAACCCTAGGAAGGAAAATCAACCTATGGTTCGGGATGGTCTCATGGAAATATCAGTGGTGGCAGCCAAGTTGCGTCACTTTTGCGCTCCCCTTGGGATGCCTTTCGCAGCTGCAGTGTGCCTGGAGCCCAGGGCTTCCTGGTTTTAAAAGTTCTAGGCCTAAGCCTAACAGCAACCCTAGGAAGGTAAATCAGCCGGGTATTAGGGTTCTTCCTAAGGGAAAAGCCGTGAAAGCAGCCATGTTGTGGCACTTCTGCACTCCCTTTGGGATGCCTTTGGCAGATGAAGTAAGCCTGGAACTCAGGGCTTCCTGGTTAAAGAAATCCAAGCCCTAGGCTGAACCCTAACCCTAACCCTAGGCAGATAAATCAGCCTAGGTATAGGGATGGTGCCAAGGAAAAAGCTGTGAAAGCTGCCATGTTGTTGCACTTTTGTACTCCCCTTGGGATGCCTTGAACAGCTGCAGTGTGCCTGGAGCCCAGGGCTTCCTAGTTTTAAAAATCCTAGCCCTAGGCCTAAGCCTAACAGTAACCCTGGGAAGGTAAATCAGCCTGGTGTTAGGCTTCTTGCCAAGGAAAAAGCCGTGAAAGCAGCCATGTTGTGGCACTTTTGCACTCCCTTTTGGATGCCTTTCACAGCTCCAGTGTGCCTGGAACTCAGGGCTTCCTGATTTTAAAAATCCTAGCCCTAGGCCGAACCCCAACCCTAAGACGAGAAAGGCAAATCAGCCAGGAATTAGGCATGTCCCCAAGGAAAAAGCTGTGGAGGCAGGCATGTTGTGGTACTTTTGCGCTCTTCTTGGCTAGTCCTTCGCAGCTGCTGTGTTCTTGGAACTCAGGGCTTTCTGGTTAATAGAGCCCTTACCCTAGGCGTAACTCAAACTTTAACCCTAGGAAGGAAAATCAACCTATGGTTCGGGATGGTCTCATGGAAATATCAGTGGTGGCAGCCAAGCTGCGTCACTTTTGCGCTCCCCTTGGGATGCCTTTCGCAGCTGCAGTGTGCCTGGAGCCCAGGGCTTCCTGGTTTTAAAAGTCCTAGGCCTAAGCCTAACAGTAACCCTAGGAAGGTAAATCAGCCGGGTATTAGGGTTCTTCCTAAGGGAAAAGCCGTGAAAGCAGCCATGTTGTGGCACTTCTGCACTCCCTTTGGGATGCCTTTGGCAGATGAAGTAAGCCTGGAACTCAGGGCTTCCTGGTTAAAGAAATCCAAGCCCTAGGCTGAACCCTAACCCTAACCCTAGGCAGATAAATCAGCCTAGGTATAGGGATGGTGCCAAGGAAAAAGCTGTGAAAGCTGCCATGTTGTTGCACTTTTGTACTCCCCTTGGGATGCCTTGAACAGCTGCAGTGTGCCTGGAGCCCAGGGCTTCCTAGTTTTAAAAATCCTAGCCCTAGGCCTAAGCCTAACAGTAACCCTGGGAAGGTAAATCAGCCTGGTGTTAGGCTTCTTGCCAAGGAAAAAGCCGTGAAAGCAGCCATGTTGTGGCACTTTTGCACTCCCTTTTGGATGCCTTTCACAGCTCCAGTGTGCCTGGAACTCAGGGCTTCCTGCTTTTAAAAATCCTAGCCCTAGGCCGAACCCCAACCCTAAGACGAGAAAGGCAAATCAGCCAGGAATTAGGAATGTCCCCAAGGAAAAAGCTGTGGAGGCAGGCATGTTGTGGTACTTTTGCGCTCTTCTTGGCTAGTCCTTCGCAGCTGCTGTGTTCTTGGAACTCAGGGCTTTCTGGTTAATAGAGCCCTTACCCTAGGCGTAACTCAAACTTTAACCCTAGGAAGGAAAATCAAGCTATGGTTCGGGATGGTCTCATGGAAATATCAGTGGTGGCAGCCAAGTTGCGTCACTTTTGCGCTCCCCTTGGGATGCCTTTCGCAGCTGCAGTGTGCCTGGAGCCCAGGGCTTCCTGGTTTTAAAAGTCCTAGGCCTAAGCCTAACAGTAACCCTAGGAAGGTAAATCAGCCGGGTATTAGGGTTCTTCCTAAGGGAAAAGCCGTGAAAGCAGCCATGTTGTGGCACTTCTGCACTCCCTTTGGGATGCCTTTGGCAGATGAAGTAAGCCTGGAACTCAGGGCTTCCTGGTTAAAGAAATCCAAGCCCTAGGCTGAACCCTAACCCTAACCCTAGGCAGATAAATCAGCCTAGGTATAGGGATGGTGCCAAGGAAAAAGCTGTGAAAGCTGCCATGTTGTTGCACTTTTGTACTCCCCTTGGGATGCCTTGAACAGCTGCAGTGTGCCTGGAGCCCAGGGCTTCCTAGTTTTAAAAATCCTAGCCCTAGGCCTAAGCCTAACAGTAACCCTGGGAAGGTAAATCAGCCTGCTGTTAGGCTTCTTGCCAAGGAAAAAGCCGTGAAAGCAGCCATGTTGTGGCACTTTTGCACTCCCTTTTGGATGCCTTTCACAGCTCCAGTGTGCCTGGAACTCAGGGCTTCCTGATTTTAAAAATCCTAGCCCTAGGCCGAACCCCAACCCTAAGACGAGAAAGGCAAATCAGCCAGGAATTAGGCATGTCCCCAAGGAAAAAGCTGTGGAGGCAGGCATGTTGTGGTACTTTTGCGCTCTTCTTGGCTAGTCCTTCGCAGCTGCTGTGTTCTTGGAACTCAGGGCTTTCTGGTTAATAGAGCCCTTACCCTAGGCGTAACTCAAACTTTAACCCTAGGAAGGAAAATCAAGCTATGGTTCGGGATGGTCTCATGGAAATATCAGTGGTGGCAGCCAAGTTGCGTCACTTTTGCGCTCCCCTTGGGATGCCTTTCGCAGCTGCAGTGTGCCTGGAGCCCAGGGCTTCCTGGTTTTAAAAGTCCTAGGCCTAAGCCTAACAGTAACCCTAGGAAGGTAAATCAGCCGGGTATTAGGGTTCTTCCTAAGGGAAAAGCCGTGAAAGCAGCCATGTTGTGGCACTTCTGCACTCCCTTTGGGATGCCTTTGGCAGATGAAGTAAGCCTGGAACTCAGGGCTTCCTGGTTAAAGAAATCCAAGCCCTAGGCTGAACCCTAACCTTAACCCTAGGCAGATAAATCAGCCTAGGTATAGGGATGGTGCCAAGGAAAAAGCTGTGAAAGCTGCCATGTTGTTGCACTTTTGTACTCCCCTTGGGATGCCTTGAACAGCTGCAGTGTGCCTGGAGCCCAGGGCTTCCTAGTTTTAAAAATCCTAGCCCTAGGCCTAAGCCTAACAGTAACCCTGGGAAGGTAAATCAGCCTGGTGTTAGGCTTCTTGCCAAGGAAAAAGCCGTGAAAGCAGCCATGTTGTGGCACTTTTGCACTCCCTTTTGGATGCCTTTCACAGCTCCAGTGTGCCTGGAACTCAGGGCTTCCTGATTTTAAAAATCCTAGCCCTAGGCCGAACCCCAACCCTAAGACGAGAAAGGCAAATCAGCCAGGAATTAGGCATGTCCCCAAGGAAAAAGCTGTGGAGGCAGGCATGTTGTGGTACTTTTGCGCTCTTCTTGGCTAGTCCTTCGCAGCTGCTGTGTTCTTGGAACTCAGGGCTTTCTGGTTAATAGACCCTTACCCTAGGCGTAACTCAAACCTTAACCCTAGGAAGGAAAATCAGCCTATGGTTCGGGATGGTCTCATGGAAATATCAGTGGTGGCAGCCAAGTTGCGTCACTTTTGCGCTCCCCTTGGGATGCCTTTCGCAGCTGCAGTGTGCCTGGAGCCCAGGGCTTCCTGGTTTTAAAAGTCCTAGGCCTAAGCCTAACAGTAACCCTAGGAAGGTAAATCAGCCGGGTATTAGGGTTCTTCCTAAGGGAAAAGCCGTGAAAGCAGCCATGTTGTGGCACTTCTGCACTCCCTTTGGGATGCCTTTGGCAGATGAAGTAAGCCTGGAACTCAGGGCTTCCTGGTTAAAGAAATCCAAGCCCTAGGCTGAACCCTAACCCTAACCCTAGGCAGATAAATCAGCCTAGGTATAGGGATGGTGCCAAGGAAAAAGCTGTGAAAGCTGCCATGTTGTTGCACTTTTGTACTCCCCTGGGGATGCCTTGAACAGCTGCAGTGTGCCTGGAGCTAAGGGCTTCCTAGTTTCAAAAATCCTAGCCCTAGGCCTAAGCCTAACAGTAACCCTGGGAAGGTAAATCAGCCTGGTGTTAGGCTTCTTGCCAAGGAAAAAGCCGTGAAAGCAGCCATGTTGTGGCACTTTTGCACTCCCTTTTGGATGCCTTTCACAGCTCCAGTGTGCCTGGAACTCAGGGCTTCCTGATTTTAAAAATCCTAGCCCTAGGCCGAACCCCAACCCTAAGACGAGAAAGGCAAATCAGCCAGGAATTAGGCATGTCCCCAAGGAAAAAGCTGTGGAGGCAGGCATGTTGTGGTACTTTTGCGCTCTTCTTGGCTAGTCCTTCGCAGCTGCTGTGTTCTTGGAACTCAGGGCTTTCTGGTTAATAGAGCCCTTACCCTAGGCGTAACTCAAACTTTAACCCTAGGAAGGAAAATCAACCTATGGTTCGGGATGGTCTCATGGAAATATCAGTGGTGGCAGCCAAGTTGCGTCACTTTTGCGCTCCCCTTGGGATGCCTTTCGCAGCTGCAGTGTGCCTGGAGCCCAGGGCTTCCTGGTTTTAAAAGTCCTAGGCCTAAGCCTAACAGTAACCCTAGGAAGGTAAATCAGCCGGGTATTAGGGTTCTTCCTAAGGGAAAAGCCGTGAAAGCAGCCATGTTGTGGCACTTCTGCACTCCCTTTGGGATGCCTTTGGCAGATGAAGTAAGCCTGGAACTCAGGGCTTCCTGGTTAAAGAAATCCAAGCCCTAGGCTGAACCCTAACCCTAGGCAGATAAATCAGCCTAGGTATAGGGATGGTGCCAAGGAAAAAGCTGTGAAAGCTGCCATGTTGTTGCACTTTTGTACTCCCCTTGGGATGCCTTGAACAGCTGCAGTGTGCCTGGAGCTAAGGGCTTCCTAGTTTTAAAAATCCTAGCCCTAGGCCTAAGCCTAACAGTAACCCTGGGAAGGTAAATCAGCCTGTTGTTAGGCTTTTTGCCAAGGAAAAAGCCGTGAAAGCAGCCATGTTGTGGCACTTTTGCACTCCCTTTTGGATGCCTTTCACAGCTCCAGTGTGCCTGGAACTAAGGGCTTCCTGATTTTAAAAATCCTAGCCCTAGGCCGAACCCCAACCCTAAGACGAGAAAGGCAAATCAGCCAGGAATTAGGCATGTCCCCAAGGAAAAAGCTGTGGAGGCAGGCATGTTGTGCTACTTTTGCGCTCTTCTTGGCTAGTCCTTCGCAGCTGCTGTGTTCTTGGAACTCAGGGCTTTCTGGTTAATAGAACCCTTACCCTAGGCGTAACTCAAACTTTAACCCTAGGAAGGAAAATCAACCTATGGTTCGGGATGGTCTCATGGAAATATCAGTGGTGGCAGCCAAGTTGCGTCACTTTTGCGCTCCCCTTGGGATGCCTTTCGCAGCTGCAGTGTGCCTGGAGCCCAGGGCTTCCTGGTTTTAAAAGTCCTAGGCCTAAGCCTAACAGTAACCCTAGGAAGGTAAATCAGCCGGGTATTAGGGTTCTTCCTAAGGGAAAAGCCGTGAAAGCAGCCATGTTGTGGCACTTCTGCACTCCCTTTGGGATGCCTTTGGCAGATGAAGTAAGCCTGGAACTCAGGGCTTCCTGGTTAAAGAAATCCAAGCCCTAGGCTGAACCCTAACCTTAACCCTAGGCAGATAAATCAGCCTAGGTATAGGGATGGTGCCAAGGAAAAAGCTGTGAAAGCTGCCATGTTGTTGCACTTTTGTACTCCCCTTGGGATGCCTTGAACAGCTGCAGTGTGCCTGGAGCCCAGGGCTTCCTAGTTTTAAAAATCCTAGCCCTAGGCCTAAGCCTAACAGTAACCCTGGGAAGGTAAATCAGCCTGGTGTTAGGCTTCTTGCCAAGGAAAAAGCCGTGAAAGCAGCCATGTTGTGGCACTTTTGCACTCCCTTTTGGATGCCTTTCACAGCTCCAGTGTGCCTGGAACTCAGGGCTTCCTGATTTTAAAAATCCTAGCCCTAGGCCGAACCCCAACCCTATGACGAGAAAGGCAAATCAGCCAGGAATTAGGCATGTCCCCAAGGAAAAAGCTGTGGAGGCAGGCATGTTGTGCTACTTTTGCGCTCTTCTTGGCTAGTCCTTCGCAGCTGCTGTGTTCTTGGAACTCAGGGCTTTCTGGTTAATAGACCCTTACCCTAGGCGTAACTCAAACCTTAACCCTAGGAAGGAAAATCAGCCTATGGTTCGGGATGGTCTCATGGAAATATCAGTGGTGGCAGCCAAGTTGCGTCACTTTTGCGCTCCCCTTGGGATGCCTTTCGCAGCTGCAGTGTGCCTGGAGCCCAGGGCTTCCTGGTTTTAAAAGTCCTAGGCCTAAGCCTAACAGTAACCCTAGGAAGGTAAATCAGCCGGGTATTAGGGTTCTTCCTAAGGGAAAAGCCGTGAAAGCAGCCATGTTGTGGCACTTCTGCACTCCCTTTGGGATGCCTTTGGCAGATGAAGTAAGCCTGGAACTCAGGGCTTCCTGGTTAAAGAAATCCAAGCCCTAGGCTGAACCCTAACCCTAACCCTAGGCAGATAAATCAGCCTAGGTATAGGGATGGTGCCAAGGAAAAAGCTGTGAAAGCTGCCATGTTGTTGCACTTTTGTACTCCCCTTGGGATGCCTTGAACAGCTGCAGTGTGCCTGGAGCCCAGGGCTTCCTAGTTTTAAAAATCCTAGCCCTAGGCCTAAGCCTAACAGTAACCCTGGGAAGGTAAATCAGCCTGGTGTTAGGCTTCTTGCCAAGGAAAAAGCCGTGAAAGCAGCCATGTTGTGGCACTTTTGCACTCCCTTTTGGATGCCTTTCACAGCTCCAGTGTGCCTGGAACTCAGGGCTTCCTGATTTTAAAAATCCTAGCCCTAGGCCGAACCCCAACCCTAAGACGAGAAAGGCAAATCAGCCAGGAATTAGGAATGTCCCCAAGGAAAAAGCTGTGGAGGCAGGCATGTTGTGGTACTTTTGCGCTCTTCTTGGCTAGTCCTTCGCAGCTGCTGTGTTCTTGGAACTCAGGGCTTTCTGGTTAATAGAGCCCTTACCCTAGGCGTAACTCAAACTTTAACCCTAGGAAGGAAAATCAGCCTATGGTTCGGGATGGTCTCATGGAAATATCAGTGGTGGCAGCCAAGTTGCATCACTTTTGCGCTCCCCTTGGGATGCCTTTTGCAGCTGCAGTGTGCCTGGAGCCCAGGGCTTCCTGGTTTTAAAAGTCCTAGGCCTAAGCCTAACAGTAACCCTAGGAAGGTAAATCAGCCGGGTATTAGGGTTCTTCCTAAGGGAAAAGCCGTGAAAGCAGCCATGTTGTGGCACTTCTGCACTCCCTTTGGGATGCCTTTGGCAGATGAAGTAAGCCTGGAACTCAGGGCTTCCTGGTTAAAGAAATCCAAGCCCTAGGCTGAACCCTAACCCTAACCCTAGGCAGATAAATCAGCCTAGGTATAGGGATGGTGCCAAGGAAAAAGCTGTGAAAGCTGCCATGTTGTTGCACTTTTGTACTCCCCTTGGGATGCCTTGAACAGCTGCAGTGTGCCTGGAGCCCAGGGCTTCCTAGTTTTAAAAATCCTAGCCCTAGGCCTAAGCCTAACAGTAACCCTGGGAAGGTAAATCAGCCTGGTGTTAGGCTTCTTGCCAAGGAAAAAGCCGTGAAAGCAGCCATGTTGTGGCACTTTTGCACTCCCTTTTGGATGCCTTTCACAGCTCCAGTGTGCCTGGAACTCAGGGCTTCCTGATTTTAAAAATCCTAGCCCTAGGCCGAACCCCAACCCTAAGACGAGAAAGGCAAATCAGCCAGGAATTAGGAATGTCCCCAAGGAAAAAGCTGTGGAGGCAGGCATGTTGTGGTACTTTTGCGCTCTTCTTGGCTAGTCCTTCGCAGCTGCTGTGTTCTTGGAACTCAGGGCTTTCTGGTTAATAGAGCCCTTACCCTAGGCGTAACTCAAACTTTAACCCTAGGAAGGAAAATCAACCTATGGTTCGGGATGGTCTCATGGAAATATCAGTGGTGGCAGCCAAGTTGCGTCACTTTTGCGCTCCCCTTGGGATGCCTTTCGCAGCTGCAGTGTGCCTGGAGCCCAGGGCTTCCTGGTTTTAAAAGTCCTAGGCCTAAGCCTAACAGTAACCCTAGGAAGGTAAATCAGCCGGGTATTAGGGTTCTTCCTAAGGGAAAAGCCGTGAAAGCAGCCATGTTGTGGCACTTCTGCACTCCCTTTGGGATGCCTTTGGCAGATGAAGTAAGCCTGGAACTCAGGGCTTCCTGGTTAAAGAAATCCAAGCCCTAGGCTGAACCCTAACCCTAACCCTAGGCAGATAAATCAGCCTAGGTATAGGGATGGTGCCAAGGAAAAAGCTGTGAAAGCTGCCATGTTGTTGCACTTTTGTACTCCCCTTGGGATGCCTTGAACAGCTGCAGTGTGCCTGGAGCCCAGGGCTTCCTAGTTTTAAAAATCCTAGCCCTAGGCCTAAGCCTAACAGTAACCCTGGGAAGGTAAATCAGCCTGGTGTTAGGCTTCTTGCCAAGGAAAAAGCCGTGAAAGCAGCCATGTTGTGGCACTTTTGCACTCCCTTTTGGATGCCTTTCACAGCTCCAGTGTGCCTGGAACTCAGGGCTTCCTGATTTTAAAAATCCTAGCCCTAGGCCGAACCCCAACCCTAAGACGAGAAAGGCAAATCAGCCAGGAATTAGGAATGTCCCCAAGGAAAAAGCTGTGGAGGCAGGCATGTTGTGGTACTTTTGCGCTCTTCTTGGCTAGTCCTTCGCAGCTGCTGTGTTCTTGGAACTCAGGGCTTTCTGGTTAATAGAGCCCTTACCCTAGGCGTAACTCAAACTTTAACCCTAGGAAGGAAAATCAGCCTATGGTTCGGGATGGTCTCATGGAAATATCAGTGGTGGCAGCCAAGTTGCGTCACTTTTGCGCTCCCCTTGGGATGCCTTTTGCAGCTGCAGTGTGCCTGGAGCCCAGGGCTTCCTGGTTTTAAAAGTCCTAGGCCTAAGCCTAACAGTAACCCTAGGAAGGTAAATCAGCCGGGTATTAGGGTTCTTCCTAAGGGAAAAGCCGTGAAAGCAGCCATGTTGTGGCACTTCTGCACTCCCTTTGGGATGCCTTTGGCAGATGAAGTAAGCCTGGAACTCAGGGCTTCCTGGTTAAAGAAATCCAAGCCCTAGGCTGAACCCTAACCCTAACCCTAGGCAGATAAATCAGCCTAGGTATAGGGATGGTGCCAAGGAAAAAGCTGTGAAAGCTGCCATGTTGTTGCACTTTTGTACTCCCCTTGGGATGCCTTGAACAGCTGCAGTGTGCCTGGAGCTAAGGGCTTCCTAGTTTTAAAAATCCTAGCCCTAGGCCTAAGCCTAACAGTAACCCTGGGAAGGTAAATCAGCCTGTTGTTAGGCTTTTTGCCAAGGAAAAAGCCGTGAAAGCAGCCATGTTGTGGCACTTTTGCACTCCCTTTTGGATGCCTTTCACAGCTCCAGTGTGCCTGGAACTCAGGGCTTCCTGATTTTAAAAATCCTAGCCCTAGGCCGAACCCCAACCCTAAGACGAGAAAGGCAAATCAGCCAGGAATTAGGCATGTCCCCAAGGAAAAAGCTGTGGAGGCAGGCATGTTGTGCTACTTTTGCGCTCTTCTTGGCTAGTCCTTCGCAGCTGCTGTGTTCTTGGAACTCAGGGCTTTCTGGTTAATAGACCCTTACCCTAGGCGTAACTCAAACCTTAACCCTAGGAAGGAAAATCAGCCTATGGTTCGGGATGGTCTCATGGAAATATCAGTGGTGGCAGCCAAGTTGCGTCACTTTTGCGCTCCCCTTGGGATGCCTTTCGCAGCTGCAGTGTGCCTGGAGCCCAGGGCTTCCTGGTTTTAAAAGTCCTAGGCCTAAGCCTAACAGTAACCCTAGGAAGGTAAATCAGCCGGGTATTAGGGTTCTTCCTAAGGGAAAAGCCGTGAAAGCAGCCATGTTGTGGCACTTCTGCACTCCCTTTGGGATGCCTTTGGCAGATGAAGTAAGCCTGGAACTCAGGGCTTCCTGGTTAAAGAAATCCAAGCCCTAGGCTGAACCCTAACCCTAACCCTAGGCAGATAAATCAGCCTAGGTATAGGGATGGTGCCAAGGAAAAAGCTGTGAAAGCTGCCATGTTGTTGCACTTTTGTACTCCCCTTGGGATGCCTTGAACAGCTGCAGTGTGCCTGGAGCCCAGGGCTTCCTAGTTTTAAAAATCCTAGCCCTAGGCCTAAGCCTAACAGTAACCCTGGGAAGGTAAATCAGCCTGGTGTTAGGCTTCTTGCCAAGGAAAAAGCCGTGAAAGCAGCCATGTTGTGGCACTTTTGCACTCCCTTTTGGATGCCTTTCACAGCTCCAGTGTGCCTGGAACTCAGGGCTTCCTGATTTTAAAAATCCTAGCCCTAGGCCGAACCCCAACCCTAAGACGAGAAAGGCAAATCAGCCAGGAATTAGGAATGTCCCCAAGGAAAAAGCTGTGGAGGCAGGCATGTTGTGGTACTTTTGCGCTCTTCTTGGCTAGTCCTTCGCAGCTGCTGTGTTCTTGGAACTCAGGGCTTTCTGGTTAATAGAGCCCTTACCCTAGGCGTAACTCAAACTTTAACCCTAGGAAGGAAAATCAGCCTATGGTTCGGGATGGTCTCATGGAAATATCAGTGGTGGCAGCCAAGTTGCATCACTTTTGCGCTCCCCTTGGGATGCCTTTTGCAGCTGCAGTGTGCCTGGAGCCCAGGGCTTCCTGGTTTTAAAAGTCCTAGGCCTAAGCCTAACAGTAACCCTAGGAAGGTAAATCAGCCGGGTATTAGGGTTCTTCCTAAGGGAAAAGCCGTGAAAGCAGCCATGTTGTGGCACTTCTGCACTCCCTTTGGGATGCCTTTGGCAGATGAAGTAAGCCTGGAACTCAGGGCTTCCTGGTTAAAGAAATCCAAGCCCTAGGCTGAACCCTAACCCTAACCCTAGGCAGATAAATCAGCCTAGGTATAGGGATGGTGCCAAGGAAAAAGCTGTGAAAGCTGCCATGTTGTTGCACTTTTGTACTCCCCTTGGGATGCCTTGAACAGCTGCAGTGTGCCTGGAGCCCAGGGCTTCCTAGTTTTAAAAATCCTAGCCCTAGGCCTAAGCCTAACAGTAACCCTGGGAAGGTAAATCAGCCTGGTGTTAGGCTTCTTGCCAAGGAAAAAGCCGTGAAAGCAGCCATGTTGTGGCACTTTTGCACTCCCTTTTGGATGCCTTTCACAGCTCCAGTGTGCCTGGAACTCAGGGCTTCCTGATTTTAAAAATCCTAGCCCTAGGCCGAACCCCAACCCTAAGACGAGAAAGGCAAATCAGCCAGGAATTAGGAATGTCCCCAAGGAAAAAGCTGTGGAGGCAGGCATGTTGTGGTACTTTTGCGCTCTTCTTGGCTAGTCCTTCGCAGCTGCTGTGTTCTTGGAACTCAGGGCTTTCTGGTTAATAGAGCCCTTACCCTAGGCGTAACTCAAACTTTAACCCTAGGAAGGAAAATCAACCTATGGTTCGGGATGGTCTCATGGAAATATCAGTGGTGGCAGCCAAGTTGCGTCACTTTTGCGCTCCCCTTGGGATGCCTTTCGCAGCTGCAGTGTGCCTGGAGCCCAGGGCTTCCTGGTTTTAAAAGTCCTAGGCCTAAGCCTAACAGTAACCCTAGGAAGGTAAATCAGCCGGGTATTAGGGTTCTTCCTAAGGGAAAAGCCGTGAAAGCAGCCATGTTGTGGCACTTCTGCACTCCCTTTGGGATGCCTTTGGCAGATGAAGTAAGCCTGGAACTCAGGGCTTCCTGGTTAAAGAAATCCAAGCCCTAGGCTGAACCCTAACCCTAACCCTAGGCAGATAAATCAGCCTAGGTATAGGGATGGTGCCAAGGAAAAAGCTGTGAAAGCTGCCATGTTGTTGCACTTTTGTACTCCCCTTGGGATGCCTTGAACAGCTGCAGTGTGCCTGGAGCCCAGGGCTTCCTAGTTTTAAAAATCCTAGCCCTAGGCCTAAGCCTAACAGTAACCCTGGGAAGGTAAATCAGCCTGGTGTTAGGCTTCTTGCCAAGGAAAAAGCCGTGAAAGCAGCCATGTTGTGGCACTTTTGCACTCCCTTTTGGATGCCTTTCACAGCTCCAGTGTGCCTGGAACTCAGGGCTTCCTGATTTTAAAAATCCTAGCCCTAGGCCGAACCCCAACCCTAAGACGAGAAAGGCAAATCAGCCAGGAATTAGGAATGTCCCCAAGGAAAAAGCTGTGGAGGCAGGCATGTTGTGGTACTTTTGCGCTCTTCTTGGCTAGTCCTTCGCAGCTGCTGTGTTCTTGGAACTCAGGGCTTTCTGGTTAATAGAGCCCTTACCCTAGGCGTAACTCAAACTTTAACCCTA
The DNA here is from genome assembly GCF_027579445.1 of Ammospiza nelsoni. Taxonomy (NCBI): domain Eukaryota; kingdom Metazoa; phylum Chordata; class Aves; order Passeriformes; family Passerellidae; genus Ammospiza; species Ammospiza nelsoni. The sequence continues at coordinate 25,728 of NW_026683186.1, forward strand.
GGAAGGAAAATCAGCCTATGGTTCGGGATGGTCTCATGGAAATATCAGTGGTGGCAGCCAAGTTGCGTCACTTTTGCGCTCCCCTTGGGATGCCTTTTGCAGCTGCAGTGTGCCTGGAGCCCAGGGCTTCCTGGTTTTAAAAGTCCTAGGCCTAAGCCTAACAGTAACCCTAGGAAGGTAAATCAGCCGGGTATTAGGGTTCTTCCTAAGGGAAAAGCCGTGAAAGCAGCCATGTTGTGGCACTTCTGCACTCCCTTTGGGATGCCTTTGGCAGATGAAGTAAGCCTGGAACTCAGGGCTTCCTGGTTAAAGAAATCCAAGCCCTAGGCTGAACCCTAACCCTAACCCTAGGCAGATAAATCAGCCTAGGTATAGGGATGGTGCCAAGGAAAAAGCTGTGAAAGCTGCCATGTTGTTGCACTTTTGTACTCCCCTTGGGATGCCTTGAACAGCTGCAGTGTGCCTGGAGCTAAGGGCTTCCTAGTTTTAAAAATCCTAGCCCTAGGCCTAAGCCTAACAGTAACCCTGGGAAGGTAAATCAGCCTGTTGTTAGGCTTTTTGCCAAGGAAAAAGCCGTGAAAGCAGCCATGTTGTGGCACTTTTGCACTCCCTTTTGGATGCCTTTCACAGCTCCAGTGTGCCTGGAACTCAGGGCTTCCTGATTTTAAAAATCCTAGCCCTAGGCCGAACCCCAACCCTAAGACGAGAAAGGCAAATCAGCCAGGAATTAGGCATGTCCCCAAGGAAAAAGCTGTGGAGGCAGGCATGTTGTGCTACTTTTGCGCTCTTCTTGGCTAGTCCTTCGCAGCTGCTGTGTTCTTGGAACTCAGGGCTTTCTGGTTAATAGAGCCCTTACCCTAGGCGTAACTCAAACTTTAACCCTAGGAAGGAAAATCAACCTATGGTTCGGGATGGTCTCATGGAAATATCAGTGGTGGCAGCCAAGTTGCGTCACTTTTGCGCTCCCCTTGGGATGCCTTTCGCAGCTGCAGTGTGCCTGGAGCCCAGGGCTTCCTGGTTTTAAAAGTCCTAGGCCTAAGCCTAACAGTAACCCTAGGAAGGTAAATCAGCCGGGTATTAGGGTTCTTCCTAAGGGAAAAGCCGTGAAAGCAGCCATGTTGTGGCACTTCTGCACTCCCTTTGGGATGCCTTTGGCAGATGAAGTAAGCCTGGAACTCAGGGCTTCCTGGTTAAAGAAATCCAAGCCCTAGGCTGAACCCTAACCTTAACCCTAGGCAGATAAATCAGCCTAGGTATAGGGATGGTGCCAAGGAAAAAGCTGTGAAAGCTGCCATGTTGTTGCACTTTTGTACTCCCCTTGGGATGCCTTGAACAGCTGCAGTGTGCCTGGAGCCCAGGGCTTCCTAGTTTTAAAAATCCTAGCCCTAGGCCTAAGCCTAACAGTAACCCTGGGAAGGTAAATCAGCCTGGTGTTAGGCTTCTTGCCAAGGAAAAAGCCGTGAAAGCAGCCATGTTGTGGCACTTTTGCACTCCCTTTTGGATGCCTTTCACAGCTCCAGTGTGCCTGGAACTCAGGGCTTCCTGATTTTAAAAATCCTAGCCCTAGGCCGAACCCCAACCCTAAGACGAGAAAGGCAAATCAGCCAGGAATTAGGCATGTCCCCAAGGAAAAAGCTGTGGAGGCAGGCATGTTGTGGTACTTTTGCGCTCTTCTTGGCTAGTCCTTCGCAGCTGCTGTGTTCTTGGAACTCAGGGCTTTCTGGTTAATAGAACCCTTACCCTAGGCGTAACTCAAACCTTAACCCTAGGAAGGAAAATCAGCCTATGGTTCGGGATGGTCTCATGGAAATATCAGTGGTGGCAGCCAAGTTGCGTCACTTTTGCGCTCCCCTTGGGATGCCTTTCGCAGCTGCAGTGTGCCTGGAGCCCAGGGCTTCCTGGTTTTAAAAGTCCTAGGCCTAAGCCTAACAGTAACCCTAGGAAGGTAAATCAGCCGGGTATTAGGGTTCTTCCTAAGGGAAAAGCCGTGAAAGCAGCCATGTTGTGGCACTTCTGCACTCCCTTTGGGATGCCTTTGGCAGATGAAGTAAGCCTGGAACTCAGGGCTTCCTGGTTAAAGAAATCCAAGCCCTAGGCTGAACCCTAACCCTAACCCTAGGCAGATAAATCAGCCTAGGTATAGGGATGGTGCCAAGGAAAAAGCTGTGAAAGCTGCCATGTTGTTGCACTTTTGTACTCCCCTTGGGATGCCTTGAACAGCTGCAGTGTGCCTGGAGCTAAGGGCTTCCTAGTTTTAAAAATCCTAGCCCTAGGCCTAAGCCTAACAGTAACCCTGGGAAGGTAAATCAGCCTGTTGTTAGGCTTTTTGCCAAGGAAAAAGCCGTGAAAGCAGCCATGTTGTGGCACTTTTGCACTCCCTTTTGGATGCCTTTCACAGCTCCAGTGTGCCTGGAACTAAGGGCTTCCTGATTTTAAAAATCCTAGCCCTAGGCCGAACCCCAACCCTAAGACGAGAAAGGCAAATCAGCCAGGAATTAGGCATGTCCCCAAGGAAAAAGCTGTGGAGGCAGGCATGTTGTGCTACTTTTGCGCTCTTCTTGGCTAGTCCTTCGCAGCTGCTGTGTTCTTGGAACTCAGGGCTTTCTGGTTAATAGAGCCCTTACCCTAGGCGTAACTCAAACTTTAACCCTAGGAAGGAAAATCAACCTATGGTTCGGGATGGTCTCATGGAAATATCAGTGGTGGCAGCCAAGTTGCGTCACTTTTGCGCTCCCCTTGGGATGCCTTTTGCAGCTGCAGTGTGCCTGGAGCCCAGGGCTTCCTGGTTTTAAAAGTCCTAGGCCTAAGCCTAACAGTAACCCTAGGAAGGTAAATCAGCCGGGTATTAGGGTTCTTCCTAAGGGAAAAGCCGTGAAAGCAGCCATGTTGTGGCACTTCTGCACTCCCTTTGGGATGCCTTTGGCAGATGAAGTAAGCCTGGAACTCAGGGCTTCCTGGTTAAAGAAATCCAAGCCCTAGGCTGAACCCTAACCTTAACCCTAGGCAGATAAATCAGCCTAGGTATAGGGATGGTGCCAAGGAAAAAGCTGTGAAAGCTGCCATGTTGTTGCACTTTTGTACTCCCCTTGGGATGCCTTGAACAGCTGCAGTGTGCCTGGAGCCCAGGGCTTCCTAGTTTTAAAAATCCTAGCCCTAGGCCTAAGCCTAACAGTAACCCTGGGAAGGTAAATCAGCCTGCTGTTAGGCTTCTTGCCAAGGAAAAAGCCGTGAAAGCAGCCATGTTGTGGCACTTTTGCACTCCCTTTTGGATGCCTTTCACAGCTCCAGTGTGCCTGGAACTCAGGGCTTCCTGATTTTAAAAATCCTAGCCCTAGGCCGAACCCCAACCCTAAGACGAGAAAGGCAAATCAGCCAGGAATTAGGCATGTCCCCAAGGAAAAAGCTGTGGAGGCAGGCATGTTGTGCTACTTTTGCGCTCTTCTTGGCTAGTCCTTCGCAGCTGCTGTGTTCTTGGAACTCAGGGCTTTCTGGTTAATAGACCCTTACCCTAGGCGTAACTCAAACCTTAACCCTAGGAAGGAAAATCAGCCTATGGTTCGGGATGGTCTCATGGAAATATCAGTGGTGGCAGCCAAGTTGCGTCACTTTTGCGCTCCCCTTGGGATGCCTTTCGCAGCTGCAGTGTGCCTGGAGCCCAGGGCTTCCTGGTTTTAAAAGTCCTAGGCCTAAGCCTAACAGTAACCCTAGGAAGGTAAATCAGCCGGGTATTAGGGTTCTTCCTAAGGGAAAAGCCGTGAAAGCAGCCATGTTGTGGCACTTCTGCACTCCCTTTGGGATGCCTTTGGCAGATGAAGTAAGCCTGGAACTCAGGGCTTCCTGGTTAAAGAAATCCAAGCCCTAGGCTGAAGCCTAACCCTAACCCTAGGCAGATAAATCAGCCTAGGTATAGGGATGGTGCCAAGGAAAAAGCTGTGAAAGCTGCCATGTTGTTGCACTTTTGTACTCCCCTTGGGATGCCTTGAACAGCTGCAGTGTGCCTGGAGCCCAGGGCTTCCTAGTTTTAAAAATCCTAGCCCTAGGCCTAAGCCTAACAGTAACCCTGGGAAGGTAAATCAGCCTGGTGTTAGGCTTCTTGCCAAGGAAAAAGCCGTGAAAGCAGCCATGTTGTGGCACTTTTGCACTCCCTTTTGGATGCCTTTCACAGCTCCAGTGTGCCTGGAACTCAGGGCTTCCTGATTTTAAAAATCCTAGCCCTAGGCCGAACCCCAACCCTAAGACGAGAAAGGCAAATCAGCCAGGAATTAGGAATGTCCCCAAGGAAAAAGCTGTGGAGGCAGGCATGTTGTGGTACTTTTGCGCTCTTCTTGGCTAGTCCTTCGCAGCTGCTGTGTTCTTGGAACTCAGGGCTTTCTGGTTAATAGAGCCCTTACCCTAGGCGTAACTCAAACTTTAACCCTAGGAAGGAAAATCAGCCTATGGTTCGGGATGGTCTCATGGAAATATCAGTGGTGGCAGCCAAGTTGCGTCACTTTTGCGCTCCCCTTGGGATGCCTTTTGCAGCTGCAGTGTGCCTGGAGCCCAGGGCTTCCTGGTTTTAAAAGTCCTAGGCCTAAGCCTAACAGTAACCCTAGGAAGGTAAATCAGCCGGGTATTAGGGTTCTTCCTAAGGGAAAAGCCGTGAAAGCAGCCATGTTGTGGCACTTCTGCACTCCCTTTGGGATGCCTTTGGCAGATGAAGTAAGCCTGGAACTCAGGGCTTCCTGGTTAAAGAAATCCAAGCCCTAGGCTGAACCCTAACCCTAACCCTAGGCAGATAAATCAGCCTAGGTATAGGGATGGTGCCAAGGAAAAAGCTGTGAAAGCTGCCATGTTGTTGCACTTTTGTACTCCCCTTGGGATGCCTTGAACAGCTGCAGTGTGCCTGGAGCCCAGGGCTTCCTAGTTTTAAAAATCCTAGCCCTAGGCCTAAGCCTAACAGTAACCCTGGGAAGGTAAATCAGCCTGGTGTTAGGCTTCTTGCCAAGGAAAAAGCCGTGAAAGCAGCCATGTTGTGGCACTTTTGCACTCCCTTTTGGATGCCTTTCACAGCTCCAGTGTGCCTGGAACTCAGGGCTTCCTGATTTTAAAAATCCTAGCCCTAGGCCGAACCCCAACCCTAAGACGAGAAAGGCAAATCAGCCAGGAATTAGGAATGTCCCCAAGGAAAAAGCTGTGGAGGCAGGCATGTTGTGGTACTTTTGCGCTCTTCTTGGCTAGTCCTTCGCAGCTGCTGTGTTCTTGGAACTCAGGGCTTTCTGGTTAATAGAGCCCTTACCCTAGGCGTAACTCAAACTTTAACCCTAGGAAGGAAAATCAACCTATGGTTCGGGATGGTCTCATGGAAATATCAGTGGTGGCAGCCAAGTTGCATCACTTTTGCGCTCCCCTTGGGATGCCTTTCGCAGCTGCAGTGTGCCTGGAGCCCAGGGCTTCCTGGTTTTAAAAGTCCTAGGCCTAAGCCTAACAGTAACCCTAGGAAGGTAAATCAGCCGGGTATTAGGGTTCTTCCTAAGGGAAAAGCCGTGAAAGCAGCCATGTTGTGGCACTTCTGCACTCCCTTTGGGATGCCTTTGGCAGATGAAGTAAGCCTGGAACTCAGGGCTTCCTGGTTAAAGAAATCCAAGCCCTAGGCTGAACCCTAACCCTAACCCTAGGCAGATAAATCAGCCTAGGTATAGGGATGGTGCCAAGGAAAAAGCTGTGAAAGCTGCCATGTTGTTGCACTTTTGTACTCCCCTTGGGATGCCTTGAACAGCTGCAGTGTGCCTGGAGCCCAGGGCTTCCTAGTTTTAAAAATCCTAGCCCTAGGCCTAAGCCTAACAGTAACCCTGGGAAGGTAAATCAGCCTGGTGTTAGGCTTCTTGCCAAGGAAAAAGCCGTGAAAGCAGCCATGTTGTGGCACTTTTGCACTCCCTTTTGGATGCCTTTCACAGCTCCAGTGTGCCTGGAACTCAGGGCTTCCTGATTTTAAAAATCCTAGCCCTAGGCCGAACCCCAACCCTAAGACGAGAAAGGCAAATCAGCCAGGAATTAGGAATGTCCCCAAGGAAAAAGCTGTGGAGGCAGGCATGTTGTGGTACTTTTGCGCTCTTCTTGGCTAGTCCTTCGCAGCTGCTGTGTTCTTGGAACTCAGGGCTTTCTGGTTAATAGAGCCCTTACCCTAGGCGTAACTCAAACTTTAACCCTAGGAAGGAAAATCAGCCTATGGTTCGGGATGGTCTCATGGAAATATCAGTGGTGGCAGCCAAGTTGCGTCACTTTTGCGCTCCCCTTGGGATGCCTTTCGCAGCTGCAGTGTGCCTGGAGCCCAGGGCTTCCTGGTTTTAAAAGTCCTAGGCCTAAGCCTAACAGTAACCCTAGGAAGGTAAATCAGCCGGGTATTAGGGTTCTTCCTAAGGGAAAAGCCGTGAAAGCAGCCATGTTGTGGCACTTCTGCACTCCCTTTGGGATGCCTTTGGCAGATGAAGTAAGCCTGGAACTCAGGGCTTCCTGGTTAAAGAAATCCAAGCCCTAGGCTGAACCCTAACCCTAACCCTAGGCAGATAAATCAGCCTAGGTATAGGGATGGTGCCAAGGAAAAAGCTGTGAAAGCTGCCATGTTGTTGCACTTTTGTACTCCCCTTGGGATGCCTTGAACAGCTGCAGTGTGCCTGGAGCTAAGGGCTTCCTAGTTTTAAAAATCCTAGCCCTAGGCCTAAGCCTAACAGTAACCCTGGGAAGGTAAATCAGCCTGCTGTTAGGCTTTTTGCCAAGGAAAAAGCCGTGAAAGCAGCCATGTTGTGGCACTTTTGCACTCCCTTTTGGATGCCTTTCACAGCTCCAGTGTGCCTGGAACTCAGGGCTTCCTGATTTTAAAAATCCTAGCCCTAGGCCGAACCCCAACCCTAAGACGAGAAAGGCAAATCAGCCAGGAATTAGGCATGTCCCCAAGGAAAAAGCTGTGGAGGCAGGCATGTTGTGCTACTTTTGCGCTCTTCTTGGCTAGTCCTTCGCAGCTGCTGTGTTCTTGGAACTCAGGGCTTTCTGGTTAATAGAGCCCTTACCCTAGGCGTAACTCAAACTTTAACCCTAGGAAGGAAAATCAACCTATGGTTCGGGATGGTCTCATGGAAATATCAGTGGTGGCAGCCAAGTTGCGTCACTTTTGCGCTCCCCTTGGGATGCCTTTCGCAGCTGCAGTGTGCCTGGAGCCCAGGGCTTCCTGGTTTTAAAAGTCCTAGGCCTAAGCCTAACAGTAACCCTAGGAAGGTAAATCAGCCGGGTATTAGGGTTCTTCCTAAGGGAAAAGCCGTGAAAGCAGCCATGTTGTGGCACTTCTGCACTCCCTTTGGGATGCCTTTGGCAGATGAAGTAAGCCTGGAACTCAGGGCTTCCTGGTTAAAGAAATCCAAGCCCTAGGCTGAACCCTAACCTTAACCCTAGGCAGATAAATCAGCCTAGGTATAGGGATGGTGCCAAGGAAAAAGCTGTGAAAGCTGCCATGTTGTTGCACTTTTGTACTCCCCTTGGGATGCCTTGAACAGCTGCAGTGTGCCTGGAGCCCAGGGCTTCCTAGTTTTAAAAATCCTAGCCCTAGGCCTAAGCCTAACAGTAACCCTGGGAAGGTAAATCAGCCTGGTGTTAGGCTTCTTGCCAAGGCAAAAGCCGTGAAAGCAGCCATGTTGTGGCACTTTTGCACTCCCTTTTGGATGCCTTTCACAGCTCCAGTGTGCCTGGAACTCAGGGCTTCCTGATTTTAAAAATCCTAGCCCTAGGCCGAACCCCAACCCTAAGACGAGAAAGGCAAATCAGCCAGGAATTAGGCATGTCCCCAAGGAAAAAGCTGTGGAGGCAGGCATGTTGTGGTACTTTTGCGCTCTTCTTGGCTAGTCCTTCGCAGCTGCTGTGTTCTTGGAACTCAGGGCTTTCTGGTTAATAGAACCCTTACCCTAGGCGTAACTCAAACCTTAAGCCTAGGAAGGAAAATCAGCCTATGGTTCGGGATGGTCTCATGGAAATATCAGTGGTGGCAGCCAAGTTGCGTCACTTTTGCGCTCCCCTTGGGATGCCTTTCGCAGCTGCAGTGTGCCTGGAGCCCAGGGCTTCCTGGTTTTAAAAGTCCTAGGCCTAAGCCTAACAGTAACCCTAGGAAGGTAAATCAGCCGGGTATTAGGGTTCTTCCTAAGGGAAAAGCCGTGAAAGCAGCCATGTTGTGGCACTTCTGCACTCCCTTTGGGATGCCTTTGGCAGATGAAGTAAGCCTGGAACTCAGGGCTTCCTGGTTAAAGAAATCCAAGCCCTAGGCTGAACCCTAACCCTAACCCTAGGCAGATAAATCAGCCTAGGTATAGGGATGGTGCCAAGGAAAAAGCTGTGAAAGCTGCCATGTTGTTGCACTTTTGTACTCCCCTTGGGATGCCTTGAACAGCTGCAGTGTGCCTGGAGCTAAGGGCTTCCTAGTTTTAAAAATCCTAGCCCTAGGCCTAAGCCTAACAGTAACCCTGGGAAGGTAAATCAGCCTGTTGTTAGGCTTTTTGCCAAGGAAAAAGCCGTGAAAGCAGCCATGTTGTGGCACTTTTGCACTCCCTTTTGGATGCCTTTCACAGCTCCAGTGTGCCTGGAACTAAGGGCTTCCTGATTTTAAAAATCCTAGCCCTAGGCCGAACCCCAACCCTAAGACGAGAAAGGCAAATCAGCCAGGAATTAGGCATGTCCCCAAGGAAAAAGCTGTGGAGGCAGGCATGTTGTGCTACTTTTGCGCTCTTCTTGGCTAGTCCTTCGCAGCTGCTGTGTTCTTGGAACTCAGGGCTTTCTGGTTAATAGAGCCCTTACCCTAGGCGTAACTCAAACTTTAACCCTAGGAAGGAAAATCAACCTATGGTTCGGGATGGTCTCATGGAAATATCAGTGGTGGCAGCCAAGTTGCGTCACTTTTGCGCTCCCCTTGGGATGCCTTTCGCAGCTGCAGTGTGCCTGGAGCCCAGGGCTTCCTGGTTTTAAAAGTCCTAGGCCTAAGCCTAACAGTAACCCTAGGAAGGTAAATCAGCCGGGTATTAGGGTTCTTCCTAAGGGAAAAGCCGTGAAAGCAGCCATGTTGTGGCACTTCTGCACTCCCTTTGGGATGCCTTTGGCAGATGAAGTAAGCCTGGAACTCAGGGCTTCCTGGTTAAAGAAATCCAAGCCCTAGGCTGAACCCTAACCTTAACCCTAGGCAGATAAATCAGCCTAGGTATAGGGATGGTGCCAAGGAAAAAGCTGTGAAAGCTGCCATGTTGTTGCACTTTTGTACTCCCCTTGGGATGCCTTGAACAGCTGCAGTGTGCCTGGAGCCCAGGGCTTCCTAGTTTTAAAAATCCTAGCCCTAGGCCTAAGCCTAACAGTAACCCTGGGAAGGTAAATCAGCCTGGTGTTAGGCTTCTTGCCAAGGAAAAAGCCGTGAAAGCAGCCATGTTGTGGCACTTTTGCACTCCCTTTTGGATGCCTTTCACAGCTCCAGTGTGCCTGGAACTCAGGGCTTCCTGATTTTAAAAATCCTAGCCCTAGGCCGAACCCCAACCCTAAGACGAGAAAGGCAAATCAGCCAGGAATTAGGCATGTCCCCAAGGAAAAAGCTTTGGAGGCAGGCATGTTGTGCTACTTTTGCGCTCTTCTTGGCTAGTCCTTCGCAGCTGCTGTGTTCTTGGAACTCAGGGCTTTCTGGTTAATAGACCCTTACCCTAGGCGTAACTCAAACCTTAAGCCTAGGAAGGAAAATCAGCCTATGGTTCGGGATGGTCTCATGGAAATATCAGTGGTGGCAGCCAAGTTGCGTCACTTTTGCGCTCCCCTTGGGATGCCTTTCGCAGCTGCAGTGTGCCTGGAGCCCAGGGCTTCCTGGTTTTAAAAGTCCTAGGCCTAAGCCTAACAGTAACCCTAGGAAGGTAAATCAGCCGGGTATTAGGGTTCTTCCTAAGGGAAAAGCCGTGAAAGCAGCCATGTTGTGGCACTTCTGCACTCCCTTTGGGATGCCTTTGGCAGATGAAGTAAGCCTGGAACTCAGGGCTTCCTGGTTAAAGAAATCCAAGCCCTAGGCTGAACCCTAACCCTAACCCTAGGCAGATAAATCAGCCTAGGTATAGGGATGGTGCCAAGGAAAAAGCTGTGAAAGCTGCCATGTTGTTGCACTTTTGTACTCCCCTTGGGATGCCTTGAACAGCTGCAGTGTGCCTGGAGCTAAGGGCTTCCTAGTTTTAAAAATCCTAGCCCTAGGCCTAAGCCTAACAGTAACCCTGGGAAGGTAAATCAGCCTGTTGTTAGGCTTTTTGCCAAGGAAAAAGCCGTGAAAGCAGCCATGTTGTGGCACTTTTGCACTCCCTTTTGGATGCCTTTCACAGCTCCAGTGTGCCTGGAACTCAGGGCTTCCTGATTTTAAAAATCCTAGCCCTAGGCCGAACCCCAACCCTAAGACGAGAAAGGCAAATCAGCCAGGAATTAGGCATGTCCCCAAGGAAAAAGCTGTGGAGGCAGGCATGTTGTGCTACTTTTGCGCTCTTCTTGGCTAGTCCTTCGCAGCTGCTGTGTTCTTGGAACTCAGGGCTTTCTGGTTAATAGAGCCCTTACCCTAGGCGTAACTCAAACTTTAACCCTAGGAAGGAAAATCAACCTATGGTTCGGGATGGTCTCATGGAAATATCAGTGGTGGCAGCCAAGTTGCGTCACTTTTGCGCTCCCCTTGGGATGCCTTTCGCAGCTGCAGTGTGCCTGGAGCCCAGGGCTTCCTGGTTTTAAAAGTCCTAGGCCTAAGCCTAACAGTAACCCTAGGAAGGTAAATCAGCCGGGTATTAGGGTTCTTCCTAAGGGAAAAGCCGTGAAAGCAGCCATGTTGTGGCACTTCTGCACTCCCTTTGGGATGCCTTTGGCAGATGAAGTAAGCCTGGAACTCAGGGCTTCCTGGTTAAAGAAATCCAAGCCCTAGGCTGAACCCTAACCTTAACCCTAGGCAGATAAATCAGCCTAGGTATAGGGATGGTGCCAAGGAAAAAGCTGTGAAAGCTGCCATGTTGTTGCACTTTTGTACTCCCCTTGGGATGCCTTGAACAGCTGCAGTGTGCCTGGAGCCCAGGGCTTCCTAGTTTTAAAAATCCTAGCCCTAGGCCTAAGCCTAACAGTAACCCTGGGAAGGTAAATCAGCCTGGTGTTAGGCTTCTTGCCAAGGAAAAAGCCGTGAAAGCAGCCATGTTGTGGCACTTTTGCACTCCCTTTTGGATGCCTTTCACAGCTCCAGTGTGCCTGGAACTCAGGGCTTCCTGATTTTAAAAATCCTAGCCCTAGGCCGAACCCCAACCCTAAGACGAGAAAGGCAAATCAGCCAGGAATTAGGCATGTCCCCAAGGAAAAAGCTGTGGAGGCAGGCATGTTGTGGTACTTTTGTGCTCTTCTTGGCTAGTCCTTCGCAGCTGCTGTGTTCTTGGAACTCAGGGCTTTCTGGTTAATAGAACCCTTACCCTAGGCGTAACTCAAACCTTAACCCTAGGAAGGAAAATCAGCCTATGGTTCGGGATGGTCTCATGGAAATATCAGTGGTGGCAGCCAAGTTGCGTCACTTTTGCGCTCCCCTTGGGATGCCTTTCGCAGCTGCAGTGTGCCTGGAGCCCAGGGCTTCCTGGTTTTAAAAGTCCTAGGCCTAAGCCTAACAGTAACCCTAGGAAGGTAAATCAGCCGGGTATTAGGGTTCTTCCTAAGGGAAAAGCCGTGAAAGCAGCCATGTTGTGGCACTTCTGCACTCCCTTTGGGATGCCTTTGGCAGATGAAGTAAGCCTGGAACTCAGGGCTTCCTGGTTAAAGAAATCCAAGCCCTAGGCTGAACCCTAACCCTAACCCTAGGCAGATAAATCAGCCTAGGTATAGGGATGGTGCCAAGGAAAAAGCTGTGAAAGCTGCCATGTTGTTGCACTTTTGTACTCCCCTTGGGATGCCTTGAACAGCTGCAGTGTGCCTGGAGCTAAGGGCTTCCTAGTTTTAAAAATCCTAGCCCTAGGCCTAAGCCTAACAGTAACCCTGGGAAGGTAAATCAGCCTGTTGTTAGGCTTTTTGCCAAGGAAAAAGCCGTGAAAGCAGCCATGTTGTGGCACTTTTGCACTCCCTTTTGGATGCCTTTCACAGCTCCAGTGTGCCTGGAACTAAGGGCTTCCTGATTTTAAAAATCCTAGCCCTAGGCCGAACCCCAACCCTAAGACGAGAAAGGCAAATCAGCCAGGAATTAGGCATGTCCCCAAGGAAAAAGCTGTGGAGGCAGGCATGTTGTGGTACTTTTGCGCTCTTCTTGGCTAGTCCTTCGCAGCTGCTGTGTTCTTGGAACTCAGGGCTTTCTGGTTAATAGAACCCTTACCCTAGGCGTAACTCAAACCTTAACCCTAGGAAGGAAAATCAGCCTATGGTTCGGGATGCTCTCATGGAAATATCAGTGGTGGCAGCCAAGTTGCGTCACTTTTGCGCTCCCCTTGGGATGCCTTTCGCAGCTGCAGTGTGCCTGGAGCCCAGGGCTTCCTGGTTTTAAAAGTCCTAGGCCTAAGCCTAACAGTAACCCTAGGAAGGTAAATCAGCCGGGTATTAGGGTTCTTCCTAAGGGAAAAGCCGTGAAAGCAGCCATGTTGTGGCACTTCTGCACTCCCTTTGGGATGCCTTTGGCAGATGAAGTAAGCCTGGAACTCAGGGCTTCCTGGTTAAAGAAATCCAAGCCCTAGGCTGAAGCCTAACCCTAACCCTAGGCAGATAAATCAGCCTAGGTATAGGGATGGTGCCAAGGAAAAAGCTGTGAAAGCTGCCATGTTGTTGCACTTTTGTACTCCCCTTGGGATGCCTTGAACAGCTGCAGTGTGCCTGGAGCCCAGGGCTTCCTAGTTTTAAAAATCCTAGCCCTAGGCCTAAGCCTAACAGTAACCCTGGGAAGGTAAATCAGCCTGGTGTTAGGCTTCTTGCCAAGGAAAAAGCCGTGAAAGCAGCCATGTTGTGGCACTTTTGCACTCCCTTTTGGATGCCTTTCACAGCTCCAGTGTGCCTGGAACTCAGGGCTTCCTGATTTTAAAAATCCTAGCCCTAGGCCGAACCCCAACCCTAAGACGAGAAAGGCAAATCAGCCAGGAATTAGGCATGTCCCCAAGGAAAAAGCTGTGGAGGCAGGCATGTTGTGCTACTTTTGCGCTCTTCTTGGCTAGTCCTTCGCAGCTGCTGTGTTCTTGGAACTCAGGGCTTTCTGGTTAATAGACCCTTACCCTAGGCGTAACTCAAACCTTAAGCCTAGGAAGGAAAATCAGCCTATGGTTCGGGATGGTCTCATGGAAATATCAGTGGTGGCAGCCAAGTTGCGTCACTTTTGCGCTCCCCTTGGGATGCCTTTCGCAGCTGCAGTGTGCCTGGAGCCCAGGGCTTCCTGGTTTTAAAAGTCCTAGGCCTAAGCCTAACAGTAACCCTAGGAAGGTAAATCAGCCGGGTATTAGGGTTCTTCCTAAGGGAAAAGCCGTGAAAGCAGCCATGTTGTGGCACTTCTGCACTCCCTTTGGGATGCCTTTGGCAGATGAAGTAAGCCTGGAACTCAGGGCTTCCTGGTTAAAGAAATCCAAGCCCTAGGCTGAACCCTAACCCTAACCCTAGGCAGATAAATCAGCCTAGGTATAGGGATGGTGCCAAGGAAAAAGCTGTGAAAGCTGCCATGTTGTTGCACTTTTGTACTCCCCTTGGGATGCCTTGAACAGCTGCAGTGTGCCTGGAGCCCAGGGCTTCCTAGTTTTAAAAATCCTAGCCCTAGGCCTAAGCCTAACAGTAACCCTGGGAAGGTAAATCAGCCTGGTGTTAGGCTTCTTGCCAAGGAAAAAGCCGTGAAAGCAGCCATGTTGTGGCACTTTTGCACTCCCTTTTGGATGCCTTTCACAGCTCCAGTGTGCCTGGAACTCAGGGCTTCCTGATTTTAAAAATCCTAGCCCTAGGCCGAACCCCAACCCTAAGACGAGAAAGGCAAATCAGCCAGGAATTAGGCATGTCCCCAAGGAAAAAGCTGTGGAGGCAGGCATGTTGTGCTACTTTTGCGCTCTTCTTGGCTAGTCCTTCGCAGCTGCTGTGTTCTTGGAACTCAGGGCTTTCTGGTTAATAGACCCTTACCCTAGGCGTAACTCAAACCTTAACCCTAGGAAGGAAAATCAAGCTATGGTTCGGGATGGTCTCATGGAAATATCAGTGGTGGCAGCCAAGTTGCGTCACTTTTGCGTTCCCCTTGGGATGCCTTTCGCAGCTGCAGTGTGCCTGGAGCCCAGGGCTTCCTGGTTTTAAAAGTCCTAGGCCTAAGCCTAACAGTAACCCTAGGAAGGTAAATCAGCCGGGTATTAGGGTTCTTCCTAAGGGAAAAGCCGTGAAAGCAGCCATGTTGTGGCACTTCTGCACTCCCTTTGGGATGCCTTTGGCAGATGAAGTAAGCCTGGAACTCAGGGCTTCCTGGTTAAAGAAATCCAAGCCCTAGGCTGAACCCTAACCCTAACCCTAGGCAGATAAATCAGCCTAGGTATAGGGATGGTGCCAAGGAAAAAGCTGTGAAAGCTGCCATGTTGTTGCACTTTTGTACTCCCCTTGGGATGCCTTGAACAGCTGCAGTGTGCCTGGAGCTAAGGGCTTCCTAGTTTTAAAAATCCTAGCCCTAGGCCTAAGCCTAACAGTAACCCTGGGAAGGTAAATCAGCCTGCTGTTAGGCTTCTTGCCAAGGAAAAAGCCGTGAAAGCAGCCATGTTGTGGCACTTTTGCACTCCCTTTTGGATGCCTTTCACAGCTCCAGTGTGCCTGGAACTCAGGGCTTCCTGATTTTAAAAATCCTAGCCCTAGGCTGAACCCCAACCCTAAGACGAGAAAGGCAAATCAGCCAGGAATTAGGCATGTCCCCAAGGAAAAAGCTGTGGAGGCAGGCATGTTGTGGTACTTTTGCGCTCTTCTTGGCTAGTCCTTCGCAGCTGCTGTGTTCTTGGAACTCAGGGCTTTCTGGTTAATAGAGCCCTTACCCTAGGCGTAACTCAAACCTTAAGCCTAGGATGGAAAATCAAGCTATGGTTCGGGATGGTCTCATGGAAATATCAGTGGTGGCAGCCAAGTTGCGTCACTTTTGCGCTCCCCTTGGGATGCCTTTCGCAGCTGCAGTGTGCCTGGAGCCCAGGGCTTCCTGGTTTTAAAAGTCCTAGGCCTAAGCCTAACAGTAACCCTAGGAAGGTAAATCAGCCGGGTATTAGGGTTCTTCCTAAGGGAAAAGCCGTGAAAGCAGCCATGTTGTGGCACTTCTGCACTCCCTTTGGGATGCCTTTGGCAGATGAAGTAAGCCTGGAACTCAGGGCTTCCTGGTTAAAGAAATCCAAGCCCTAGGCTGAACCCTAACCCTAACCCTAGGCAGATAAATCAGCCTAGGTATAGGGATGGTGCCAAGGAAAAAGCTGTGAAAGCTGCCATGTTGTTGCACTTTTGTACTCCCCTTGGGATGCCTTGAACAGCTGCAGTGTGCCTGGAGCCCAGGGCTTCCTAGTTTTAAAAATCCTAGCCCTAGGCCTAAGCCTAACAGTAACCCTGGGAAGGTAAATCAGCCTGGTGTTAGGCTTCTTGCCAAGGAAAAAGCCGTGAAAGCAGCCATGTTGTGGCACTTTTGCACTCCCTTTTGGATGCCTTTCACAGCTCCAGTGTGCCTGGAACTAAGGGCTTCCTGATTTTAAAAATCCTAGCCCTAGGCCGAACCCCAACCCTAAGACGAGAAAGGCAAATCAGCCAGGAATTAGGCATGTCCCCAAGGAAAAAGCTGTGGAGGCAGGCATGTTGTGGTACTTTTGCGCTCTTCTTGGCTAGTCCTTCGCAGCTGCTGTGTTCTTGGAACTCAGGGCTTTCTGGTTAATAGAACCCTTACCCTAGGCGTAACTCAAACCTTAACCCTAGGAAGGAAAATCAGCCTATGGTTCGGGATGCTCTCATGGAAATATCAGTGGTGGCAGCCAAGTTGCGTCACTTTTGCGCTCCCCTTGGGATGCCTTTCGCAGCTGCAGTGTGCCTGGAGCCCAGGGCTTCCTGGTTTTAAAAGTCCTAGGCCTAAGCCTAACAGTAACCCTAGGAAGGTAAATCAGCCGGGTATTAGGGTTCTTCCTAAGGGAAAAGCCGTGAAAGCAGCCATGTTGTGGCACTTCTGCACTCCCTTTGGGATGCCTTTGGCAGATGAAGTAAGCCTGGAACTCAGGGCTTCCTGGTTAAAGAAATCCAAGCCCTAGGCTGAACCCTAACCCTAACCCTAGGCAGATAAATCAGCCTAGGTATAGGGATGGTGCCAAGGAAAAAGCTGTGAAAGCTGCCATGTTGTTGCACTTTTGTACTCCCCTTGGGATGCCTTGAACAGCTGCAGTGTGCCTGGAGCCCAGGGCTTCCTAGTTTTAAAAATCCTAGCCCTAGGCCTAAGCCTAACAGTAACCCTGGGAAGGTAAATCAGCCTGGTGTTAGGCTTCTTGCCAAGGAAAAAGCCGTGAAAGCAGCCATGTTGTGGCACTTTTGCACTCCCTTTTGGATGCCTTTCACAGCTCCAGTGTGCCTGGAACTCAGGGCTTCCTGATTTTAAAAATCCTAGCCCTAGGCCGAACCCCAACCCTAAGACGAGAAAGGCAAATCAGCCAGGAATTAGGCATGTCCCCAAGGAAAAAGCTGTGGAGGCAGGCATGTTGTGCTACTTTTGCGCTCTTCTTGGCTAGTCCTTCGCAGCTGCTGTGTTCTTGGAACTCAGGGCTTTCTGGTTAATAGACCCTTACCCTAGGCGTAACTCAAACCTTAAGCCTAGGAAGGAAAATCAGCCTATGGTTCGGGATGGTCTCATGGAAATATCAGTGGTGGCAGCCAAGTTGCGTCACTTTTGCGCTCCCCTTGGGATGCCTTTCGCAGCTGCAGTGTGCCTGGAGCCCAGGGCTTCCTGGTTTTAAAAGTCCTAGGCCTAAGCCTAACAGTAACCCTAGGAAGGTAAATCAGCCGGGTATTAGGGTTCTTCCTAAGGGAAAAGCCGTGAAAGCAGCCATGTTGTGGCACTTCTGCACTCCCTTTGGGATGCCTTTGGCAGATGAAGTAAGCCTGGAACTCAGGGCTTCCTGGTTAAAGAAATCCAAGCCCTAGGCTGAACCCTAACCCTAACCCTAGGCAGATAAATCAGCCTAGGTATAGGGATGGTGCCAAGGAAAAAGCTGTGAAAGCTGCCATGTTGTTGCACTTTTGTACTCCCCTTGGGATGCCTTGAACAGCTGCAGTGTGCCTGGAGCCCAGGGCTTCCTAGTTTTAAAAATCCTAGCCCTAGGCCTAAGCCTAACAGTAACCCTGGGAAGGTAAATCAGCCTGGTGTTAGGCTTCTTGCCAAGGAAAAAGCCGTGAAAGCAGCCATGTTGTGGCACTTTTGCACTCCCTTTTGGATGCCTTTCACAGCTCCAGTGTGCCTGGAACTCAGGGCTTCCTGATTTTAAAAATCCTAGCCCTAGGCCGAACCCCAACCCTAAGACGAGAAAGGCAAATCAGCCAGGAATTAGGCATGTCCCCAAGGAAAAAGCTGTGGAGGCAGGCATGTTGTGCTACTTTTGCGCTCTTCTTGGCTAGTCCTTCGCAGCTGCTGTGTTCTTGGAACTCAGGGCTTTCTGGTTAATAGACCCTTACCCTAGGCGTAACTCAAACCTTAACCCTAGGAAGGAAAATCAAGCTATGGTTCGGGATGGTCTCATGGAAATATCAGTGGTGGCAGCCAAGTTGCGTCACTTTTGCGTTCCCCTTGGGATGCCTTTCGCAGCTGCAGTGTGCCTGGAGCCCAGGGCTTCCTGGTTTTAAAAGTCCTAGGCCTAAGCCTAACAGTAACCCTAGGAAGGTAAATCAGCCGGGTATTAGGGTTCTTCCTAAGGGAAAAGCCGTGAAAGCAGCCATGTTGTGGCACTTCTGCACTCCCTTTGGGATGCCTTTGGCAGATGAAGTAAGCCTGGAACTCAGGGCTTCCTGGTTAAAGAAATCCAAGCCCTAGGCTGAACCCTAACCCTAACCCTAGGCAGATAAATCAGCCTAGGTATAGGGATGGTGCCAAGGAAAAAGCTGTGAAAGCTGCCATGTTGTTGCACTTTTGTACTCCCCTTGGGATGCCTTGAACAGCTGCAGTGTGCCTGGAGCTAAGGGCTTCCTAGTTTTAAAAATCCTAGCCCTAGGCCTAAGCCTAACAGTAACCCTGGGAAGGTAAATCAGCCTGGTGTTAGGCTTCTTGCCAAGGAAAAAGCCGTGAAAGCAGCCATGTTGTGGCACTTTTGCACTCCCTTTTGGATGCCTTTCACAGCTCCAGTGTGCCTGGAACTCAGGGCTTCCTGATTTTAAAAATCCTAGCCCTAGGCTGAACCCCAACCCTAAGACGAGAAAGGCAAATCAGCCAGGAATTAGGCATGTCCCCAAGGAAAAAGCTGTGGAGGCAGGCATGTTGTGGTACTTTTGCGCTCTTCTTGGCTAGTCCTTCGCAGCTGCTGTGTTCTTGGAACTCAGGGCTTTCTGGTTAATAGAGCCCTTACCCTAGGCGTAACTCAAACCTTAAGCCTAGGATGGAAAATCAAGCTATGGTTCGGGATGGTCTCATGGAAATATCAGTGGTGGCAGCCAAGTTGCGTCACTTTTGCGCTCCCCTTGGGATGCCTTTCGCAGCTGCAGTGTGCCTGGAGCCCAGGGCTTCCTGGTTTTAAAAGTCCTAGGCCTAAGCCTAACAGTAACCCTAGGAAGGTAAATCAGCCGGGTATTAGGGTTCTTCCTAAGGGAAAAGCCGTGAAAGCAGCCATGTTGTGGCACTTCTGCACTCCCTTTGGGATGCCTTTGGCAGATGAAGTAAGCCTGGAACTCAGGGCTTCCTGGTTAAAGAAATCCAAGCCCTAGGCTGAACCCTAACCCTAACCCTAGGCAGATAAATCAGCCTAGGTATAGGGATGGTGCCAAGGAAAAAGCTGTGAAAGCTGCCATGTTGTTGCACTTTTGTACTCCCCTTGGGATGCCTTGAACAGCTGCAGTGTGCCTGGAGCCCAGGGCTTCCTAGTTTTAAAAATCCTAGCCCTAGGCCTAAGCCTAACAGTAACCCTGGGAAGGTAAATCAGCCTGGTGTTAGGCTTCTTGCCAAGGAAAAAGCCGTGAAAGCAGCCATGTTGTGGCACTTTTGCACTCCCTTTTGGATGCCTTTCACAGCTCCAGTGTGCCTGGAACTAAGGGCTTCCTGATTTTAAAAATCCTAGCCCTAGGCCGAACCCCAACCCTAAGACGAGAAAGGCAAATCAGCCAGGAATTAGGCATGTCCCCAAGGAAAAAGCTGTGGAGGCAGGCATGTTGTGGTACTTTTGCGCTCTTCTTGGCTAGTCCTTCGCAGCTGCTGTGTTCTTGGAACTCAGGGCTTTCTGGTTAATAGAACCCTTACCCTAGGCGTAACTCAAACCTTAACCCTAGGAAGGAAAATCAGCCTATGGTTCGGGATGCTCTCATGGAAATATCAGTGGTGGCAGCCAAGTTGCGTCACTTTTGCGCTCCCCTTGGGATGCCTTTCGCAGCTGCAGTGTGCCTGGAGCCCAGGGCTTCCTGGTTTTAAAAGTCCTAGGCCTAAGCCTAACAGTAACCCTAGGAAGGTAAATCAGCCGGGTATTAGGGTTCTTCCTAAGGGAAAAGCCGTGAAAGCAGCCATGTTGTGGCACTTCTGCACTCCCTTTGGGATGCCTTTGGCAGATGAAGTAAGCCTGGAACTCAGGGCTTCCTGGTTAAAGAAATCCAAGCCCTAGGCTGAACCCTAACCCTAACCCTAGGCAGATAAATCAGCCTAGGTATAGGGATGGTGCCAAGGAAAAAGCTGTGAAAGCTGCCATGTTGTTGCACTTTTGTACTCCCCTTGGGATGCCTTGAACAGCTGCAGTGTGCCTGGAGCCCAGGGCTTCCTAGTTTTAAAAATCCTAGCCCTAGGCCTAAGCCTAACAGTAACCCTGGGAAGGTAAATCAGCCTGGTGTTAGGCTTCTTGCCAAGGAAAAAGCCGTGAAAGCAGCCATGTTGTGGCACTTTTGCACTCCCTTTTGGATGCCTTTCACAGCTCCAGTGTGCCTGGAACTCAGGGCTTCCTGATTTTAAAAATCCTAGCCCTAGGCCGAACCCCAACCCTAAGACGAGAAAGGCAAATCAGCCAGGAATTAGGCATGTCCCCAAGGAAAAAGCTGTGGAGGCAGGCATGTTGTGCTACTTTTGCGCTCTTCTTGGCTAGTCCTTCGCAGCTGCTGTGTTCTTGGAACTCAGGGCTTTCTGGTTAATAGACCCTTACCCTAGGCGTAACTCAAACCTTAACCCTAGGAAGGAAAATCAAGCTATGGTTCGGGATGGTCTCATGGAAATATCAGTGGTGGCAGCCAAGTTGCGTCACTTTTGCGTTCCCCTTGGGATGCCTTTCGCAGCTGCAGTGTGCCTGGAGCCCAGGGCTTCCTGGTTTTAAAAGTCCTAGGCCTAAGCCTAACAGTAACCCTAGGAAGGTAAATCAGCCGGGTATTAGGGTTCTTCCTAAGGGAAAAGCCGTGAAAGCAGCCATGTTGTGGCACTTCTGCACTCCCTTTGGGATGCCTTTGGCAGATGAAGTAAGCCTGGAACTCAGGGCTTCCTGGTTAAAGAAATCCAAGCCCTAGGCTGAACCCTAACCCTAACCCTAGGCAGATAAATCAGCCTAGGTATAGGGATGGTGCCAAGGAAAAAGCTGTGAAAGCTGCCATGTTGTTGCACTTTTGTACTCCCCTTGGGATGCCTTGAACAGCTGCAGTGTGCCTGGAGCTAAGGGCTTCCTAGTTTTAAAAATCCTAGCCCTAGGCCTAAGCCTAACAGTAACCCTGGGAAGGTAAATCAGCCTGCTGTTAGGCTTCTTGCCAAGGAAAAAGCCGTGAAAGCAGCCATGTTGTGGCACTTTTGCACTCCCTTTTGGATGCCTTTCACAGCTCCAGTGTGCCTGGAACTCAGGGCTTCCTGATTTTAAAAATCCTAGCCCTAGGCTGAACCCCAACCCTAAGACGAGAAAGGCAAATCAGCCAGGAATTAGGCATGTCCCCAAGGAAAAAGCTGTGGAGGCAGGCATGTTGTGGTACTTTTGCGCTCTTCTTGGCTAGTCCTTCGCAGCTGCTGTGTTCTTGGAACTCAGGGCTTTCTGGTTAATAGAGCCCTTACCCTAGGCGTAACTCAAACCTTAAGCCTAGGATGGAAAATCAAGCTATGGTTCGGGATGGTCTCATGGAAATATCAGTGGTGGCAGCCAAGTTGCGTCACTTTTGCGCTCCCCTTGGGATGCCTTTCGCAGCTGCAGTGTGCCTGGAGCCCAGGGCTTCCTGGTTTTAAAAGTCCTAGGCCTAAGCCTAACAGTAACCCTAGGAAGGTAAATCAGCCGGGTATTAGGGTTCTTCCTAAGGGAAAAGCCGTGAAAGCAGCCATGTTGTGGCACTTCTGCACTCCCTTTGGGATGCCTTTGGCAGATGAAGTAAGCCTGGAACTCAGGGCTTCCTGGTTAAAGAAATCCAAGCCCTAGGTTGAACCCTAACCCTAACCCTAGGCAGATAAATCAGCCTAGGTATAGGGATGGTGCCAAGGAAAAAGCTGTGAAAGCTGCCATGTTGTTGCACTTTTGTACTCCCCTTGGGATGCCTTGAACAGCTGCAGTGTGCCTGGAGCCCAGGGCTTCCTAGTTTTAAAAATCCTAGCCCTAGGCCTAAGCCTAACAGTAACCCTGGGAAGGTAAATCAGCCTGGTGTTAGGCTTCTTGCCAAGGAAAAAGCCGTGAAAGCAGCCATGTTGTGGCACTTTTGCACTCCCTTTTGGATGCCTTTCACAGCTCCAGTGTGCCTGGAACTCAGGGCTTCCTGATTTTAAAAATCCTAGCCCTAGGCCGAACCCCAACCCTAAGACGAGAAAGGCAAATCAGCCAGGAATTAGGCATGTCCCCAAGGAAAAAGCTGTGGAGGCAGGCATGTTGTGGTACTTTTGCGCTCTTCTTGGCTAGTCCTTCGCAGCTGCTGTGTTCTTGGAACTCAGGGCTTTCTGGTTAATAGACCCTTACCCTAGGCGTAACTCAAACCTTAAGCCTAGGAAGGAAAATCAGCCTATGGTTCGGGATGGTCTCATGGAAATATCAGTGGTGGCAGCCAAGTTGCGTCACTTTTGCGCTCCCCTTGGGATGCCTTTCGCAGCTGCAGTGTGCCTGGAGCCCAGGGCTTCCTGGTTTTAAAAGTCCTAGGCCTAAGCCTAACAGTAACCCTAGGAAGGTAAATCAGCCGGGTATTAGGGTTCTTCCTAAGGGAAAAGCCGTGAAAGCAGCCATGTTGTGGCACTTCTGCACTCCCTTTGGGATGCCTTTGGCAGATGAAGTAAGCCTGGAACTCAGGGCTTCCTGGTTAAAGAAATCCAAGCCCTAGGCTGAACCCTAACCCTAACCCTAGGCAGATAAATCAGCCTAGGTATAGGGATGGTGCCAAGGAAAAAGCTGTGAAAGCTGCCATGTTGTTGCACTTTTGTACTCCCCTTGGGATGCCTTGAACAGCTGCAGTGTGCCTGGAGCCCAGGGCTTCCTAGTTTTAAAAATCCTAGCCCTAGGCCTAAGCCTAACAGTAACCCTGGGAAGGTAAATCAGCCTGGTGTTAGGCTTCTTGCCAAGGAAAAAGCCGTGAAAGCAGCCATGTTGTGGCACTTTTGCACTCCCTTTTGGATGCCTTTCACAGCTCCAGTGTGCCTGGAACTCAGGGCTTCCTGATTTTAAAAATCCTAGCCCTAGGCCGAACCCCAACCCTAAGACGAGAAAGGCAAATCAGCCAGGAATTAGGCATGTCCCCAAGGAAAAAGCTGTGGAGGCAGGCATGTTGTGCTACTTTTGCGCTCTTCTTGGCTAGTCCTTCGCAGCTGCTGTGTTCTTGGAACTCAGGGCTTTCTGGTTAATAGACCCTTACCCTAGGCGTAACTCAAACCTTAAGCCTAGGAAGGAAAATCAGCCTATGGTTCGGGATGCTCTCATGGAAATATCAGTGGTGGCAGCCAAGTTGCGTCACTTTTGCGCTCCCCTTGGGATGCCTTTCGCAGCTGCAGTGTGCCTGGAGCCCAGGCCTTCCTGGTTTTAAAAGTCCTAGGCCTAAGCCTAACAGTAACCCTAGGAAGGTAAATCAGCCGGGTATTAGGGTTCTTCCTAAGGGAAAAGCCGTGAAAGCAGCCATGTTGTGGCACTTCTGCACTCCCTTTGGGATGCCTTTGGCAGATGAAGTAAGCCTGGAACTCAGGGCTTCCTGGTTAAAGAAATCCAAGCCCTAGGCTGAACCCTAACCCTAACCCTAGGCAGATAAATCAGCCTAGGTATAGGGATGGTGCCAAGGAAAAAGCTGTGAAAGCTGCCATGTTGTTGCACTTTTGTACTCCCCTTGGGATGCCTTGAACAGCTGCAGTGTGCCTGGAGCCCAGGGCTTCCTAGTTTTAAAAATCCTAGCCCTAGGCCTAAGCCTAACAGTAACCCTGGGAAGGTAAATCAGCCTGGTGTTAGGCTTCTTGCCAAGGAAAAAGCCGTGAAAGCAGCCATGTTGTGGCACTTTTGCACTCCCTTTTGGATGCCTTTCACAGCTCCAGTGTGCCTGGAACTCAGGGCTTCCTGATTTTAAAAATCCTAGCCCTAGGCCGAACCCCAACCCTAAGACGAGAAAGGCAAATCAGCCAGGAATTAGGCATGTCCCCAAGGAAAAAGCTGTGGAGGCAGGCATGTTGTGGTACTTTTGCGCTCTTCTTGGCTAGTCCTTCGCAGCTGCTGTGTTCTTGGAACTCAGGGCTTTCTGGTTAATAGACCCTTACCCTAGGCGTAACTCAAACCTTAACCCTTGGAAGGAAAATCAGCCTATGGTTCGGGATGGTCTCATGGAAATATCAGTGGTGGCAGCCAAGTTGCGTCACTTTTGCGCTCCCCTTGGGATGCCTTTCGCAGCTGCAGTGTGCCTGGAGCCCAGGGCTTCCTGGTTTTAAAAGTCCTAGGCCTAAGCCTAACAGTAACCCTAGGAAGGTAAATCAGCCGGGTATTAGGGTTCTTCCTAAGGGAAAAGCCGTGAAAGCAGCCATGTTGTGGCACTTCTGCACTCCCTTTGGGATGCCTTTGGCAGATGAAGTAAGCCTGGAACTCAGGGCTTCCTGGTTAAAGAAATCCAAGCCCTAGGCTGAACCCTAACCCTAACCCTAGGCAGATAAATCAGCCTAGGTATAGGGATGGTGCCAAGGAAAAAGCTGTGAAAGCTGCCATGTTGTTGCACTTTTGTACTCCCCTTGGGATGCCTTGAACAGCTGCAGTGTGCCTGGAGCCCAGGGCTTCCTAGTTTTAAAAATTCTAGCCCTAGGCCTAAGCCTAACAGTAACCCTGGGAAGGTAAATCAGCCTGCTGTTAGGCTTCTTGCCAAGGAAAAAGCCGTGAAAGCAGCCATGTTGTGGCACTTTTGCACTCCCTTTTGGATGCCTTTCACAGCTCCAGTGTGCCTGGAACTCAGGGCTTCCTGATTTTAAAAATCCTAGCCCTAGGCCGAACCCCAACCCTAAGACGAGAAAGGCAAATCAGCCAGGAATTAGGCATGTCCCCAAGGAAAAAGCTGTGGAGGCAGGCATGTTGTGCTACTTTTGCGCTCTTCTTGGCTAGTCCTTCGCAGCTGCTGTGTTCTTGGAACTCAGGGCTTTCTGGTTAATAGACCCTTACCCTAGGCGTAACTCAAACCTTAAGCCTAGGAAGGAAAATCAAGCTATGGTTCGGGATGGTCTCATGGAAATATCAGTGGTGGCAGCCAAGTTGCATCACTTTTGCGCTCCCCTTGGGATGCCTTTCGCAGCTGCAGTGTGCCTGGAGCCCAGGGCTTCCTGGTTTTAAAAGTCCTAGGCCTAAGCCTAACAGTAACCCTAGGAAGGTAAATCAGCCGGGTATTAGGGTTCTTCCTAAGGGAAAAGCCGTGAAAGCAGCCATGTTGTGGCACTTCTGCACTCCCTTTGGGATGCCTTTGGCAGATGAAGTAAGCCTGGAACTCAGAGCTTCCTGGTTAAAGAAATCCAAGCCCTAGGTTGAACCCTAACCCTAACCCTAGTCAGATAAATCAGCCTAGGTATAGGGATGGTGCCAAGGAAAAAGCTGTGAAAGCTGCCATGTTGTTGCACTTTTGTACTCCCCTTGGGATGCCTTGAACAGCTGCAGTGTGCCTGGAGCTAAGGGCTTCCTAGTTTTAAAAATTCTAGCCCTAGGCCTAAGCCTAACAGTAACCCTGGGAAGGTAAATCAGCCTGGTGTTAGGCTTCTTGCCAAGGAAAAAGCCGTGAAAGCAGCCATGTTGTGGCACTTTTGCACTCCCTTTTGGATGCCTTTCACAGCTCCAGTGTGCCTGGAACTCAGGGCTTCCTGATTTTAAAAATCCTAGCCCTAGGCCGAACCCCAACCCTAAGACGAGAAAGGCAAATCAGCCAGGAATTAGGCATGTCCCCAAGGAAAAAGCTGTGGAGGCAGGCATGTTGTGCTACTTTTGCGCTCTTCTTGGCTAGTCCTTCGCAGCTGCTGTGTTCTTGGAACTCAGGGCTTTCTGGTTAATAGGACCCTTACCCTAGGCGTAACTCAAACCTTAACCCTAGGAAGGAAAATCAGCCTATGGTTCGGGATGCTCTCATGGAAATATCAGTGGTGGCAGCCAAGTTGCGTCACTTTTGCGTTCCCCTTGGGATGCCTTTCGCAGCTGCAGTGTGCCTGGAGCCCAGGGCTTCCTGGTTTTAAAAGTCCTAGGCCTAAGCCTAACAGTAACCCTAGGAAGGTAAATCAGCCGGGTATTAGGGTTCTTCCTAAGGGAAAAGCCGTGAAAGCAGCCATGTTGTGGCACTTCTGCACTCCCTTTGGGATGCCTTTGGCAGATGAAGTAAGCCTGGAACTCAGGGCTTCCTGGTTAAAGAAATCCAAGCCCTAGGCTGAACCCTAACCCTAACCCTAGGCAGATAAATCAGCCTAGGTATAGGGATGGTGCCAAGGAAAAAGCTGTGAAAGCTGCCATGTTGTTGCACTTTTGTACTCCCCTTGGGATGCCTTGAACAGCTGCAGTGTGCCTGGAGCTAAGGGCTTCCTAGTTTTAAAAATCCTAGCCCTAGGCCTAAGCCTAACAGTAACCCTGGGAAGGTAAATCAGCCTGCTGTTAGGCTTCTTGCCAAGGAAAAAGCCGTGAAAGCAGCCATGTTGTGGCACTTTTGCACTCCCTTTTGGATGCCTTTCACAGCTCCAGTGTGCCTGGAACTCAGGGCTTCCTGATTTTAAAAATCCTAGCCCTAGGCCGAACCCCAACCCTAAGACGAGAAAGGCAAATCAGCCAGGAATTAGGCATGTCCCCAAGGAAAAAGCTGTGGAGGCAGGCATGTTGTGCTACTTTTGCGCTCTTCTTGGCTAGTCCTTCGCAGCTGCTGTGTTCTTGGAACTCAGGGCTTTCTGGTTAATAGAACCCTTACCCTAGGCGTAACTCAAACCTTAACCCTAGGAAGGAAAATCAGCCTATGGTTCGGGATGCTCTCATGGAAATATCAGTGGTGGCAGCCAAGTTGCGTCACT
Source organism: Ammospiza nelsoni (assembly GCF_027579445.1). NCBI lineage: Eukaryota > Metazoa > Chordata > Aves > Passeriformes > Passerellidae > Ammospiza > Ammospiza nelsoni. The sequence goes on from NW_026683186.1 coordinate 52,309, forward strand.
TTTGCGCTCCCCTTGGGATGCCTTTCGCAGCTGCAGTGTGCCTGGAGCCCAGGGCTTCCTGGTTTTAAAAGTCCTAGGCCTAAGCCTAACAGTAACCCTAGGAAGGTAAATCAGCCGGGTATTAGGGTTCTTCCTAAGGGAAAAGCCGTGAAAGCAGCCATGTTGTGGCACTTCTGCACTCCCTTTGGGATGCCTTTGGCAGATGAAGTAAGCCTGGAACTCAGGGCTTCCTGGTTAAAGAAATCCAAGCCCTAGGCTGAACCCTAACCCTAACCCTAGGCAGATAAATCAGCCTAGGTATAGGGATGGTGCCAAGGAAAAAGCTGTGAAAGCTGCCATGTTGTTGCACTTTTGTACTCCCCTTGGGATGCCTTGAACAGCTGCAGTGTGCCTGGAGCTAAGGGCTTCCTAGTTTTAAAAATCCTAGCCCTAGGCCTAAGCCTAACAGTAACCCAGGGAGGGTAAATCAGCCTGCTGTTAGGCTTCTTGCCAAGGAAAAAGCTGTGAAAGCAGCCATGTTGTGGCACTTTTGCACTCCCTTTTGGATGCCTTTCACAGCTCCAGTGTGCCTGGAACTCAGGGCTTCCTGATTTTAAAAATCCTAGCCCTAGGCCGAACCCCAACCCTAAGACGAGAAAGGCAAATCAGCCAGGAATTAGGCATGTCCCCAAGGAAAAAGCTGTGGAGGCAGGCATGTTGTGCTACTTTTGCGCTCTTCTTGGCTAGTCCTTCGCAGCTGCTGTGTTCTTGGAACTCAGGGCTTTCTGGTTAATAGAGCCCTTACCCTAGGCGTAACTCAAACTTTAAGCCTAGGAAGGAAAATCAACCTATGGTTCGGGATGGTCTCATGGAAATATCAGTGGTGGCAGCCAAGTTGCGTCACTTTTGCGCTCCCCTTGGGATGCCTTTCGCAGCTGCAGTGTGCCTGGAGCCCAGGGCTTCCTAGTTTTAAAAATCCTAGCCCTAGGCCTAAGCCTAACAGTAACCCTGGGAAGGTAAATCAGCCTGGTGTTAGGCTTCTTGCCAAGGAAAAAGCCGTGAAAGCAGCCATGTTGTGGCACTTTTGCACTCCCTTTTGGATGCCTTTCACAGCTGCAGTGTGCCTGGAACTCAGGGCTTCCTGATTTTAAAAATCCTAGCCCTAGGCCGAACCCCAACCCTAAGACGAGAAAGGCAAATCAGCCAGGAATTAGGCATGTCCCCAAGGAAAAAGCTGTGGAGGCAGGCATGTTGTGCTACTTTTGCGCTCTTCTTGGCTAGTCCTTCGCAGCTGCTGTGTTCTTGGAACTCAGGGCTTACTGGTTAATAGTCCCATACCCTATGCGTAACTCAAACCTTAACCCTAGGAAGGAAAATCAGCCTATGGTTCGGGATGGTCTCATGGAAATATCAGTGGTGGCAGCCAAGTTGCGTCACTTTTGTACTCCCCATGGGATGCCTTGAACAGCTGCAGTGTGCCTGGAGCTAAGGGCTTCCTAGTTTTAAAAATCCTAGCCCTAGGCCTAAGCCTAACAGTAACCCTGGGAAGGTAAATCAGCCTGGTGTTAGGCTTCTTGCCAAGGAAAAAGCCGTGAAAGCAGCCATGTTGTGGCACTTTTGCACTCCCTTTTGGATGCCTTTCACAGCTCCAGTGTGCCTGGAACTCAGGGCTTCCTGATTTTAAAAATCCTAGCCCTAGGCCGAACCCCAACCCTAAGACGAGAAAGGCAAATCAGCCAGGAATTAGGCATGTCCCCAAGGAAAAAGCTGTGGAGGCAGGCATGTTGTGCTACTTTTGCGCTCTTCTTGGCTAGTCCTTCGCAGCTGCTGTGTTCTTGGAACTCAGGGCTTTCTGGTTAATAGAACCCTTACCCTAGGCGTAACTCAAACCTTAACCCTAGGAAGGAAAATCAGCCTATGGTTCGGGATGGTCTCATGGAAATATCAGTGGTGGCAGCCAAGTTGCGTCACTTTTGCGCTCCCCTTGGGATGCCTTTCGCAGCTGCAGTGTGTCTGGAGCCCAGGGCTTCCTGGTTTTAAAAGTCCTAGGCCTAAGCCTAACAGTAACCCTAGGAAGGTAAATCAGCCGGGTATTAGGGTTCTTCCTAACGGAAAAGCCGTGAAAGCAGCCATGTTGTGGCACTTCTGCACTCCCTTTGGGATGCCTTTGGCAGATGAAGTAAGCCTGGAACTCAGGGCTTCCTGGTTAAAGAAATCCAAGCCCTAGGCTGAACCCTAACCCTAACCCTAGGCAGATAAATCAGCCTAGGTATAGGGATGGTGCCAAGGAAAAAGCTGTGAAAGCTGCCATGTTGTTGCACTTTTGTACTCCCCTTGGGATGCCTTGAACAGCTGCAGTGTGCCTGGAGCTAAGGGCTTCCTAGTTTTAAAAATCCTAGCCCTAGGCCTAAGCCTAACAGTAACCCTGGGAAGGTAAATCAGCCTGCTGTTAGGCTTCTTGCCAAGGAAAAAGCCGTGAAAGCAGCCATGTTGTGGCACTTTTGCACTCCCTTTTGGATGCCTTTCACAGCTCCAGTGTGCCTGGAACTCAGGGCTTCCTGATTTTAAAAATCCTAGCCCTAGGCCGAACCCCAACCCTAAGACGAGAAAGGCAAATCAGCCAGGAATTAGGCATGTCCCCAAGGAAAAAGCTGTGGAGGCAGGCATGTTGTGGTACTTTTGCGCTCTTCTTGGCTAGTCCTTCGCAGCTGCTGTGTTCTTGGAACTCAGGGCTTTCTGGTTAATAGAACCCTTACCCTAGGCGTAACTCAAACCTTAAGCCTAGGAAGGAAAATCAGCCTATGGTTCGGGATGGTCTCATGGAAATATCAGTGGTGGCAGCCAAGTTGCGTCACTTTTGCGCTCCCCTTGGGATGCCTTTCGCAGCTGCAGTGTGCCTGGAGCCCAGGGCTTCCTGGTTTTAAAAGTCCTAGGCCTAAGCCTAACAGTAACCCTAGGAAGGTAAATCAGCCGGGTATTAGGGTTCTTCCTAAGGGAAAAGCCGTGAAAGCAGCCATGTTGTGGCACTTCTGCACTCCCTTTGGGATGCCTTTGGCAGATGAAGTAAGCCTGGAACTCAGGGCTTCCTGGTTAAAGAAATCCAAGCCCTAGGCTGAACCCTAACCCTAACCCTAGGCAGATAAATCAGCCTAGGTATAGGGATGGTGCCAAGGAAAAAGCTGTGAAAGCTGCCATGTTGTTGCACTTTTGTACTCCCCTTGGGATGCCTTGAACAGCTGCAGTGTGCCTGGAGCTAAGGGCTTCCTAGTTTAAAAATCCTAGCCCTAGGCCTAAGCCTAACAGTAACCCTGGGAAGGTAAATCAGCCTGGTGTTAGGCTTCTTGCCAAGGAAAAAGCCGTGAAAGCAGCCATGTTGTGGCACTTTTGCACTCCCTTTTGGATGCCTTTCACAGCTCCAGTGTGCCTGGAACTCAGGGCTTCCTGATTTTAAAAATCCTAGCCCTAGGCCGAACCCCAACCCTAAGATGAGAAAGGCAAATCAGCCAGGAATTAGGCATGTCCCCAAGGAAAAAGCTGTGGAGGCAGGCATGTTGTGCTACTTTTGCGCTCTTCTTGGCTAGTCCTTCGCAGCTGCTGTGTTCTTGGAACTCAGGGCTTTCTGGTTAATAGAGCCCTTACCCTAGGCGTAACTCAAAGCTTAACCCTAGGAAGGAAAATCAGCCTATGGTTCGGGATGGTCTCATGGAAATATCAGTGGTGGCAGCCAAGTTGCGTCACTTTTGCGCTCCCCTTGGGATGCCTTTCGCAGCTGCAGTGTGCCTGGAGCCCAGGGCTTCCTGGTTTTAAAAGTCCTAGGCCTAAGCCTAACAGTAACCCTAGGAAGGTAAATCAGCCGGGTATTAGGCTTCTTCCTAAGGGAAAAGCCGTGAAAGCAGCCATGTTGTGGCACTTCTGCACTCCCTTTGGGATGCCTTTGGCAGATGAAGTAAGCCTGGAACTCAGGGCTTCCTGGTTAAAGAAATCCAAGCCCTAGGCTGAACCCTAACCCTAACCCTAGGCAGATAAATCAGCCTAGCTATAGGGATGGTGCCAAGGAAAAAGCTGTGAAAGCTGCCATGTTGTTGCACTTTTGTACTCCCCTTGGGATGCCTTGAACAGCTGCAGTGTGCGTGGAGCCCAGGGCTTCCTAGTTTTAAAAATCCTAGCCCAAGGCCTAAGCCTAACAGTAACCCTGGGAAGGTAAATCAGCCTGGTGTTAGGCTTCTTGCCAAGGAAAAAGCCGTGAAAGCAGCCATGTTGTGGCACTTTTGCACTCCCTTTTGGATGCCTTTCACAGCTCCAGTGTGCCTGGAACTCAGGGCTTCCTGATTTTAAAAATCCTAGCCCTAGGCCGAACCCCAACCCTATGACGAGAAAGGCAAATCAGCCAGGAATTAGGCATGTCCCCAAGGAAAAAGCTGTGGAGGCAGGCATGTTGTGGTACTTTTGCGCTCTTCTTGGCTAGTCCTTCGCAGCTGCTGTGTTCTTGGAACTCAGGGCTTTCTGGTTAATAGAGCCCTTACCCTAGGCGTAACTCAAACTTTAAGCCTAGGAAGGAAAATCAAGCTATGGTTCGGGATGGTCTCATGGAAATATCAGTGGTGGCAGCCAAGTTGCGTCACTTTTGCGCTCCCCTTGGGATGCCTTTCGCAGCTGCAGTGTGCCTGGAGCCCAGGGCTTCCTGGTTTTAAAAGTCCTAGGCCTAAGCCTAACAGTAACCCTAGGAAGGTAAATCAGCCGGGTATTAGGGTTCTTCCTAAGGGAAAAGCCGTGAAAGCAGCCATGTTGTGGCACTTCTGCACTCCCTTTGGGATGCCTTTGGCAGATGAAGTAAGCCTGGAACTCAGGGCTTCCTGGTTAAAGAAATCCAAGCCCTAGGCTGAACCCTAACCCTAACCCTAGGCAGATAAATCAGCCTAGGTATAGGGATGGTGCCAAGGAAAAAGCTGTGAAAGCTGCCATGTTGTTGCACTTTTGTACTCCCCTTGGGATGCCTTGAACAGCTGCAGTGTGCCTGGAGCCCAGGGCTTCCTAGTTTTAAAAATCCTAGCCATAGGCCTAAGCCTAACAGTAACCCTGGGAAGGGAAATCAGCCTGGTGTTAGGCTTCTTGCCAAGGAAAAAGCCGTGAAAGCAGCCATGTTGTGGCACTTTTGCACTCCCTTTTGGATGCCTTTCACAGCTCCAGTGTGCCTGGAACTCAGGGCTTCCTGATTTTAAAAATCCTAGCCCTAGGCCGAACCCCAACCCTAAGACGAGAAAGGCAAATCAGCCAGGAATTAGGCATGTCCCCAAGGAAAAAGCTGTGGAGGCAGGCATGTTGTGGTACTTTTGCGCTCTTCTTGGCTAGTCCTTGGCAGCTGCTGTGTTCTTGGAACTCAGGGCTTTCTGGTTAATAGAACCCTTACGCTAGGCGTAACTCAAACCTTAAGCCTAGGAAGGAAAATCAGCCTATGGTTCGGGATGGTCTCATGGAAATATCAGTGGTGGCAGCCAAGTTGCGTCACTTTTGCGCTCCCCTTGGGATGCCTTTCGCAGCTGCAGTGTGCCTGGAGCCCAGGGCTTCCTGGTTTTAAAAGTCCTAGGCCTAAGCCTAACAGTAACCCTAGGAAGGTAAATCAGCCGGGTATTAGGGTTCTTCCTAAGGGAAAAGCCGTGAAAGCAGCCATGTTGTGGCACTTCTGCACTCCCTTTGGGATGCCTTTGGCAGATGAAGTAAGCCTGGAACTCAGGGCTTCCTGGTTAAAGAAATCCAAGCCCTAGGCTGAACCCTAACCCTAACCCTAGGCAGATAAATCAGCCTAGGTATAGGGATGGTGCCAAGGAAAAAGCTGTGAAAGCTGCCATGTTGTTGCACTTTTGTACTCCCCTTGGGATGCCTTGAACAGCTGCAGTGTGCCTGGAGCCCAGGGCTTCCTAGTTTTAAAAATCCTAGCCCAAGGCCTAAGCCTAACAGTAACCCTGGGAAGGTAAATCAGCCTGGTGTTAGGCTTCTTGCCAAGGAAAAAGCCGTGAAAGCAGCCATGTTGTGGCACTTTTGCACTCCCTTTTGGATGCCTTTCACAGCTCCAGTGTGCCTGGAACTCAGGGCTTCCTGATTTTAAAAATCCTAGCCCTAGGCCGAACCCCAACCCTATGACGAGAAAGGCAAATCAGCCAGGAATTAGGCATGTCCCCAAGGAAAAAGCTGTGGAGGCAGGCATGTTGTGGTACTTTTGCGCTCTTCTTGGCTAGTCCTTCGCAGCTGCTGTGTTCTTGGAACTCAGGGCTTTCTGGTTAATAGAACCCTTACGCTAGGCGTAACTCAAACCTTAAGCCTAGGAAGGAAAATCAGCCTATGGTTCGGGATGGTCTCATGGAAATATCAGTGGTGGCAGCCAAGTTGCGTCACTTTTGCGCTCCCCTTGGGATGCCTTTCGCAGCTGCAGTGTGCCTGGAGCCCAGGGCTTCCTGGTTTTAAAAGTCCTAGGCCTAAGCCTAACAGTAACCCTAGGAAGGTAAATCAGCCGGGTATTAGGGTTCTTCCTAAGGGAAAAGCCGTGAAAGCAGCCATGTTGTGGCACTTCTGCACTCCCTTTGGGATGCCTTTGGCAGATGAAGTAAGCCTGGAACTCAGGGCTTCCTGGTTAAAGAAATCCAAGCCCTAGGCTGAACCCTAACCCTAACCCTAGGCAGATAAATCAGCCTAGGTATAGGGATGGTGCCAAGGAAAAAGCTGTGAAAGCTGCCATGTTGTTGCACTTTTGTACTCCCCTTGGGATGCCTTGAACAGCTGCAGTGTGCCTGGAGCTAAGGGCTTCCTAGTTTTAAAAATCCTAGCCCTAGGCCTAAGCCTAACAGTAACCCTGGGAAGGTAAATCAGCCTGGTGTTAGGCTTCTTGCCAAGGAAAAAGCCGTGAAAGCAGCCATGTTGTGGCACTTTTGCACTCCCTTTTGGATGCCTTTCACAGCTGCAGTGTGCCTGGAACTCAGGGCTTCCTGATTTTAAAAATCCTAGCCCTAGGCCGAACCCCAACCCTAAGACGAGAAAGGCAAATCAGCCAGGAATTAGGCATGTCCCCAAGGAAAAAGCTGTGGAGGCAGGCATGTTGTGGTACTTTTGCGCTCTTCTTGGCTAGTCCTTCGCAGCTGCTGTGTTCTTGGAACTCAGGGCTTTCTGCTTAATAGAACCCTTACCCTAGGCGTAACTCAAACCTTAAGCCTAGGAAGGAAAATCAGCCTATGGTTCGGGATGGTCTCATGGAAATATCAGTGGTGGCAGCCAAGTTGCGTCACTTTTGCGCTCCCCTTGGGATGCCTTTCGCAGCTGCAGTGTGCCTGGAGCCCAGGGCTTCCTGGTTTTAAAAGTCCTAGGCCTAAGCCTAACAGTAACCCTAGGAAGGTAAATCAGCCGGGTATTAGGGTTCTTCCTAAGGGAAAAGCCGTGAAAGCAGCCATGTTGTGGCACTTCTGCACTCCCTTTGGGATGCCTTTGGCAGATGAAGTAAGCCTGGAACTCAGGGCTTCCTGGTTAAAGAAATCCAAGCCCTAGGCTGAACCCTAACCCTAACCCTAGGCAGATAAATCAGCCTAGGTATAGGGATGGTGCCAAGGAAAAAGCTGTGAAAGCTGCCATGTTGTTGCACTTTTTACTCCCCTTGGGATGCCTTGAACAGCTGCAGTGTGCCTGGAGCTAAGGGCTTCCTAGTTTCAAAAATCCTAGCCCTAGGCCTAAGCCTAACAGTAACCCTGGGAAGGTAAATCAGCCTGGTGTTAGGCTTCTTGCCAAGGAAAAAGCCGTGAAAGCAGCCATGTTGTGGCACTTTTGCACTCCCTTTTGGATGCCTTTCACAGCTCCAGTGTGCCTGGAACTCAGGGCTTCCTGATTTTAAAAATCCTAGCCCTAGGCCGAACCCCAACCCTAAGACGAGAAAGGCAAATCAGCCAGGAATTAGGCATGTCCCCAAGGAAAAAGCTGTGGAGGCAGGCATGTTGTGCTACTTTTGCGCTCTTCTTGGCTAGTCCTTCGCAGCTGCTGTGTTCTTGGAACTCAGGGCTGTCTGGTTAATAGACCCTTACCCTAGGCGTAACTCAAACCTTAAGCCTAGGAAGGAAAATCAGCCTATGGTTCGGGATGGTCTCATGGAAATATCAGTGGTGGCAGCCAAGTTGCGTCACTTTTGCGCTCCCCTTGGGATGCCTTTCGCAGCTGCAGTGTGCCTGGAGCCCAGGGCTTCCTGGTTTTAAAAGTCCTAGGCCTAAGCCTAACAGTAACCCTAGGAAGGTAAATCAGCCGGGTATTAGGGTTCTTCCTAAGGGAAAAGCCGTGAAAGCAGCCATGTTGTGGCACTTCTGCACTCCCTTTGGGATGCCTTTGGCAGATGAAGTAAGCCTGGAACTCAGGGCTTCCTGGTTAAAGAAATCCAAGCCCTAGGCTGAACCCTCACCCTAACCCTAGGCAGATAAATCAGCCTAGGTATAGGGATGGTGCCAAGGAAAAAGCTGTGAAAGCTGCCATGTTGTTGCACTTTTGTACTCCCCTTGGGATGCCTTGAACAGCTGCAGTGTGCCTGGAGCCCAGGGCTTCCTAGTTTTAAAAATCCTAGCCCTAGGCCTAAGCCTAACAGTAACCCTGGGAAGGTAAATCAGCCTGGTGTTAGGCTTCTTGCCAAGGAAAAAGCCGTGAAAGCAGCCATGTTGTGGCACTTTTGCACTCCCTTTTGGATGCCTTTCACAGCTGCAGTGTGCCTGGAACTCAGGGCTTCCTGATTTTAAAAATCCTAGCCCTAGGCCGAACCCCAACCCTATGACGAGAAAGGCAAATCAGCCAGGAATTAGGCATGTCCCCAAGGAAAAAGCTGTGGAGGCAGGCATGTTGTGGTACTTTTGCGCTCTTCTTGGCTAGTCCTTCGCAGCTGCTGTGTTCTTGGAACTCAGGGCTGTCTGGTTAATAGACCCTTACCCTAGGCGTAACTCAAACCTTAAGCCTAGGAAGGAAAATCAGCCTATGGTTCGGGATGGTCTCATGGAAATATCAGTGGTGGCAGCCAAGTTGCGTCACTTTTGCGCTCCCCTTGGGATGCCTTTCGCAGCTGCAGTGTGCCTGGAGCCCAGGGCTTCCTGGTTTTAAAAGTCCTAGGCCTAAGCCTAACAGTAACCCTAGGAAGGTAAATCAGCCGGGTATTAGGGTTCTTCCTAAGGGAAAAGCCGTGAAAGCAGCCATGTTGTGGCACTTCTGCACTCCCTTTGGGATGCCTTTGGCAGATGAAGTAAGCCTGGAACTCAGGGCTTCCTGGTTAAAGAAATCCAAGCCCTAGGCTGAACCCTAACCCTAACCCTAGGCAGATAAATCAGCCTAGGTATAGGGATGGTGCCAAGGAAAAAGCTGTGAAAGCTGCCATGTTGTTGCACTTTTGTACTCCCCTTGGGATGCCTTGAACAGCTGCAGTGTGCCTGGAGCTAAGGGCTTCCTAGTTTTAAAAATCCTAGCCCTAGGCCTAAGCCTAACAGTAACCCTGGGAAGGTAAATCAGCCTGGTGTTAGGCTTCTTGCCAAGGAAAAAGCCGTGAAAGCAGCCATGTTGTGGCACTTTTGCACTCCCTTTTGGATGCCTTTCACAGCTCCAGTGTGCCTGGAACTCAGGGCTTCCTGATTTTAAAAATCCTAGCCCTAGGCCGAACCCCAACCCTAAGACGAGAAAGGCAAATCAGCCAGGAATTAGGCATGTCCCCAAGGAAAAAGCTGTGGAGGCAGGCATGTTGTGCTACTTTTGCGCTCTTCTTGGCTAGTCCTTCGCAGCTGCTGTGTTCTTGGAACTCAGGGCTTTCTGGTTAATAGAACCCTTACCCTAGGCGTAACTCAAACCTTAACCCTAGGAAGGAAAATCAGCCTATGGTTCGGGATGGTGTCATGGAAATATCAGTGGTGGCAGCCAAGTTGCGTCACTTTTGCGCTCCCCTTGGGATGCCTTTCGCAGCTGCAGTGTGCCTGGAGCCCAGGGCTTCCTGGTTTTAAAAGTCCTAGGCCTAAGCCTAACAGTAACCCTAGGAAGGTAAATCAGCCGGGTATTAGGGTTCTTCCTAAGGGAAAAGCCATGAAAGCAGCCATGTTGTGGCACTTCTGCACTCCCTTTGGGATGCCTTTGGCAGATGAAGTAAGCCTGGAACTCAGGGCTTCCTGGTTAAAGAAATCCAAGCCCTAGGCTGAACCCTAACCCTAACCCTAGGCAGATAAATCAGCCTAGGTATAGGGATGGTGCCAAGGAAAAAGCTGTGAAAGCTGCCATGTTGTTGCACTTTTGTACTCCCCTTGGGATGCCTTGAACAGCTGCAGTGTGCCTGGAGCTAAGGGCTTCCTAGTTTTAAAAATCCTAGCCCTAGGCCTAAGCCTAACAGTAACCCTGGGAAGGGAAATCAGCCTGGTGTTAGGCTTCTTGCCAAGGAAAAAGCCGTGAAAGCAGCCATGTTGTGGCACTTTTGCACTCCCTTTTGGATGCCTTTCACAGCTCCAGTGTGCCTGGAACTCAGGGCTTCCTGATTTTAAAAATCCTAGCCCTAGGCCGAACCCCAACCCTAAGACGAGAAAGGCAAATCAGCCAGGAATTAGGCATGTCCCCAAGGAAAAAGCTGTGGAGGCAGGCATGTTGTGGTACTTTTGCGCTCTTCTTGGCTAGTCCTTCGCAGCTGCTGTGTTCTTGGAACTCAGGGCTTTCTGGTTAATAGACCCTTACCCTAGGCGTAACTCAAACCTTAAGCCTAGGAAGGAAAATCAGCCTATGGTTCGGGATGGTCTCATGGAAATATCAGTGGTGGCAGCCAAGTTGCGTCACTTTTGCGCTCCCCTTGGGATGCCTTTCGCAGCTGCAGTGTGCCTGGAGCCCAGGGCTTCCTGGTTTTAAAAGTCCTAGGCCTAAGCCTAACAGTAACCCTAGGAAGGTAAATCAGCCGTGTATTAGGGTTCTTCCTAAGGGAAAAGCCGTGAAAGCAGCCATGTTGTGGCACTTCTGCACTCCCTTTGGGATGCCTTTGGCAGATGAAGTAAGCCTGGAACTCAGGGCTTCCTGGTTAAAGAAATCCAAGCCCTAGGCTGAACCCTAACCCTAACCCTAGGCAGATAAATCAGCCTAGGTATAGGGATGGTGCCAAGGAAAAAGCTGTGAAAGCTGCCATGTTGTTGCACTTTTGTACTCCCCTTGGGATGCCTTGAACAGCTGCAGTGTGCCTGGAGCCCAGGGCTTCCTAGTTTTAAAAATCCTAGCCCAAGGCCTAAGCCTAACAGTAACCCTGGGAAGGTAAATCAGCCTGCTGTTAGGCTTCTTGCCAAGGAAAAAGCCGTGAAAGCAGCCATGTTGTGGCACTTTTGCACTCCCTTTTGGATGCCTTTCACAGCTGCAGTGTGCCTGGAACTCAGGGCTTCCTGATTTTAAAAATCCTAGCCCTAGGCCGAACCCCAACACTAAGACGAGAAAGGCAAATCAGCCAGGAATTAGGCATGTCCCCAAGGAAAAAGCTGTGGAGGCAGGCATGTTGTGCTACTTTTGTGCTCTTCTTGGCTAGTCCTTCGCAGCTGCTGTGTTCTTGGAACTCAGGGCTTTCTGGTTAATAGAACCCTTACCCTAGGCGTAACTCAAACCTTAAGCCTAGGAAGGAAAATCAGCCTATGGTTCGGGATGGTCTCATGGAAATATCAGTGGTGGCAGCCAAGTTGCGTCACTTTTGCGCTCCCCTTGGGATGCCTTTCGCAGCTGCAGTGTGCCTGGAGCCCAGGGCTTCCTGGTTTTAAAAGTCCTAGGCCTAAGCCTAACAGTAACCCTAGGAAGGTAAATCAGCCGGGTATTAGGGTTCTTCCTAAGGGAAAAGCCGTGAAAGCAGCCATGTTGTGGCACTTCTGCACTCCCTTTGGGATGCCTTTGGCAGATGAAGTAAGCCTGGAACTCAGGGCTTCCTGGTTAAAGAAATCCAAGCCCTAGGCTGAACCCTAACCCTAACCCTAGGCAGATAAATCAGCCTAGGTATAGGGATGGTGCCAAGGAAAAAGCTGTGAAAGCTGCCATGTTGTTGCACTTTTGTACTCCCCTTGGGATGCCTTGAACAGCTGCAGTGTGCCTGGAGCCCAGGGCTTCCTAGTTTTAAAAATCCTAGCCCAAGGCCTAAGCCTAACAGTAACCCTGGGAAGGTAAATCAGCCTGGTGTTAGGCTTCTTGCCAAGGAAAAAGCCGTGAAAGCAGCCATGTTGTGGCACTTTTGCACTCCCTTTTGGATGCCTTTCACAGCTCCAGTGTGCCTGGAACTCAGGGCTTCCTGATTTTAAAAATCCTAGCCCTAGGCCGAACCCCAACCCTATGACGAGAAAGGCAAATCAGCCAGGAATTAGGCATGTCCCCAAGGAAAAAAGCTGTGGAGGCAGGCATGTTGTGCTACTTTTGCGCTCTTCTTGGCTAGTCCTTCGCAGCTGCTGTGTTCTTGGAACTCAGGGCTTTCTGGTTAATAGAACCCTTACACTAGGCGTAACTCAAACCTTAAGCCTAGGAAGGAAAATCAGCCTATGGTTCGGGATGGTCTCATGGAAATATCAGTGGTGGCAGCCAAGTTGCGTCACTTTTGCGCTCCCCTTGGGATGCCTTTCGCAGCTGCAGTGTGCCTGGAGCCCAGGGCTTCCTGGTTTTAAAAGTCCTAGGCCTAAGCCTAACAGTAACCCTAGGAAGGTAAATCAGCCGGGTATTAGGGTTCTTCCTAAGGGAAAAGCCGTGAAAGCAGCCATGTTGTGGCACTTCTGCACTCCCTTTGGGATGCCTTTGGCAGATGAAGTAAGCCTGGAACTCAGGGCTTCCTGGTTAAAGAAATCCAAGCCCTAGGCTGAACCCTAACCCTAACCCTAGGCAGATAAATCAGCCTAGGTATAGGGATGGTGCCAAGGAAAAAGCTGTGAAAGCTGCCATGTTGTTGCACTTTTTACTCCCCTTGGGATGCCTTGAACAGCTGCAGTGTGCCTGGAGCTAAGGGCTTCCTAGTTTCAAAAATCCTAGCCCTAGGCCTAAGCCTAACAGTAACCCTGGGAAGGTAAATCAGCCTGCTGTTAGGCTTCTTGCCAAGGAAAAAGCCGTGAAAGCAGCCATGTTGTGGCACTTTTGCACTCCCTTTTGGATGCCTTTCACAGCTCCAGTGTGCCTGGAACTCAGGGCTTCCTGATTTTAAAAATCCTAGCCCTAGGCCGAACCCCAACCCTAAGACGAGAAAGGCAAATCAGCCAGGAATTAGGCATGTCCCCAAGGAAAAAGCTGTGGAGGCAGGCATGTTGTGCTACTTTTGCGCTCTTCTTGGCTAGTCCTTCGCAGCTGCTGTGTTCTTGGAACTCAGGGCTTTCTGGTTAATAGAGCCCTTACCCTAGGCGTAACTCAAACTTTAACCCTAGGGAGGAAAATCAAGCTATGGTTCGGGATGGTCTCATGGAAATATCAGTGGTGGCAGCCAAGTTGCGTCACTTTTGCGCTCCCCTTGGGATGCCTTTCGCAGCTGCAGTGTGCCTGGAGCCCAGGGCTTCCTGGTTTTAAAAGTCCTAGGCCTAAGCCTAACAGTAACCCTAGGAAGGTAAATCAGCCGGGTATTAGGGTTCTTCCTAAGGGAAAAGCCGTGAAAGCAGCCATGTTGTGGCACTTCTGCACTCCCTTTGGGATGCCTTTGGCAGATGAAGTAAGCCTGGAACTCAGGGCTTCCTGGTTAAAGAAATCCAAGCCCTAGGCTGAACCCTAACCCTAACCCTAGGCAGATAAATCAGCCTAGGTATAGGGATGGTGCCAAGGAAAAAGCTGTGAAAGCTGCCATGTTGTTGCACTTTTGTACTCCCCTTGGGATGCCTTGAACAGCTGCAGTGTGCCTGGAGCCCAGGGCTTCCTAGTTTTAAAAATCCTAGCCCTAGGCCTAAGCCTAACAGTAACCCTGGGAAGGTAAATCAGCCTGCTGTTAGGCTTCTTGCCAAGGAAAAAGCCGTGAAAGCAGCCATGTTGTGGCACTTTTGCACTCCCTTTTGGATGCCTTTCACAGCTCCAGTGTGCCTGGAACTCAGGGCTTCCTGATTTTAAAAATCCTAGCCCTAGGCCGAACCCCAACCCTAAGACGAGAAAGGCAATTCAGCCAGGAATTAGGCATGTCCCCAAGGAAAAAGCTGTGGAGGCAGGCATGTTGTGCTACTTTTGCGCTCTTCTTGGCTAGTCCTTCGCAGCTGCTGTGTTCTTGGAACTCAGGGCTGTCTGGTTAATAGACCCTTACCCTAGGCGTAACTCAAACCTTAACCCTAGGAAGGAAAATCAGCCTATGGTTTGGGATGGTCTCATGGAAATATCAGTGGTGGCAGCCAAGTTGCGTCACTTTTGCGCTCCCCTTGGGATGCCTTTTGCAGCTGCAGTGTGCCTGGAGCCCAGGGCTTCCTGGTTTTAAAAGTCCTAGGCCTAAGCCTAACAGTAACCCTAGGAAGGTAAATCAGCCGGGTATTAGGGTTCTTCCTAAGGGAAAAGCCGTGAAAGCAGCCATGTTGTGGCACTTCTGCACTCCCTTTGGGATGCCTTTGGCAGATGAAGTAAGCCTGGAACTCAGGGCTTCCTGGTTAAAGAAATCCAAGCCCTAGGCTGAACCCTAACCCTAACCCTAGGCAGATAAATCAGCCTAGGTATAGGGATGGTGCCAAGGAAAAAGCTGTGAAAGCTGCCATGTTGTTGCACTTTTGTACTCCCCTTGGGATGCCTTGAACAGCTGCAGTGTGCCTGGAGCCCAGGGCTTCCTAGTTTTAAAAATCCTAGCCCAAGGCCTAAGCCTAACAGTAACCCTGGGAAGGTAAATCAGCCTGGTGTTAGGCTTCTTGCCAAGGAAAAAGCCGTGAAAGCAGCCATGTTGTGGCACTTTTGCACTCCCTTTTGGATGCCTTTCACAGCTCCAGTGTGCCTGGAACTCAGGGCTTCCTGATTTTAAAAATCCTAGCCCTAGGCCGAACCCCAACACTAAGACGAGAAAGGCAAATCAGCCAGGAATTAGGCATGTCCCCAAGGAAAAAGCTGTGGAGGCAGGCATGTTGTGCTACTTTTGCGCTCTTCTTGGCTAGTCCTTCGCAGCTGCTGTGTTCTTGGAACTCAGGGCTTTCTGGTTAATAGACCCTTACCCTAGGCGTAACTCAAACCTTAAGCCTAGGAAGGAAAATCAGCCTATGGTTCGGGATGGTCTCATGGAAATATCAGTGGTGGCAGCCAAGTTGCGTCACTTTTGCGCTCCCCTTGGGATGCCTTTCGCAGCTGCAGTGTGCCTGGAGCCCAGGGCTTCCTGGTTTTAAAAGTCCTAGGCCTAAGCCTAACA
This sequence comes from Ammospiza nelsoni, assembly GCF_027579445.1. NCBI lineage: Eukaryota > Metazoa > Chordata > Aves > Passeriformes > Passerellidae > Ammospiza > Ammospiza nelsoni. The sequence goes on from NW_026683186.1 coordinate 67,604, forward strand.
GTAACCCTAGGAAGGTAAATCAGCCGGGTATTAGGGTTCTTCCTAAGGGAAAAGCCGTGAAAGCAGCCATGTTGTGGCACTTCTGCACTCCCTTTGGGATGCCTTTGGCAGATGAAGTAAGCCTGGAACTCAGGGCTTCCTGGTTAAAGAAATCCAAGCCCTAGGCTGAACCCTAACCCTAACCCTAGGCAGATAAATCAGCCTAGGTATAGGGATGGTGCCAAGGAAAAAGCTGTGAAAGCTGCCATGTTGTTGCACTTTTGTACTCCCCCTGGGATGCCTTGAACAGCTGCAGTGTGCCTGGAGCCCAGGGCTTCCTAGTTTTAAAAATCCTAGCCCTAGGCCTAAGCCTAACAGTAACCCTGGGAAGGGAAATCAGCCTGGTGTTAGGCTTCTTGCCAAGGAAAAAGCCGTGAAAGCAGCCATGTTGTGGCACTTTTGCACTCCCTTTTGGATGCCTTTCACAGCTCCAGTGTGCCTGGAACTCAGGGCTTCCTGATTTTAAAAATCCTAGCCCTAGGCCGAAACCCAACCCTAAGACGAGAAAGGCAAATCAGCCAGGAATTAGGCATGTCCCCAAGGAAAAAGCTGTGGAGGCAGGCATGTTGTGCTACTTTTGCGCTCTTCTTGGCTAGTCCTTCGCAGCTGCTGTGTTCTTGGAACTCAGGGCTTTCTGGTTAATAGACCCTTACCCTAGGCGTAACTCAAACCTTAAGCCTAGGAAGGAAAATCAGCCTATGGTTCGGGATGGTCTCATGGAAATATCAGTGGTGGCAGCCAAGTTGCGTCACTTTTGCGCTCCCCTTGGGATGCCTTTCGCAGCTGCAGTGTGCCTGGAGCCCAGGCCTTCCTGGTTTTAAAAGTCCTAGGCCTAAGCCTAACAGTAACCCTAGGAAGGTAAATCAGCCGGGTATTAGGGTTCTTCCTAAGGGAAAAGCCGTGAAAGCAGCCATGTTGTGGCACTTCTGCACTCCCTTTGGGATGCCTTTGGCAGATGAAGTAAGCCTGGAACTCAGGGCTTCCTGGTTAAAGAAATCCAAGCCCTAGGCTGAACCCTAACCCTAACCCTAGGCAGATAAATCAGCCTAGGTATAGGGATGGTGCCAAGGAAAAAGCTGTGAAAGCTGCCATGTTGTTGCACTTTTGTACTCCCCTTGGGATGCCTTGAACAGCTGCAGTGTGCCTGGAGCCCAGGGCTTCCTAGTTTTAAAAATCCTAGCCCTAGGCCTAAGCCTAACAGTAACCCTGGGAAGGTAAATCAGCCTGGTGTTAGGCTTCTTGCCAAGGAAAAAGCCGTGAAAGCAGCCATGTTGTGGCACTTTTGCACTCCCTTTTGGATGCCTTTCACAGCTCCAGTGTGCCTGGAACTCAGGGCTTCCTGATTTTAAAAATCCTAGCCCTAGGCCGAACCCCAACCCTAAGACGAGAAAGGCAAATCAGCCAGGAATTAGGCATGTCCCCAAGGAAAAAGCTGTGGAGGCAGGCATGTTGTGGTACTTTTGCGCTCTTCTTGGCTAGTCCTTCGCAGCTGCTGTGTTCTTGGAACTCAGGGCTTTCTGGTTAATAGAACCCTTACCCTAGGCGTAACTCAAACTTTAACCCTAGGGAGGAAAATCAGCCTATGGTTCGGGATGGTCTCATGGAAATATCAGTGGTGGCAGCCAAGTTGCGTCACTTTTGCGCTCCCCTTGGGATGCCTTTCGCAGCTGCAGTGTGCCTGGAGCCCAGGGCTTCCTGGTTTTAAAAGTCCTAGGCCTAAGCCTAACAGTAACCCTAGGAAGGTAAATCAGCCGGGTATTAGGGTTCTTCCTAAGGGAAAAGCCATGAAAGCAGCCATGTTGTGGCACATCTGCACTCCCTTTGGGATGCCTTTGGCAGATGAAGTAAGCATGGAACTCAGGGCTTCCTGGTTAAAGAAATCCAAGCCCTAGGCTGAACCCTAACCTTAACCCTAGGCAGATAAATCAGCCTAGGTATAGGGATGGTGCCAAGAAAAAACGTGTGAAAGCTGCCATGTTGTTGCACTTTTGTACTCCCCTTGGGATGCCTTGAACAGCTGCAGTGTGCCTGGAGCTAAGGGCTTCCTAGTTTTAAAAATCCTAGCCCTAGGCCTAAGCCTAACAGTAACCCTGGGAAGGCAAATCAGCCTGGTGTTAGGCTTCTTGCCAAGGAAAAAGCCGTGAAAGCAGCCATGTTGTGGCACTTTTGCACTCCCTTTTGGATGCCTTTCACAGCTCCAGTGTGCCTGGAACTCAGGGCTTCCTGATTTTAAAAATCCTAGCCCTAGGCCGAACCCCAACCCTAAGACGAGAAAGGCAAATCAGCCAGGAATTAGGCATGTCCCCAAGGAAAAAGCTGTGGAGGCAGGCATGTTGTGCTACTTTTGCGCTCTTCTTGGCTAGTCCTTCGCAGCTGCTGTGTTCTTGGAACTCAGGGCTTTCTGGTTAATAGAACCCTTACCCTAGGCGTAACTCAAACCTTAAGCCTAGGAAGGAAAATCAACCTATGGTTCGGGATGGTCTCATGGAAATATCAGTGGTGGCAGCCAAGTTGCGTCACTTTTGCGCTCCCCTTGGGATGCCTTTCGCAGCTGCAGTGTGCCTGGAGCCCAGGGCTTCCTGGTTTTAAAAGTCCTAGGCCTAAGCCTAACAGTAACCCTAGGAAGGTAAATCAGCCGGGTATTAGGGTTCTTCCTAAGGGAAAAGCCGTGAAAGCAGCCATGTTGTGGCACTTCTGCACTCCCTTTGGGATGCCTTTGGCAGATGAAGTAAGCCTGGAACTCAGGGCTTCCTGGTTAAAGAAATCCAAGCCCTAGGCTGAACCCTAACCCTAACCCTAGGCAGATAAATCAGCCTAGGTATAGGGATGGTGCCAAGGAAAAAGCTGTGAAAGCTGCCATGTTGTTGCACTTTTGTACTCCCCTTGGGATGCCTTGAACAGCTGCAGTGTGCGTGGAGCCCAGGGCTTCCTAGTTTTAAAAATCCTAGCCCTAGGCCTAAGCCTAACAGTAACCCTGGGAAGGTAAATCAGCCTGGTGTTAGGCTTCTTGCCAAGGAAAAAGCCGTGAAAGCAGCCATGTTGTGGCACTTTTGCACTCCCTTTTGGATGCCTTTCACAGCTCCAGTGTGCCTGGAACTCAGGGCTTCCTGATTTTAAAAATCCTAGCCCTAGGCCGAAACCCAACACTAAGACGAGAAAGGCAAATCAGCCAGGAATTAGGCATGTCCCCAAGGAAAAAGCTGTGGAGGCAGGCATGTTGTGCTACTTTTGCGCTCTTCTTGGCTAGTCCTTCGCAGCTGCTGTGTTCTTGGAACTCAGGGCTTTCTGGTTAATAGACCCTTACCCTAGGCGTAACTCAAACCTTAAGCCTAGGAAGGAAAATCAGCCTATGGTTCGGGATGGTCTCATGGAAATATCAGTGGTGGCAGCCAAGTTGCGTCACTTTTGCGCTCCCCTTGGGATGCCTTTCGCAGCTGCAGTGTGCCTGGAGCCCAGGCCTTCCTGGTTTTAAAAGTCCTAGGCCTAAGCCTAACAGTAACCCTAGGAAGGTAAATCAGCCGGGTATTAGGGTTCTTCCTAAGGGAAAAGCCGTGAAAGCAGCCATGTTGTGGCACTTCTGCACTCCCTTTGGGATGCCTTTGGCAGATGAAGTAAGCCTGGAACTCAGGGCTTCCTGGTTAAAGAAATCCAAGCCCTAGGCTGAACCCTAACCCTAACCCTAGGCAGATAAATCAGCCTAGGTATAGGGATGGTGCCAAGGAAAAAGCTGTGAAAGCTGCCATGTTGTTGCACTTTTGTACTCCCCTTGGGATGCCTTGAACAGCTGCAGTGTGCCTGGAGCCCAGGGCTTCCTAGTTTTAAAAATCCTAGCCCTAGGCCTAAGCCTAACAGTAACCCTGGGAAGGTAAATCAGCCTGCTGTTAGGCTTCTTGCCAAGGAAAAAGCCGTGAAAGCAGCCATGTTGTGGCACTTTTGCACTCCCTTTTGGATGCCTTTCACAGCTCCAGTGTGCCTGGAACTCAGGGCTTCCTGATTTTAAAAATCCTAGCCCTAGGCCGAACCCCAACCCTAAGACGAGAAAGGCAAATCAGCCAGGAATTAGGCATGTCCCCAAGGAAAAAGCTGTGGAGGCAGGCATGTTGTGGTACTTTTGCGCTCTTCTTGGCTAGTCCTTCGCAGCTGCTGTGTTCTTGGAACTCAGGGCTTTCTGGTTAATAGAACCCTTACCCTAGGCGTAACTCAAACCTTAACCCTAGGAAGGAAAATCAGCCTATGGTTCGGGATGGTCTCATGGAAATATCAGTGGTGGCAGCCAAGTTGCGTCATTTTTGCGCTCCCCTTGGGATGCCTTTCGCAGCTGCAGTGTGCCTGGAGCCCAGGGCTTCCTGGTTTTAAAAGTCCTAGGCCTAAGCCTAACAGTAACCCTAGGAAGGTAAATCAGCCGGGTATTAGGGTTCTTCCTAAGGGAAAAGCCGTGAAAGCAGCCATGTTGTGGCACTTCTGCACTCCCTTTGGGATGCCTTTGGCAGATGAAGTAAGCCTGGAACTCAGGGCTTCCTGGTTAAAGAAATCCAAGCCCTAGGCTGAACCCTAACCCTAACCCTAGGCAGATAAATCAGCCTAGGTATAGGGATGGTGCCAAGGAAAAAGCTGTGAAAGCTGCCATGTTGTTGCACTTTTGTACTCCCCTTGGGATGCCTTGAACAGCTGCAGTGTGCCTGGAGCCAAGGGCTTCCTAGTTTCAAAAATCCTAGCCCTAGGCCTAAGCCTAACAGTAACCCTGGGAAGGTAAATCAGCCTGGTGTTAGGCTTCTTGCCAAGGAAAAAGCCGTGAAAGCAGCCATGTTGTGGCACTTTTGCACTCCCTTTTGGATGCCTTTCACAGCTGCAGTGTGCCTGGAACTCAGGGCTTCCTGATTTTAAAAATCCTAGCCCTAGGCCGAACCCCAACCCTAAGACGAGAAAGGCAAATCAGCCAGGAATTAGGCATGTCCCCAAGGAAAAAGCTGTGGAGGCAGGCATGTTGTGGTACTTTTGCGCTCTTCTTGGCTAGTCCTTCGCAGCTGCTGTGTTCTTGGAACTCAGGGCTTTCTGGTTAATAGACCCTTACCCTAGGCGTAACTCAAACCTTAACCCTAGGAAGGAAAATCAGCCTATGGTTCGGGATGGTCTCATGGAAATATCAGTGGTGGCAGCCAAGTTGCGTCACTTTTGCGCTCCCCTTGGGATGCCTTTCGCAGCTGCAGTGTGCCTGGAGCCCAGGGCTTCCTGGTTTTAAAAGTCCTAGGCCTAAGCCTAACAGTAACCCTAGGAAGGTAAATCAGCCGGGTATTAGGGTTCTTCCTAAGGGAAAAGCCGTGAAAGCAGCCATGTTGTGGCACTTCTGCACTCCCTTTGGGATGCCTTTGGCAGATGAAGTAAGCCTGGAACTCAGGGCTTCCTGGTTAAAGAAATCCAAGCCCTAGGCTGAACCCTAACCCTAACCCTAGGCAGATAAATCAGCCTAGGTATAGGGATGGTGCCAAGGAAAAAGCTGTGAAAGCTGCCATGTTGTTGCACTTTTGTACTCCCCTTGGGATGCCTTGAACAGCTGCAGTGTGCCTGGAGCTAAGGGCTTCCTAGTTTTAAAAATCCTAGCCCTAGGCCTAAGCCTAACAGTAACCCTGGGAAGGTAAATCAGCCTGGTGTTAGGCTTCTTGCCAAGGAAAAAGCCGTGAAAGCAGCCATGTTGTGGCACTTTTGCACTCCCTTTTGGATGCCTTTCACAGCTCCAGTGTGCCTGGAACTCAGGGATTCCTGATTTTAAAAATCCTAGCCCTAGGCCGAACCCCAACCCTAAGACGAGAAATGCAAATCAGCCAGGAATTAAGCATGTCCCCAAGGAAAAAGCTGTGGAGGCAGGCATGTTGTGCTACTTTTGCGCTCTTCTTGGGTAGTCCTTCGCAGCTGCTGTGTTCTTGGAATTCAGGGCTTTCTGGTTAATAGAACCCTTACCCTAGGCGTAACTCAAACCTTAACCCTAGGAAGGAAAATCAGCCTATGGTTCGGGATGCTCTCATGGAAATAGTAGTGGTGGCAGCCAAGTTGCGTCACTTTTGCGCTCCCCTTGGGATGCCTTTCGCAGCTGCAGTGTGCCTGGAGCCCAGGGCTTCCTGGTTTTAAAAGTCCTAGGCCTAAGCCTAACAGTAACCCTAGGAAGGTAAATCAGCCGGGTATTAGGGTTCTTCCTAAGGGAAAAGCCGTGAAAGCAGCCATGTTGTGGCACTTCTGCACTCCCTTTGGGATGCCTTTGGCAGATGAAGTAAGCCTGGAACTCAGGGCTTCCTGGTTAAAGAAATCCAAGCCCTAGGCTGAACCCTAACCCTAACCCTAGGCAGATAAATCAGCCTAGGTATAGGGATGGTGCCAAGGAAAAAGCTGTGAAAGCTGCCATGTTGTTGCACTTTTGTACTCCCCTTGGGATGCCTTGAACAGCTGCAGTGTGCCTGGAGCTAAGGGCTTCCTAGTTTTAAAAATCCTAGCCCTAGGCCTAAGCCTAACAGTAACCCTGGGAAGGTAAATCAGCCTGGTGTTAGGCTTCTTGCCAAGGAAAAAGCCGTGAAAGCAGCCATGTTGTGGCACTTTTGCACTCCCTTTTGGATGCCTTTCACAGCTCCAGTGTGCCTGGAACTCAGGGCTTCCTGATTTTAAAAATCCTAGCCCTAGGCCGAACCCCAACCCTAAGACGAGAAAGGCAAATCAGCCAGGAATTAGGCATGTCCCCAAGGAAAAAGCTGTGGAGGCAGGCATGTTGTGCTACTTTTGCGCTCTTCTTGGCTAGTCCTTCGCAGCTGCTGTGTTCTTGGAACTCAGGGCTTTCTGGTTAATAGACCCTTACCCTAGGCGTAACTCAAACCTTAACCCTAGGAAGGAAAATCAGCCTATGGTTCGGGATGGTCTCATGGAAATATCAGTGGTGGCAGCCAAGTTGCGTCATTTTTGCGCTCCCCTTGGGATGCCTTTCGCAGCTGCAGTGTGCCTGGAGCCCAGGGCTTCCTGGTTTTAAAAGTCCTAGGCCTAAGCCTAACAGTAACCCTAGGAAGGTAAATCAGCCGGGTATTAGGGTTCTTCCTAAGGGAAAAGCCGTGAAAGCAGCCATGTTGTGGCACTTCTGCACTCCCTTTGGGATGCCTTTGGCAGATGAAGTAAGCCTGGAACTCAGGGCTTCCTGGTTAAAGAAATCCAAGCCCTAGGCTGAACCCTAACCCTAACCCTAGGCAGATAAATCAGCCTAGGTATAGGGATGGTGCCAAGGAAAAAGCTGTGAAAGCTGCCATGTTGTTGCACTTTTGTACTCCCCTTGGGATGCCTTGAACAGCTGCAGTGTGCCTGGAGCCAAGGGCTTCCTAGTTTCAAAAATCCTAGCCCTAGGCCTAAGCCTAACAGTAACCCTGGGAAGGTAAATCAGCCTGCTGTTAGGCTTCTTGCCAAGGAAAAAGCCGTGAAAGCAGCCATGTTGTGGCACTTTTGCACTCCCTTTTGGATGCCTTTCACAGCTGCAGTGTGCCTGGAACTCAGGGCTTCCTGATTTTAAAAATCCTAGCCCTAGGCCGAACCCCAACCCTAAGACGAGAAAGGCAAATCAGCCAGGAATTAGGCATGTCCCCAAGGAAAAAGCTGTGGAGGCAGGCATGTTGTGGTACTTTTGCGCTCTTCTTGGGTAGTCCTTCGCAGCTGCTGTGTTCTTGGAACTCAGGGCTTTCTGGTTAATAGACCCTTACCCTAGGCGTAACTCAAACCTTAACCCTAGGAAGGAAAATCAACCTATGGTTCGGGATGGTCTCATGGAAATATCAGTGGTGGCAGCCAAGTTGCGTCACTTTTGCGCTCCCCTTGGGATGCCTTTCGCAGCTGCAGTGTGCCTGGAGCCCAGGGCTTCCTGGTTTTAAAAGTCCTAGGCCTAAGCCTAACAGTAACCCTAGGAAGGTAAATCAGCCGGGTATTAGGGTTCTTCCTAAGGGAAAAGCCGTGAAAGCAGCCATGTTGTGGCACTTCTGCACTCCCTTTGGGATGCCTTTGGCAGATGAAGTAAGCCTGGAACTCAGGGCTTCCTGGTTAAAGAAATCCAAGCCCTAGGCTGAACCCTAAACCTAACCCTAGGCAGATAAATCAGCCTAGGTATAGGGATGGTGCCAAGGAAAAAGCTGTGAAAGCTGCCATGTTGTTGCACTTTTGTACTCCCCTTGGGATGCCTTGAACAGCTGCAGTGTGCCTGGAGCTAAGGGCTTCCTAGTTTTAAAAATCCTAGCCCTAGGCCTAAGCCTAACAGTAACCCTGGGAAGGTAAATCAGCCTGGTGTTAGGCTTCTTGCCAAGGAAAAAGCCGTGAAAGCAGCCATGTTGTGGCACTTTTGCACTCCCTTTTGGATGCCTTTCACAGCTCCAGTGTGCCTGGAACTCAGGGATTCCTGATTTTAAAAATCCTAGCCCTAGGCCGAACCCCAACCCTAAGACGAGAAATGCAAATCAGCCAGGAATTAAGCATGTCCCCAAGGAAAAAGCTGTGGAGGCAGGCATGTTGTGGTACTTTTGCGCTCTTCTTGGCTAGTCCTTCGCAGCTGCTGTGTTCTTGGAATTCAGGGCTTTCTGGTTAATAGAACCCTTACCCTAGGCGTAACTCAAACCTTAACCCTAGGAAGGAAAATCAGCCTATGGTTCGGGATGGTCTCATGGAAATATCAGTGGTGGCAGCCAAGTTGCGTCACTTTTGCGCTCCCCTTGGGATGCCTTTCGCAGCTGCAGTGTGCCTGGAGCCCAGGGCTTCCTGGTTTTAAAAGTCCTAGGCCTAAGCCTAACAGTAACCCTAGGAAGGTAAATCAGCCGGGTATTAGGGTTCTTCCTAAGGGAAAAGCCGTGAAAGCAGCCATGTTGTGGCACTTCTGCACTCCCTTTGGGATGCCTTTGGCAGATGAAGTAAGCCTGGAACTCAGGGCTTCCTGGTTAAAGAAATCCAAGCCCTAGGCTGAACCCTAACCCTAACCCTAGGCAGATAAATCAGCCTAGCTATAGGGATGGTGCCAAGGAAAAAGCTGTGAAAGCTGCCATGTTGTTGCACTTTTGTACTCCCCTTGGGATGCCTTGAACAGCTGCAGTGTGCCTGGAGCTAAGGGCTTCCTAGTTTTAAAAATCCTAGCCCTAGGCCTAAGCCTAACAGTAACCCTGGGAAGGTAAATCAGCCTGGTGTTAGGCTTCTTGCCAAGGAAAAAGCCGTGAAAGCAGCCATGTTGTGGCACTTTTGCACTCCCTTTTGGATGCCTTTCACAGCTCCAGTGTGCCTGGAACTCAGGGCTTCCTGATTTTAAAAATCCTAGCCCTAGGCCGAACCCCAACCCTAAGACGAGAAAGGCAAATCAGCCAGGAATTAGGCATGTCCCCAAGGAAAAAGCTGTGGAGGCAGGCATGTTGTGCTACTTTTGCGCTCTTCTTGGCTAGTCCTTCGCAGCTGCTGTGTTCTTGGAACTCAGGGCTTTCTGGTTAATAGACCCTTACCCTAGGCGTAACTCAAACCTTAACCCTAGGAAGGAAAATCAGCCTATGGTTCGGGATGGTCTCATGGAAATATCAGTGGTGGCAGCCAAGTTGCGTCATTTTTGCGCTCCCCTTGGGATGCCTTTCGCAGCTGCAGTGTGCCTGGAGCCCAGGGCTTCCTGGTTTTAAAAGTCCTAGGCCTAAGCCTAACAGTAACCATAGGAAGGTAAATCAGCCGGGTATTAGGGTTCTTCCTAAGGGAAAAGCCGTGAAAGCAGCCATGTTGTGGCACTTCTGCACTCCCTTTGGGATGCCTTTGGCAGATGAAGTAAGCCTGGAACTCAGGGCTTCCTGGTTAAAGAAATCCAAGCCCTAGGCTGAACCCTAACCCTAACCCTAGGCAGATAAATCAGCCTAGGTATAGGGATGGTGCCAAGGAAAAAGCTGTGAAAGCTGCCATGTTGTTGCACTTTTGTACTCCCCTTGGGATGCCTTGAACAGCTGCAGTGTGCCTGGAGCCAAGGGCTTCCTAGTTTCAAAAATCCTAGCCCTAGGCCTAAGCCTAACAGTAACCCTGGGAAGGTAAATCAGCCTGCTGTTAGGCTTCTTGCCAAGGAAAAAGCCGTGAAAGCAGCCATGTTGTGGCACTTTTGCACTCCCTTTTGGATGCCTTTCACAGCTCCAGTGTGCCTGGAACTCAGGGCTTCCTGATTTTAAAAATCCTAGCCCTAGGCCGAACCCCAACCCTAAGACGAGAAAGGCAAATCAGCCAGGAATTAGGCATGTCCCCAAGGAAAAAGCTGTGGAGGCAGGCATGTTGTGCTACTTTTGCGCTCTTCTTGGCTAGTCCTTCGCAGCTGCTGTGTTCTTGGAACTCAGGGCTTTCTGGTTAATAGACCCTTACCCTAGGCGTAACTCAAACCTTAACCCTAGGAAGGAAAATCAACCTATGGTTCGGGATGGTCTCATGGAAATATCAGTGGTGGCAGCCAAGTTGCGTCACTTTTGCGCTCCCCTTGGGATGCCTTTCGCAGCTGCAGTGTGCCTGGAGCCCAGGGCTTCCTGGTTTTAAAAGTCCTAGGCCTAAGCCTAACAGTAACCCTAGGAAGGTAAATCAGCCGGGTATTAGGGTTCTTCCTAAGGGAAAAGCCGTGAAAGCAGCCATGTTGTGGCACTTCTGCACTCCCTTTGGGATGCCTTTGGCAGATGAAGTAAGCCTGGAACTCAGGGCTTCCTGGTTAAAGAAATCCAAGCCCTAGGCTGAACCCTAACCCTAACCCTAGGCAGATAAATCAGCCTAGGTATAGGGATGGTGCCAAGGAAAAAGCTGTGAAAGCTGCCATGTTGTTGCACTTTTGTACTCCCCTTGGGATGCCTTGAACAGCTGCAGTGTGCCTGGAGCTAAGGGCTTCCTAGTTTTAAAAATCCTAGCCCTAGGCCTAAGCCTAACAGTAACCCTGGGAAGGTAAATCAGCCTGGTGTTAGGCTTCTTGCCAAGGAAAAAGCCGTGAAAGCAGCCATGTTGTGGCACTTTTGCACTCCCTTTTGGATGCCTTTCACAGCTCCAGTGTGCCTGGAACTCAGGGATTCCTGATTTTAAAAATCCTAGCCCTAGGCCGAACCCCAACCCTAAGACGAGAAATGCAAATCAGCCAGGAATTAAGCATGTCCCCAAGGAAAAAGCTGTGGAGGCAGGCATGTTGTGCTACTTTTGCGCTCTTCTTGGGTAGTCCTTCGCAGCTGCTGTGTTCTTGGAATTCAGGGCTTTCTGGTTAATAGAACCCTTACCCTAGGCGTAACTCAAACCTTAAGCCTAGGAAGGAAAATCAGCCTATGGTTCGGGATGGTCTCATGGAAATATCAGTGGTGGCAGCCAAGTTGCGTCACTTTTGCGCTCCCCTTGGGATGCCTTTCGCAGCTGCAGTGTGCCTGGAGCCCAGGGCTTCCTGGTTTTAAAAGTCCTAGGCCTAAGCCTAACAGTAACCCTGGGAAGGTAAATCAGCCGGGTATTAGGCTTCTTCCTAAGGGAAAAGCCGTGAAAGCAGCCATGTTGTGGCACTTCTGCACTCCCTTTGGGATGCCTTTGGCAGATGAAGTAAGCCTGGAACTCAGGGCTTCCTGGTTAAAGAAATCCAAGCCCTAGGCTGAACCCTAACCCTAACCCTAGGCAGATAAATCAGCCTAGGTATAGGGATGGTGCCAAGGAAAAAGCTGTGAAAGCTGCCATGTTGTTGCACTTTTGTACTCCCCTTGGGATGCCTTGAACAGCTGCAGTGTGCCTGGAGCTAAGGGCTTCCTAGTTTTAAAAATCCTAGCCCTAGGCCTAAGCCTAACAGTAACCCTGGGAAGGTAAATCAGCCTGCTGTTAGGCTTCTTGCCAAGGAAAAAGCCGTGAAAGCAGCCATGTTGTGGCACTTTTGCACTCCCTTTTGGATGCCTTTCACAGCTCCAGTGTGCCTGGAACTCAGGGCTTCCTGATTTTAAAAATCCTAGCCCTAGGCCGAACCCCAACCCTAAGACGAGAAAGGCAAATCAGCCAGGAATTAGGCATGTCCCCAAGGAAAAAGCTGTGGAGGCAGGCATGTTGTGCTACTTTTGCGCTCTTCTTGGGTAGTCCTTCGCAGCTGCTGTGTTCTTGGAACTCAGGGCTTTCTGGTTAATAGAACCCTTACCCTAGGCGTAACTCAAACCTTAACCCTAGGAAGGAAAATCAGCCTATGGTTCGGGATGGTCTCATGGAAATATCAGTGGTGGCAGCCAAGTTGCGTCACTTTTGCGCTCCCCTTGGGATGCCTTTCGCAGCTGCAGTGTGCCTGGAGCCCAGGGCTTCCTGGTTTTAAAAGTCCTAGGCCTAAGCCTAACAGTAACCCTAGGAAGGTAAATCAGCCGGGTATTAGGGTTCTTCCTAAGGGAAAAGCCATGAAAGCAGCCATGTTGTGGCACTTGTGCACTCCCTTTGGGATGCCTTTGGCAGATGAAGTAAGCCTGGAACTCAGGGCTTCCTGGTTAAAGAAATCCAAGCCCTAGGCTGAACCCTAACCTTAACCCTAGGCAGATAAATCAGCCTAGGTATAGGGATGGTGCCAAGAAAAAACGTGTGAAAGCTGCCATGTTGTTGCACTTTTGTACTCCCCTTGGGATGCCTTGAACAGCTGCAGTGTGCCTGGAGCTAAGGGCTTCCTAGTTTTAAAAATCCTAGCCCTAGGCCTAAGCCTAACAGTAACCCTGGGAAGGGAAATCAGCCTGGTGTTAGGCTTCTTGCCAAGGAAAAAGCCGTGAAAGCAGCCATGTTGTGGCACTTTTGCACTCCCTTTTGGATGCCTTTCACAGCTCCAGTGTGCCTGGAACTCAGGGCTTCCTGATTTTAAAAATCCTAGCCCTAGGCCGAACCCCAACCCTAAGACGAGAAAGGCAAATCAGCCAGGAATTAGGCATGTCCCCAAGGAAAAAGCTGTGGAGGCAGGCATGTTGTGCTACTTTTGCGCTCTTCTTGGCTAGTCCTTCGCAGCTGCTGTGTTCTTGGAACTCAGGGCTTTCTGGTTAATAGAACCCTTACCCTAGGCGTAACTCAAACCTTAAGCCTAGGAAGGAAAATCAGCCTATGGTTCGGGATGGTCTCATGGAAATATCAGTGGTGGCAGCCAAGTTGCGTCACTTTTGCGCTCCCCTTGGGATGCCTTTCGCAGCTGCAGTGTGCCTGGAGCCCAGGGCTTCCTGGTTTTAAAAGTCCTAGGCCTAAGCCTAACAGTAACCCTAGGAAGGTAAATCAGCCGGGTATTAGGGTTCTTCCTAAGGGAAAAGCCGTGAAAGCAGCCATGTTGTGGCACTTCTGCACTCCCTTTGGGATGCCTTTGGCAGATGAAGTAAGCCTGGAACTCAGGGCTTCCTGGTTAAAGAAATCCAAGCCCTAGGCTGAAGCCTAACCCTAACCCTAGGCAGATAAATCAGCCTAGGTATAGGGATGGTGCCAAGGAAAAAGCTGTGAAAGCTGCCATGTTGTTGCACTTTTGTACTCCCCTTGGGATGCCTTGAACAGCTGCAGTGTGCCTGGAGCTAAGGGCTTCCTAGTTTTAAAAATCCTAGCCCTAGGCCTAAGCCTAACAGTAACCCTGGGAAGGTAAATCAGCCTGGTGTTAGGCTTCTTGCCAAGGAAAAAGCCGTGAAAGCAGCCATGTTGTGGCACTTTTGCACTCCCTTTTGGATGCCTTTCACAGCTCCAGTGTGCCTGGAACTCAGGGCTTCCTGATTTTAAAAATCCTAGCCCTAGGCCGAACCCCAACCCTAAGACGAGAAAGGCAAATCAGCCAGGAATTAGGCATGTCCCCAAGGAAAAAGCTGTGGAGGCAGGCATGTTGTGGTACTTTTGCGCTCTTCTTGGCTAGTCCTTCGCAGCTGCTGTGTTCTTGGAACTCAGGGCTTTCTGGTTAATAGACCCTTACCCTAGGCGTAACTCAAACCTTAACCCTAGGAAGGAAAATCAGCCTATGGTTCGGGATGGTCTCATGGAAATATCAGTGGTGGCAGCCAAGTTGCGTCACTTTTGCGCTCCCCTTGGGATGCCTTTCGCAGCTGCAGTGTGCCTGGAGCCCAGGGCTTCCTGGTTTTAAAAGTCCTAGGCCTAAGCCTAACAGTAACCCTAGGAAGGTAAATCAGCCGGGTATTAGGGTTCTTCCTAAGGGAAAAGCCGTGAAAGCAGCCATGTTGTGGCACTTCTGCACTCCCTTTGGGATGCATTTGGCAGATGAAGTAAGCCTGGAACTCAGGGCTTCCTGGTTAAAGAAATCCAAGCCCTAGGCTGAACCCTAACCCTAACCCTAGGCAGATAAATCAGCCTAGGTATAGGGATGGTGCCAAGGAAAAAGCTGTGAAAGCTGCCATGTTGTTGCACTTTTGTACTCCCCTTGGGATGCCTTGAACAGCTGCAGTGTGCCTGGAGCCAAGGGCTTCCTAGTTTCAAAAATCCTAGCCCTAGGCCTAAGCCTAACAGTAACCCTGGGAAGGTAAATCAGCCTGCTGTTAGGCTTCTTGCCAAGGAAAAAGCCGTGAAAGCAGCCATGTTGTGGCACTTTTGCACTCCCTTTTGGATGCCTTTCACAGCTCCAGTGTGCCTGGAACTCAGGGCTTCCTGATTTTAAAAATCCTAGCCCTAGGCCGAACCCCAACCCTAAGACGAGAAAGGCAAATCAGCCAGGAATTAGGCATGTCCCCAAGGAAAAAGCTGTGGAGGCAGGCATGTTGTGCTACTTTTGCGCTCTTCTTGGCTAGTCCTTCGCAGCTGCTGTGTTCTTGGAACTCAGGGCTTTCTGGTTAATAGAACCCTTACCCTAGGCGTAACTCAAACCTTAAGCCTAGGAAGGAAAATCAGCCTATGGTTCGGGATGGTCTCATGGAAATATCAGTGGTGGCAGCCAAGTTGCGTCACTTTTGCGCTCCCCTTGGGATGCCTTTCGCAGCTGCAGTGTGCCTGGAGCCCAGGGCTTCCTGGTTTTAAAAGTCCTAGGCCTAAGCCTAACAGTAACCCTAGGAAGGTAAATCAGCCGGGTATTAGGGTTCTTCCTAAGGGAAAAGCCGTGAAAGCAGCCATGTTGTGGCACTTCTGCACTCCCTTTGGGATGCCTTTGGCAGATGAAGTAAGCCTGGAACTCAGGGCTTCCTGGTTAAAGAAATCCAAGCCCTAGGCTGAACCCTAACCCTAACCCTAGGCAGATAAATCAGCCTAGGTATAGGGATGGTGCCAAGGAAAAAGCTGTGAAAGCTGCCATGTTGTTGCACTTTTGTACTCCCCTTGGGATGCCTTGAACAGCTGCAGTGTGCCTGGAGCTAAGGGCTTCCTAGTTTTAAAAATCCTAGCCCTAGGCCTAAGCCTAACAGTAACCCTGGGAAGGTAAATCAGCCTGGTGTTAGGCTTCTTGCCAAGGAAAAAGCCGTGAAAGCAGCCATGTTGTGGCACTTTTGCACTCCCTTTTGGATGCCTTTCACAGCTCCAGTGTGCCTGGAACTCAGGGATTCCTGATTTTAAAAATCCTAGCCCTAGGCCGAACCCCAACCCTAAGACGAGAAATGCAAATCAGCCAGGAATTAAGCATGTCCCCAAGGAAAATCTGTGGAGGCAGGCATGTTGTGCTACTTTTGCGCTCTTCTTGGGTAGTCCTTCGCAGCTGCTGTGTTCTTGGAATTCAGGGCTTTCTGGTTAATAGAACCCTTACCCTAGGCGTAACTCAAACCTTAACCCTAGGAAGGAAAATCAGCCTATGGTTCGGGATGGTCTCATGGAAATATCAGTGGTGGCAGCCAAGTTGCGTCACTTTTGCGCTCCCCTTGGGATGCCTTTCGCAGCTGCAGTGTGCCTGGAGCCCAGGGCTTCCTGGTTTTAAAAGTCCTAGGCCTAAGCCTAACAGTAACCCTAGGAAGGTAAATCAGCCGGGTATTAGGGTTCTTCCTAAGGGAAAAGCCGTGAAAGCAGCCATGTTGTGGCACTTCTGCACTCCCTTTGGGATGCCTTTGGCAGATGAAGTAAGCCTGGAACTCAGGGCTTCCTGGTTAAAGAAATCCAAGCCCTAGGCTGAACCCTAACCCTAACCCTAGGCAGATAAATCAGCCTAGGTATAGGGATGGTGCCAAGGAAAAAGCTGTGAAAGCTGCCATGTCGTTGCATTTTTGTACTCCCCTTGGGATGCCTTGTACAGCTGCAGTGTGCCTGGAGCTAAGGGCTTCCTAGTTTTAAAAATCCTAGCCCTAGGCCTAAGCCTAACAGTAACCCTGGGAAGGTAAATCAGCCTGCTGTTAGGCTTCTTGCCAAGGAAAAAGCCGTGAAAGCAGCCATGTTGTGGCACTTTTGCACTCCCTTTTGGATGCCTTTCACAGCTCCAGTGTGCCTGGAACTCAGGGCTTCCTGATTTTAAAAATCCTAGCCCTAGGCCGAACCCCAACCCTAAGACGAGAAAGGCAAATCAGCCAGGAATTAGGCATGTCCCCAAGGAAAAAGCTGTGGAGGCAGGCATGTTGTGCTACTTTTGCGCTCTTCTTGGCTAGTCCTTCGCAGCTGCTGTGTTCTTGGAACTCAGGGCTTTCTGGTTAATAGACCCTTACCCTAGGTGTAACTCAAACCTTAAGCCTAGGAAGGAAAATCAGCCTATGGTTCGGGATGGTCTCATGGAAATATCAGTGGTGGCAGCCAAGTTGCGTCACTTTTGCGCTCCCCTTGGGATGCCTTTCGCAGCTGCAGTGTGCCTGGAGCCCAGGGCTTCCTGGTTTTAAAAGTCCTAGGCCTAAGCCTAACAGTAACCCTAGGAAGGTAAATCAGCCGGGTATTAGGGTTCTTCCTAAGGGAAAAGCCGTGAAAGCAGCCATGTTGTGGCACTTCTGCACTCCCTTTGGGATGCCTTTGGCAGATGAAGTAAGCCTGGAACTCAGGGCTTCCTGGTTAAAGAAATCCAAGCCCTAGGCTGAACCCTAACCCTAACCCTAGGCAGATAAATCAGCCTAGGTATAGGGATGGTGCCAAGGAAAAAGCTGTGAAAGCTGCCATGTTGTTGCACTTTTGTACTCCCCTTGGGATGCCTTGAACAGCTGCAGTGTGCCTGGAGCTAAGGGCTTCCTAGTTTTAAAAATCCTAGCCCTAGGCCTAAGCCTAACAGTAACCCTGGGAAGGTAAATCAGCCTGGTGTTAGGCTTCTTGCCAAGGAAAAAGCCGTGAAAGCAGCCATGTTGTGGCACTTTTGCACTCCCTTTTGGATGCCTTTCACAGCTCCAGTGTGCCTGGAACTCAGGGCTTCCTGATTTTAAAAATCCTAGCCCTAGGCCGAACCCCAACCCTAAGACGAGAAATGCAAATCAGCCAGGAATTAGGCATGTCCCCAAGGAAAAAGCTGTGGAGGCAGGCATGTTGTGCTACTTTTGCGCTCTTCTTGGCTAGTCCTTCGCAGCTGCTGTGTTCTTGGAACTCAGGGCTTTCTGGTTAATAGAAGCCTTACCCTAGGCGTAACTCAAACCTTAACCCTAGGAAGGAAAATCAACCTATGGTTCGGGATGGTCTCATGGAAATATCAGTGGTGGCAGCCAAGTTGCGTCACTTTTGCGCTCCCCTTGGGATGCCTTTCGCAGCTGCAGTGTGCCTGGAGCCCAGGGCTTCCTGGTTTTAAAAGTCCTAGGCCTAAGCCTAACAGTAACCCTAGGAAGGTAAATCAGCCGGGTATTAGGGTTCTTCCTAAGGGAAAAGCCGTGAAAGCAGCCATGTTGTGGCACTTCTGCACTCCCTTTGGGATGCCTTTGGCAGATGAAGTAAGCCTGGAACTCAGGGCTTCCTGGTTAAAGAAATCCAAGCCCTAGGCTGAACCCTAACCCTAACCCTAGGCAGATAAATCAGCCTAGGTATAGGGATGGTGCCAAGGAAAAAGCTGTGAAAGCTGCCATGTTGTTGCACTTTTGTACTCCCCTTGGGATGCCTTGAACAGCTGCAGTGTGCCTGGAGCCCAGGGCTTCCTAGTTTTAAAAATCCTAGCCCTAGGCCTAAGCCTAACAGTAACCCTGGGAAGGTAAATCAGCCTGGTGTTAGGCTTCTTGCCAAGGAAAAAGCCGTGAAAGCAGCCATGTTGTGGCACTTTTGCACTCCCTTTTGGATGCCTTTCACAGCTCCAGTGTGCCTGGAACTCAGGGCTTCCTGATTTTAAAAATCCTAGCCCTAGGCCGAACCCCAACCCTAAGACGAGAAAGGCAAATCAGCCAGGAATTAGGCATGTCCCCAAGGAAAAAGCTGTGGAGGCAGGCATGTTGTGCTACTTTTGCGCTCTTCTTGGCTAGTCCTTCGCAGCTGCTGTGTTCTTGGAACTCAGGGCTTTCTGGTTAATAGACCCTTACCCTAGGCGTAACTCAAACCTTAAGCCTAGGAAGGAAAATCAGCCTATGGTTCGGGATGGTCTCATGGAAATATCAGTGGTGGCAGCCAAGTTGCGTCACTTTTGCGCTCCCCTTGGGATGCCTTTCGCAGCTGCAGTGTGCCTGGAGCCCAGGGCTTCCTGGTTTTAAAAGTCCTAGGCCTAAGCCTAACAGTAACCCTAGGAAGGTAAATCAGCCGGGTATTAGGGTTCTTCCTAAGGGAAAAGCCGTGAAAGCAGCCATGTTGTGGCACTTCTGCACTCCCTTTGGGATGCCTTTGGCAGATGAAGTAAGCCTGGAACTCAGGGCTTCCTGGTTAAAGAAATCCAAGCCCTAGGCTGAACCCTAACCCTAACCCTAGGCAGATAAATCAGCCTAGGTATAGGGATGGTGCCAAGGAAAAAGCTGTGAAAGCTGCCATGTTGTTGCACTTTTGTACTCCCCTTGGGATGCCTTGAACAGCTGCAGTGTGCCTGGAGCTAAGGGCTTCCTAGTTTTAAAAATCCTAGCCCTAGGCCTAAGCCTAACAGTAACCCTGGGAAGGGAAATCAGCCTGGTGTTAGGCTTCTTGCCAAGGAAAAAGCCGTGAAAGCAGCCATGTTGTGGCACTTTTGCACTCCCTTTTGGATGCCTTTCACAGCTCCAGTGTGCCTGGAACTCAGGGCTTCCTGATTTTAAAAATCCTAGCCCTAGGCCGAACCCCAACCCTAAGACGAGAAATGCAAATCAGCCAGGAATTAGGCATGTCCCCAAGGAAAAAGCTGTGGAGGCAGGCATGTTGTGCTACTTTTGCGCTCTTCTTGGCTAGTCCTTCGCAGCTGCTGTGTTCTTGGAACTCAGGGCTTTCTGGTTAATAGAAGCCTTACCCTAGGCGTAACTCAAACCTTAACCCTAGGAAGGAAAATCAACCTATGGTTCGGGATGGTCTCATGGAAATATCAGTGGTGGCAGCCAAGTTGCGTCACTTTTGCGCTCCCCTTGGGATGCCTTTCGCAGCTGCAGTGTGCCTGGAGCCCAGGGCTTCCTGGTTTTAAAAGTCCTAGGCCTAAGCCTAACAGTAACCCTAGGAAGGTAAATCAGCCGGGTATTAGGGTTCTTCCTAAGGGAAAAGCCGTGAAAGCAGCCATGTTGTGGCACTTCTGCACTCCCTTTGGGATGCCTTTGGCAGATGAAGTAAGCCTGGAACTCAGGGCTTCCTGGTTAAAGAAATCCAAGCCCTAGGCTGAACCCTAACCCTAACCCTAGGCAGATAAATCAGCCTAGGTATAGGGATGGTGCCAAGGAAAAAGCTGTGAAAGCTGCCATGTTGTTGCACTTTTGTACTCCCCTTGGGATGCCTTGAACAGCTGCAGTGTGCCTGGAGCTAAGGGCTTCCTAGTTTTAAAAATCCTAGCCCTAGGCCTAAGCCTAACAGTAACCCTGGGAAGGTAAATCAGCCTGGTGTTAGGCTTCTTGCCAAGGAAAAAGCCGTGAAAGCAGCCATGTTGTGGCACTTTTGCACTCCCTTTTGGATGCCTTTCACAGCTCCAGTGTGCCTGGAACTCAGGGCTTCCTGATTTTAAAAATCCTTGCCCTAGGCCGAACCCCAACCCTAAGACGAGAAAGGCAAATCAGCCAGGAATTAGGCATGTCCCCAAGGAAAAAGCTGTGGAGGCAGGCATGTTGTGCTACTTTTGCGCTCTTCTTGGCTAGTCCTTCGCAGCTGCTGTGTTCTTGGAACTCAGGGCTTTCTGGTTAATAGAAGCCTTACCCTAGGCGTAACTCAAACCTTAAGCCTAGGAAGGAAAATCAGCCTATGGTTCGGGATGGTCTCATGGAAATATCAGTGGTGGCAGCCAAGTTGCGTCACTTTTGCGCTCCCCTTGGGATGCCTTTCGCAGCTGCAGTGTGCCTGGAGCCCAGGGCTTCCTGGTTTTAAAAGTCCTAGGCCTAAGCCTAACAGTAACCCTAGGAAGGTAAATCAGCTGGGTATTAGGGTTCTTCCTAAGGGAAAAGCCGTGAAAGCAGCCATGTTGTGGCACTTCTGCACTCCCTTTGGGATGCCTTTGGCAGATGAAGTAAGCCTGGAACTCAGGGCTTCCTGGTTAAAGAAATCCAAGCCCTAGGCTGAACCCTAACCCTAACCCTAGGCAGATAAATCAGCCTAGGTATAGGGATGGTGCCAAGGAAAAAGCTGTGAAAGCTGCCATGTTGTTGCACTTTTGTACTCCCCTTGGGATGCCTTGAACAGCTGCAGTGTGCCTGGAGCTAAGGGCTTCCTAGTTTTAAAAATCCTAGCCCTAGGCCTAAGCCTAACAGTAACCCTGGGAAGGTAAATCAGCCTGGTGTTAGGCTTCTTGCCAAGGAAAAAGCCGTGAAAGCAGCCATGTTGTGGCACTTTTGCACTCCCTTTTGGATGCCTTTCACAGCTCCAGTGTGCCTGGAACTCAGGGATTCCTGATTTTAAAAATCCTAGCCCTAGGCCGAACCCAAACCCTAAGACGAGAAAGGCAAATCAGCCAGGAATTAAGCATGTCCCCAAGGAAAAAGCTGTGGAGGCAGGCATGTTGTGCTACTTTTGCGCTCTTCTTGGGTAGTCCTTCGCAGCTGCTGTGTTCTTGGAACTCAGGGCTTTCTGGTTAATAGAACCCTTACCCTAGGCGTAACTCAAACCTTAACCCTAGGAAGGAAAATCAGCCTATGGTTCGGGATGGTCTCATGGAAATATCAGTGGTGGCAGCCAAGTTGCGTCACTTTTGCGCTCCCCTTGGGATGCCTTTCGCAGCTGCAGTGTGCCTGGAGCCCAGGGCTTCCTGGTTTTAAAAGTCCTAGGCCTAAGCCTAACAGTAACCCTAGGAAGGTAAATCAGCCGGGTATTAGGGTTCTTCCTAAGGGAAAAGCCATGAAAGCAGCCATGTTGTGGCACTTCTGCACTCCCTTTGGGATGCCTTTGGCAGATGAAGTAAGCCTGGAACTCAGGGCTTCCTGGTTAAAGAAATCCAAGCCCTAGGCTGAACCCTAACCCTAACCCTAGGCAGATAAATCAGCCTAGGTATAGGGATGGTGCCAAGGAAAAAGCTGTGAAAGCTGCCATGTTGTTGCACTTTTGTACTCCCCTTGGGATGCCTTGAACAGCTGCAGTGTGCCTGGAGCCCAGGGCTTCCTAGTTTTAAAAATCCTAGCCCTAGGCCTAAGCCTAACAGTAACCCTGGGAAGGGAAATCAGCCTGGTGTTAGGCTTCTTGCCAAGGAAAAAGCCGTGAAAGCAGCCATGTTGTGGCACTTTTGCACTCCCTTTTGGATGCCTTTCACAGCTCCAGTGTGCCTGGAACTCAGGGCTTCCTGATTTTAAAAATCCTAGCCCTAGGCCGAACCCCAACCCTAAGACGAGAAAGGCAAATCAGCCAGGAATTAGGCATGTCCCCAAGGAAAAAGCTGTGGAGGCAGGCATGTTGTGCTACTTTTGCGCTCTTCTTGGCTAGTCCTTCGCAGCTGCTGTGTTCTTGGAACTCAGGGCTTTCTGGTTAAAAGAACCCTTACCCTAGGCGTAACTCAAACCTTAACCCTAGGAAGGAAAATCAACCTATGGTTCGGGATGGTCTCATGGAAATATCAGTGGTGGCAGCCAAGTTGCGTCACTTTTGCGCTCCCCTTGGGATGCCTTTCGCAGCTGCAGTGTGCCTGGAGCCCAGGGCTTCCTGGTTTTAAAAGTCCTAGGCCTAAGCCTAACAGTAACCCTAGGAAGGTAAATCAGCCGGGTATTAGGCTTCTTCCTAAGGGAAAAGCCGTGAAAGCAGCCATGTTGTGGCACTTCTGCACTCCCTTTGGGATGCCTTTGGCAGATGAAGTAAGCCTGGAACTCAGGGCTTCCTGGTTAAAGAAATCCAAGCCCTAGGCTGAACCCTAACCCTAACCCTAGGCAGATAAATCAGCCTAGGTATAGGGATGGTGCCAAGGAAAAAGCTGTGAAAGCTGCCATGTTGTTGCACTTTTGTACTCCCCTTGGGATGCCTTGAACAGCTGCAGTGTGCCTGGAGTTAAGGGCTTCCTAGTTTCAAAAATCCTAGCCCTAGGCCTATGCCTAACAGTAACCCTGGGAAGGTAAATCAGCCTGCTGTTAGGCTTCTTGCCAAGGAAAAAGCCGTGAAAGCAGCCATGTTGTGGCACTTTTGCACTCCCTTTTGGATGCCTTTCACAGCTCCAGTGTGCCTGGAACTCAGGGCTTCCTGATTTTAAAAATCCTAGCCCTAGGCCGAACCCCAACCCTAAGACGAGAAAGGCAAATCAGCCAGGAATTAGGCATGTCCCCAAGGAAAAAGCTGTGGAGGCAGGCATGTTGTGCTACTTTTGCGCTCTTCTTGGCTAGTCCTTCGCAGCTGCTGTGTTCTTGGAACTCAGGGCTTTCTGGTTAATAGAAGCCTTACCCTAGGCGTAACTCAAACCTTAAGCCTAGGAAGGAAAATCAGCCTATGGTTCGGGATGGTCTCATGGAAATATCAGTGGTGGCAGCCAAGTTGCGTCACTTTTGCGCTCCCCTTGGGATGCCTTTCGCAGCTGCAGTGTGCCTGGAGCCCAGGGCTTCCTGGTTTTAAAAGTCCTAGGCCTAAGCCTAACAGTAACCCTAGGAAGGTAAATCAGCCGGGTATTAGGGTTCTTCCTAAGGGAAAAGCCGTGAAAGCAGCCATGTTGTGGCACTTCTGCACTCCCTTTGGGATGCCTTTGGCAGATGAAGTAAGCCTGGAACTCAGGGCTTCCTGGTTAAAGAAATCCAAGCCCTAGGCTGAACCCTAACCCTAACCCTAGGCAGATAAATCAGCCTAGGTATAGGGATGGTGCCAAGGAAAAAGCTGTGAAAGCTGCCATGTTGTTGCACTTTTGTACTCCCCTTGGGATGCCTTGAACAGCTGCAGTGTGCCTGGAGCTAAGGGCTTCCTAGTTTTAAAAATCCTAGCCCTAGGCCTAAGCCTAACAGTAACCCTGGGAAGGTAAATCAGCCTGCTGTTAGGCTTCTTGCCAAGGAAAAAGCCGTGAAAGCAGCCATGTTGTGGCACTTTTGCACTCCCTTTTGGATGCCTTTCACAGCTCCAGTGTGCCTGGAACTCAGGGCTTCCTGATTTTAAAAATCCTAGCCCTAGGCCGAACCCCAACCCTAAGACGAGAAAGGCAAATCAGCCAGGAATTAGGCATGTCCCCAAGGAAAAAGCTGTGGAGGCAGGCATGTTGTGGTACTTTTGCGCTCTTCTTGGCTAGTCCTTCGCAGCTGCTGTGTTCTTGGAACTCAGGGCTTTCTGGTTAATAGACCCTTACCCTAGGCGTAACTCAAACCTTAAGCCTAGGAAGGAAAATCAGCCTATGGTTCGGGATGGTCTCATGGAAATATCAGTGGTGGCAGCCAAGTTGCGTCACTTTTGCGCTCCCCTTGGGATGCCTTTCGCAGCTGCAGTGTGCCTGGAACCCAGGGCTTCCTGGTTTTAAAAGTCCTAGGCCTAAGCCTAACAGTAACCCTAGGAAGGTAAATCAGCCGGGTATTAGGGTTCTTCCTAAGGGAAAAGCCGTGAAAGCAGCCATGTTGTGGCACTTCTGCACTCCCTTTGGGATGCCTTTGGCAGATGAAGTAAGCCTGGAACTCAGGGCTTCCTGGTTAAAGAAATCCAAGCCCTAGGCTGAAGCCTAACCCTAACCCTAGGCAGATAAATCAGCCTAGGTATAGGGATGGTGCCAAGGAAAAAGCTGTGAAAGCTGCCATGTTGTTGCACTTTTGTACTCCCCTTGGGATGCCTTGAACAGCTGCAGTGTGCCTGGAGCTAAGGGCTTCCTAGTTTTAAAAATCCTAGCCCTAGGCCTAAGCCTAACAGTAACCCTGGGAAGGTAAATCAGCCTGCTGTTAGGCTTCTTGCCAAGGAAAAAGCCGTGAAAGCAGCCATGTTGTGGCACTTTTGCACTCCCTTTTGGATGCCTTTCACAGCTCCAGTGTGCCTGGAACTCAGGGCTTCCTGATTTTAAAAATCCTAGCCCTAGGCCGAACCCCAACCCTAAGACGAGAAAGGCAAATCAGCCAGGAATTAGGCATGTCCCCAAGGAAAAAGCTGTGGAGGCAGGCATGTTGTGCTACTTTTGCGCTCTTCTTGGCTAGTCCTTCGCAGCTGCTGTGTTCTTGGAACTCAGGGCTTTCTGGTTAATAGGACCCTTACCCTAGGCGTAACTCAAACCTTAAGCCTAGGAAGGAAAATCAGCCTATGGTTCGGGATGGTCTCATGGAAATATCAGTGGTGGCAGCCAAGTTGCGTCACTTTTGCGCTCCCCTTGGGATGCCTTTCGCAGCTGCAGTGTGCCTGGAGCCCAGGGCTTCCTGGTTTTAAAAGTCCTAGGCCTAAGCCTAACAGTAACCCTAGGAAGGTAAATCAGCCGGGTATTAGGGTTCTTCCTAAGGGAAAAGCCGTGAAAGCAGCCATGTTGTGGCACTTCTGCACTCCCTTTGGGATGCCTTTGGCAGATGAAGTAAGCCTGGAACTCAGGGCTTCCTGGTTAAAGAAATCCAAGCCCTAGGCTGAACCCTAACCCTAACCCTAGGCAGATAAATCAGCCTAGGTATAGGGATGGTGCCAAGGAAAAAGCTGTGAAAGCTGCCATGTTGTTGCACTTTTGTACTCCCCTTGGGATGCCTTGAACAGCTGCAGTGTGCCTGGAGCTAAGGGCTTCCTAGTTTTAAAAATCCTAGCCCTAGGCCTAAGCCTAACAGTAACCCTGGGAAGGTAAATCAGCCTGGTGTTAGGCTTCTTGCCAAGGAAAAAGCCATGAAAGCAGCCATGTTGTGGCACTTTTGCACTCCCTTTTGGATGCCTTTCACAGCTCCAGTGTGCCTGGAACTCAGGGCTTCCTGATTTTAAAAATCCTAGCCCTAGGCCGAACCCCAACCCTAAGACGAGAAAGGCAAATCAGCCAGGAATTAGGCATGTCCCCAAGGAAAAAGCTGTGGAGGCAGGCATGTTGTGCTACTTTTGCGCTCTTCTTGGCTAGTCCTTCGCAGCTGCTGTGTTCTTGGAACTCAGGGCTTTTTGGTTAATAGAACCCTTACCCTAGGCGTAACTCAAACCTTAACCCTAGGAAGGAAAATCAGCCTATGGTTCGGGATGGTCTCATGGAA
Organism: Ammospiza nelsoni; assembly: GCF_027579445.1. Classification (NCBI taxonomy): domain Eukaryota; kingdom Metazoa; phylum Chordata; class Aves; order Passeriformes; family Passerellidae; genus Ammospiza; species Ammospiza nelsoni. The sequence goes on from NW_026683186.1 coordinate 93,106, forward strand.
ATATCAGTGGTGGCAGCCAAGTTGCGTCACTTTTGCGCTCCCCTTGGGATGCCTTTCGCAGCTGCAGTGTGCCTGGAGCCCAGGGCTTCCTGGTTTTAAAAGTCCTAGGCCTAAGCCTAACAGTAACCCTAGGAAGGTAAATCAGCCGGGTATTAGGGTTCTTCCTAAGGGAAAAGCCGTGAAAGCAGCCATGTTGTGGCACTTCTGCACTCCCTTTGGGATGCCTTTGGCAGATGAAGTAAGCCTGGAACTCAGGGCTTCCTGGTTAAAGAAATCCAAGCCCTAGGCTGAAGCCTAACCCTAACCCTAGGCAGATAAATCAGCCTAGGGTTAGGGATGGTGCCAAGGAAAAAGCTGTGAAAGCTGCCATGTTGTTGCACTTTTGTACTCCCCTTGGGATGCCTTGAACAGCTGCAGTGTGCCTGGAGCCCAGGGCTTCCTAGTTTTAAAAATCCTAGCCCTAGGCCTAAGCCTAACAGTAACCCTGGGAAGGTAAATCAGCCTGCTGTTAGGCTTCTTGCCAAGGAAAAAGCCGTGAAAGCAGCCATGTTGTGGCACTTTTGCACTCCCTTTTGGATGCCTTTCACAGCTCCAGTGTGCCTGGAACTCAGGGCTTCCTGATTTTAAAAATCCTAGCCCTAGGCCGAACCCCAACCCTAAGACGAGAAAGGCAAATCAGCCAGGAATTAGGCATGTCCCCAAGGAAAAAGCTGTGGAGGCAGGCATGTTGTGGTACTTTTGCGCTCTTCTTGGCTAGTCCTTCGCAGCTGCTGTGTTCTTGGAACTCAGGGCTTTCTGGTTAATAGAACCCTTACCCTAGGCGTAACTCAAACCTTAAGCCTAGGAAGGAAAATCAGCCTATGGTTCGGGATGGTCTCATGGAAATATCAGTGGTGGCAGCCAAGTTGCGTCACTTTTGCGCTCCCCTTGGGATGCCTTTCGCAGCTGCAGTGTGCCTGGAGCCCAGGGCTTCCTGGTTTTAAAAGTCCTAGGCCTAAGCCTAACAGTAACCCTAGGAAGGTAAATCAGCCGGGTATTAGGGTTCTTCCTAAGGGAAAAGCCGTGAAAGCAGCCATGTTGTGGCACTTCTGCACTCCCTTTGGGATGCCTTTGGCAGATGAAGTAAGCCTGGAACTCAGGGCTTCCTGGTTAAAGAAATCCAAGCCCTAGGCTGAACCCTAACCCTAACCCTAGGCAGATAAATCAGCCAAGGGTTAGGGATGGTGCCAAGGAAAAAGCTGTGAAAGCTGCCATGTTGTTGCACTTTTGTACTCCCCTTGGGATGCCTTGAACAGCTGCAGTGTGCCTGGAGCTAAGGGCTTCCTAGTTTTAAAAATCCTAGCCCTAGGCCTAAGCCTAACAGTAACCCTGGGAAGGTAAATCAGCCTGGTGTTAGGCTTCTTGCCAAGGAAAAAGCCGTGAAAGCAGCCATGTTGTGGCACTTTTGCACTCCCTTTTGGATGCCTTTCACAGCTCCAGTGTGCCTGGAACTCAGGGCTTCCTGATTTTAAAAATCCTAGCCCTAGGCCGAACCCCAACCCTAAGACGAGAAAGGCAAATCAGCCAGGAATTAGGCATGTCCCCAAGGAAAAAGCTGTGGAGGCAGGCATGTTGTGCTACTTTTGCGCTCTTCTTGGCTAGTCCTTCGCAGCTGCTGTGTTCTTGGAACTCAGGGCTTTCTGGTTAATAGAACCCTTACCCTAGGCGTAACTCAAACCTTAAGCCTAGGAAGGAAAATCAGCCTATGGTTCGGGATGGTCTCATGGAAATATCAGTGGTGGCAGCCAAGTTGCGTCACTTTTGCGCTCCCCTTGGGATGCCTTTCGCAGCTGCAGTGTGCCTGGAGCCCAGGGCTTCCTGGTTTTAAAAGTCCTAGGCCTAAGCCTAACAGTAACCCTAGGAAGGTAAATCAGCCGGGTATTAGGGTTCTTCCTAAGGGAAAAGCCGTGAAAGCAGCCATGTTGTGGCACTTCTGCACTCCCTTTGGGATGCCTTTGGCAGATGAAGTAAGCCTGGAACTCAGGGCTTCCTGGTTAAAGAAATCCAAGCCCTAGGCTGAACCCTAACCCTAACCCTAGGCAGATAAATCAGCCTAGGTATAGGGATGGTGCCAAGGAAAAAGCTGTGAAAGCTGCCATGTTGTTGCACTTTTGTACTCCCCTTGGGATGCCTTGAACAGCTGCAGTGTGCCTGGAGCCCAGGGCTTCCTAGTTTTAAAAATCCTAGCCCTAGGCCTAAGCCTAACAGTAACCCTGGGAAGGGAAATCAGCCTGGTGTTAGGCTTCTTGCCAAGGAAAAAGCCGTGAAAGCAGCCATGTTGTGGCACTTTTGCACTCCCTTTTGGATGCCTTTCACAGCTCCAGTGTGCCTGGAACTCAGGGCTTCCTGATTTTAAAAATCCTAGCCCTAGGCCGAACCCCAACCCTAAGACGAGAAAGGCAAATCAGCCAGGAATTAGGCATGTCCCCAAGGAAAAAGCTGTGGAGGCAGGCATGTTGTGCTACTTTTGCGCTCTTCTTGGCTAGTCCTTCGCAGCTGCTGTGTTCTTGGAACTCAGGGCTTTCTGGTTAATAGAAGCCATACCCTAGGCGTAACTCAAACCTTAAGCCTAGGAAGGAAAATCAGCCTATGGTTCGGGATGGTCTCATGGAAATATCAGTGGTGGCAGCCAAGTTGCGTCACTTTTGCGCTCCCCTTGGGATGCCTTTCGCAGCTGCAGTGTGCCTGGAGCCCAGGGCTTCCTGGTTTTAAAAGTCCTAGGCCTAAGCCTAACAGTAACCCTAGGAAGGTAAATCAGCCGGGTATTAGGGTTCTTCCTAAGGGAAAAGCCATGAAAGCAGCCATGTTGTGGCACTTCTGCACTCCCTTTGGGATGCCTTTGGCAGATGAAGTAAGCCTGGAACTCAGGGCTTCCTGGTTAAAGAAATCCAAGCCCTAGGCTGAACCCTAACCCTAACCCTAGGCAGATAAATCAGCCTAGGTATAGGGATAGTGCCAAGGAAAAAGCTGTGAAAGCTGCCATGTTGTTGCACTTTTGTACTCCCCTTGGGATGCCTTGAACAGCTGCAGTGTGCCTGGAGCTAAGGGCTTCCTAGTTTTAAAAATCCTAGCCCTATGCCTAAGCCTAACAGTAACCCTGGGAAGGTAAATCAGCCTGCTGTTAGGCTTCTTGCCAAGGAAAAAGCCGTGAAAGCAGCCATGTTGTGGCACTTTTGCACTCCCTTTTGGATGCCTTTCACAGCTCCAGTGTGCCTGGAACTCAGGGCTTCCTGATTTTAAAAATCCTTGCCCTAGGCCGAACCCCAACCCTAAGACGAGAAAGGCAAATCATCCAGGAATTAGGCATGTCCCCAAGGAAAAAGCTGTGGAGGCAGGCATGTTGTGCTACTTTTGCGCTCTTCTTGGCTAGTCCTTCGCAGCTGCTGTGTTCTTGGAACTCAGGGCTTTCTGGTTAATAGTGCCCGTACCCTAGGCGTAACTCAAACTTTAGCCCTAGGAAGGAAAATCAACCTATGGTTCGGGATGGTCTCATGGAAATATCAGTGGTGGCAGCCAAGTTGCGTCACTTTTGCGCTCCCATTGGGATGCCTTTCGCAGCTGCAGTGTGCCTGGAGCCCAGGGCTTCCTGGTTTTAAAAGTCCTAGGCCTAAGCCTAACAGTAACCCTAGGAAGGTAAATCAGCCGGGTATTAGGGTTCTTCCTAAGGGAAAAGCCGTGAAAGCAGCCATGTTGTGGCACTTCTGCACTCCCTTTGGGATGCCTTTGGCAGATGAAGTAAGCCTGGAACTCAGGGCTTCCTGGTTAAAGAAATCCAAGCCCTAGGCTGAACCCTAACCCTAACCCTAGGCAGATAAATCAGCCTAGGTATAGGGATGGTGCCAAGGAAAAAGCTGTGAAAGCTGCCATGTTGTTGCACTTTTGTACTCCCCTTGGGATGCCTTGAACAGCTGCAGTGTGCCTGGAGCTAAGGGCTTCCTAGTTTTAAAAATCCTAGCCCTAGGCCTAAGCCTAACAGTAACCCTGGGAAGGTAAATCAGCCTGCTGTTAGGCTTCTTGCCAAGGAAAAAGCCGTGAAAGCAGCCATGTTGTGGCACTTTTGCACTCCCTTTTGGATGCCTTTCACAGCTCCAGTGTGCCTGGAACTCAGGGCTTCCTGATTTTAAAAATCCTAGCCCTAGGCCGAACCCCAACCCTAAGACGAGAAAGGCAAATCAGCCAGGAATTAGGCATGTCCCCAAGGAAAAAGCTGTGGAGGCAGGCATGTTGTGCTACTTTTGCGCTCTTCTTGGCTAGTCCTTCGCAGCTGCTGTGTTCTTGGAACTCAGGGCTTTCTGGTTAATAGACCCTTACCCTAGGCGTAACTCAAACCTTAAGCCTAGGAAGGAAAATCAGCCTATGGTTCGGGATGGTCTCATGGAAATATCAGTGGTGGCAGCCAAGTTGCGTCACTTTTGCGCTCCCCTTGGGATGCCTTTCGCAGCTGCAGTGTGCCTGGAGCCCAGGGCTTCCTGGTTTTAAAAGTCCTAGGCCTAAGCCTAACAGTAACCCTAGGAAGGTAAATCAGCCGGGTATTAGGGTTCTTCCTAAGGGAAAAGCCGTGAAAGCAGCCATGTTGTGGCACTTCTGCACTCCCTTTGGGATGCCTTTGGCAGATGAAGTAAGCCTGGAACTCAGGGCTTCCTGGTTAAAGAAATCCAAGCCCTAGGCTGAAGCCTAACCCTAACCCTAGGCAGATAAATCAGCCTAGGTATAGGGATGGTGCCAAGGAAAAAGCTGTGAAAGCTGCCATGTTGTTGCACTTTTGTACTCCCCTTGGGATGCCTTGAACAGCTGCAGTGTGCCTGGAGCCCAGGGCTTCCTAGTTTTAAAAATCCTAGCCCTAGGCCTAAGCCTAACAGTAACCCTGGGAAGGTAAATCAGCCAGCTGTTAGGCTTCTTGCCAAGGAAAAAGCCGTGAAAGCAGCCATGTTGTGGCACTTTTGCACTCCCTTTTGGATGCCTTTCACAGCTCCAGTGTGCCTGGAACTCAGGGCTTCCTGATTTTAAAAATCCTAGCCCTAGGCCGAACCCCAACCCTAAGACGAGAAAGGCAAATCAGCCAGGAATTAGGCATGTCCCCAAGGAAAAAGCTGTGGAGGCAGGCATGTTGTGCTACTTTTGCGCTCTTCTTGGCTAGTCCTTCGCAGCTGCTGTGTTCTTGGAACTCAGGGCTTTCTGGTTAATAGAACCCTTACCCTAGGCGTAACTCAAACCTTAAGCCTAGGAAGGAAAATCAGCCTATGGTTCGGGATGGTCTCATGGAAATATCAGTGGTGGCAGCCAAGTTGCGTCACTTTTGCGCTCCCCTTGGGATGCCTTTCGCAGCTGCAGTGTGCCTGGAGCCCAGGGCTTCCTGGTTTTAAAAGTCCTAGGCCTAAGCCTAACAGTAACCCTAGGAAGGTAAATCAGCCGGGTATTAGGGTTCTTCCTAAGGGAAAAGCCGTGAAAGCAGCCATGTTGTGGCACTTCTGCACTCCCTTTGGGATGCCTTTGGCAGATGAAGTAAGCCTGGAACTCAGGGCTTCCTGGTTAAAGAAATCCAAGCCCTAGGCTGAACCCTAACCCTAACCCTAGGCAGATAAATCAGCCTAGGTATAGGGATGGTGCCAAGGAAAAAGCTGTGAAAGCTGCCATGTTGTTGCACTTTTGTACTCCCCTTGGGATGCCTTGAACAGCTGCAGTGTGCCTGGAGCCCAGGGCTTCCTAGTTTTAAAAATCCTAGCCCTAGGCCTAAGCCTAACAGTAACCCTGGGAAGGTAAATCAGCCTGGTGTTAGGCTTCTTGCCAAGGAAAAAGCCGTGAAAGCAGCCATGTTGTGGCACTTTTGCACTCCCTTTTGGATGCCTTTCACAGCTCCAGTGTGCCTGGAACTCAGGGCTTCCTGATTTTAAAAATCCTAGCCCTAGGCCGAACCCCAACCCTAAGACGAGAAAGGCAAATCAGCCAGGAATTAGGCATGTCCCCAAGGAAAAAGCTGTGGAGGCAGGCATGTTGTGGTACTTTTGCGCTCTTCTTGGCTAGTCCTTCGCAGCTGCTGTGTTCTTGGAACTCAGGGCTTTCTGGTTAATAGAACCCTTACCCTAGGCGTAACTCAAACTTTAACCCTAGGAAGGAAAATCAAGCTATGGTTCGGGATGGTCTCATGGAAATATCAGTGGTGGCAGCCAAGTTGCGTCACTTTTGCGCTCCCCTTGGGATGCCTTTCGCAGCTGCAGTGTGCCTGGAGCCCAGGGCTTCCTGGTTTTAAAAGTCCTAGGCCTAAGCCTAACAGTAACCCTAGGAAGGTAAATCAGCCGGGTATTAGGGTTCTTCCTAAGGGAAAAGCCGTGAAAGCAGCCATGTTGTGGCACTTCTGCACTCCCTTTGGGATGCCTTTGGCAGATGAAGTAAGCCTGGAACTCAGGGCTTCCTGGTTAAAGAAATCCAAGCCCTAGGCTGAACCCTAACCCTAACCCTAGGCAGATAAATCAGCCTAGGTATAGGGATGGTGCCAAGGAAAAAGCTGTGAAAGCTGCCATGTTGTTGCACTTTTGTACTCCCCTTGGGATGCCTTGAACAGCTGCAGTGTGCCTGGAGCTAAGGGCTTCCTAGTTTTAAAAATCCTAGCCCTAGGCCTAAGCCTAACAGTAACCCTGGGAAGGTAAATCAGCCTGCTGTTAGGCTTCTTGCCAAGGAAAAAGCCGTGAAAGCAGCCATGTTGTGGCACTTTTGCACTCCCTTTTGGATGCCTTTCACAGCTCCAGTGTGCCTGGAACTCAGGGCTTCCTGATTTTAAAAATCCTAGCCCAAGGCCGAACCCCAACCCTAAGACGAGAAAGGCAAATCAGCCAGGAATTAGGCATGTCCCCAAGGAAAAAGCTGTGGAGGCAGGCATGTTGTGCTACTTTTGCGCTCTTCTTGGCTAGTCCTTCGCAGCTGCTGTGTTCTTGGAACTCAGGGCTTTCTGGTTAATAGAACCCTTACCCTAGGCGTAACTCAAACCTTAAGCCTAGGAAGGAAAATCAGCCTATGGTTCGGGATGGTCTCATGGAAATATCAGTGGTGGCAGCCAAGTTGCGTCACTTTTGCGCTCCCCTTGGGATGCCTTTCGCAGCTGCAGTGTGCCTGGAGCCCAGGGCTTCCTGGTTTTAAAAGTCCTAGGCCTAAGCCTAACAGTAACCCTAGGAAGGTAAATCAGCCGGGTATTAGGGTTCTTCCTAAGGGAAAAGCCGTGAAAGCAGCCATGTTGTGGCACTTCTGCACTCCCTTTGGGATGCCTTTGGCAGATGAAGTAAGCCTGGAACTCAGGGCTTCCTGGTTAAAGAAATCCAAGCCCTAGGCTGAAGCCTAACCCTAACCCTAGGCAGATAAATCAGCCTAGGTATAGGGATGGTGCCAAGGAAAAAGCTGTGAAAGCTGCCATGTTGTTGCACTTTTGTACTCCCCTTGGGATGCCTTGAACAGCTGCAGTGTGCCTGGAGCCCAGGGCTTCCTAGTTTTAAAAATCCTAGCCCTAGGCCTAAGCCTAACAGTAACCCTGGGAAGGTAAATCAGCCTGGTGTTAGGCTTCTTGCCAAGGAAAAAGCCGTGAAAGCAGCCATGTTGTGGCACTTTTGCACTCCCTTTTGGATGCCTTTCACAGCTCCAGTGTGCCTGGAACTCAGGGCTTCCTGATTTTAAAAATCCTAGCCCTAGGCCGAACCCCAACCCTAAGACGAGAAAGGCAAATCAGCCAGGAATTAGGCATGTCCCCAAGGAAAAAGCTGTGGAGGCAGGCATGTTGTGGTACTTTTGCGCTCTTCTTGGCTAGTCCTTCGCAGCTGCTGTGTTCTTGGAACTCAGGGCTTTCTGGTTAATAGAACCCTTACCCTAGGCGTAACTCAAACCTTAAGCCTAGGAAGGAAAATCAGCCTATGGTTCGGGATGGTCTCATGGAAATATCAGTGGTGGCAGCCAAGTTGCGTCACTTTTGCGCTCCCCTTGGGATGCCTTTCGCAGCTGCAGTGTGCCTGGAGCCCAGGGCTTCCTGGTTTTAAAAGTCCTAGGCCTAAGCCTAACAGTAACCCTAGGAAGGTAAATCAGCCGGGTATTAGGGTTCTTCCTAAGGGAAAAGCCATGAAAGCAGCCATGTTGTGGCACTTCTGCACTCCCTTTGGGATGCCTTTGGCAGATGAAGTAAGCCTGGAACTCAGGGCTTCCTGGTTAAAGAAATCCAAGCCCTAGGCTGAACCCTAACCCTAACCCTAGGCAGATAAATCAGCCTAGGTATAGGGATGGTGCCAAGGAAAAAGCTGTGAAAGCTGCCATGTTGTTGCACTTTTGTACTCCCCTTGGGATGCCTTGAACAGCTGCAGTGTGCCTGGAGCTAAGGGCTTCCTAGTTTTAAAAATCCTAGCCCTAGGCCTAAGCCTAACAGTAACCCTGGGAAGGGAAATCAGCCTGGTGTTAGGCTTCTTGCCAAGGAAAAAGCCGTGAAAGCAGCCATGTTGTGGCACTTTTGCACTCCCTTTTGGATGCCTTTCACAGCTCCAGTGTGCCTGGAACTCAGGGCTTCCTGATTTTAAAAATCCTTGCCCTAGGCCGAACCCCAACTCTAAGACGAGAAAGGCAAATCAGCCAGGAATTAGGCATGTCCCCAAGGAAAAAGCTGTGGAGGCAGGCATGTTGTGCTACTTTTGCGCTCTTCTTGGCTAGTCCTTCGCAGCTGCTGTGTTCTTGGAACTCAGGGCTTTCTGGTTAATAGACCCTTACCCTAGGCGTAACTCAAACCTTAACCCTAGGAAGGAAAATCAGCCTATGGTTCGGGATGGTCTCATGGAAATATCAGTGGTGGCAGCCAAGTTGCGTCACTTTTGCGCTCCCCTTGGGATGCCTTTCGCAGCTGCAGTGTGCCTGGAGCCCAGGGCTTCCTGGTTTTAAAAGTCCTAGGCCTAAGCCTAACAGTAACCCTAGGAAGGTAAATCAGCCGGGTATTAGGGTTCTTCCTAAGGGAAAAGCCGTGAAAGCAGCCATGTTGTGGCACTTCTGCACTCCCTTTGGGATGCCTTTGGCAGATGAAGTAAGCCTGGAACTCAGGGCTTCCTGGTTAAAGAAATCCAAGCCCTAGGCTGAACCCTAACCCTAACCCTAGGCAGATAAATCAGCCTAGGTATAGGGATGGTGCCAAGGAAAAAGCTGTGAAAGCTGCCATGTTGTTGCACTTTTGTACTCCCCTTGGGATGCCTTGAACAGCTGCAGTGTGCCTGGAGCTAAGGGCTTCCTAGTTTTAAAAATCCTAGCCCTAGGCCTAAGCCTAACAGTAACCCTGGGAAGGGAAATCAGCCTGGTGTTAGGCTTCTTGCCAAGGAAAAAGCCGTGAAAGCAGCCATGTTGTGGCACTTTTGCACTCCCTTTTGGATGCCTTTCACAGCTCCAGTGTGCCTGGAACTCAGGGCTTCCTGATTTTAAAAATCCTAGCCCTAGGCCGAACCCCAACCCTAAGACGAGAAAGGCAAATCAGCCAGGAATTAGGCATGTCCCCAAGGAAAAAGCTGTGGAGGCAGGCATGTTGTGGTACTTTTGCGCTCTTCTTGGCTAGTCCTTCGCAGCTGCTGTGTTCTTGGAACTCAGGGCTTTCTGGTTAATAGTGCCCGTACCCTAGGCGTAACTCAAACTTTAGCCCTAGGAAGGAAAATCAAACTATGGTTCGGGATGGTCTCATGGAAATATCAGTGGTGGCAGCCAAGTTGCGTCACTTTTGCGCTCCCCTTGGGATGCCTTTCGCAGCTGCAGTGTGCCTGGAGCCCAGGGCTTCCTGGTTTTAAAAGTCCTAGGCCTAAGCCTAACAGTAACCCTAGGAAGGTAAATCAGCCGGGTATTAGGGTTCTTCCTAAGGGAAAAGCCGTGAAAGCAGCCATGTTGTGGCACTTTTGCACTCCCTTTGGGATGCCTTTGGCAGATGAAGTAAGCCTGGAACTCAGGGCTTCCTGGTTAAAGAAATCCAAGCCCTAGTTGAACCCTAACCCTAACCCTAGGCAGATAAATCAGCCTAGGTATAGGGATGGTGCCAAGGAAAAAGCTGTGAAAGCTGCCATGTTGTTGCACTTTTGTACTCCCCTTGGGATGCCTTGAACAGCTGCAGTGTGCCTGGAGCTAAGGGCTTCCTAGTTTTAAAAATCCTAGCCCTAGGCCTAAGCCTAACAGTAACCCTGGGAAGGTAAATCAGCCTGCTGTTAGGCTTCTTGCCAAGGAAAAAGCCGTGAAAGCAGCCATGTTGTGGCACTTTTGCACTCCCTTTTGGATGCCTTTCACAGCTCCAGTGTGCCTGGAACTCAGGGCTTCCTGATTTTAAAAATCCTAGCCCTAGGCCGAACCCCAACCCTAAGACGAGAAAGGCAAATCAGCCAGGAATTAGGCATGTCCCCAAGGAAAAAGCTGTGGAGGCAGGCATGTTGTGCTACTTTTGCGCTCTTCTTGGCTAGTCCTTCGCAGCTGCTGTGTTCTTGGAACTCAGGGCTTTCTGGTTAATAGAACCCTTACCCTAGGCGTAACTCAAACCTTAAGCCTAGGAAGGAAAATCAGCCTATGGTTCGGGATGGTCTCATGGAAATATCAGTGGTGGCAGCCAAGTTGCGTCACTTTTGCGCTCCCCTTGGGATGCCTTTCGCAGCTGCAGTGTGCCTGGAGCCCAGGGCTTCCTGGTTTTAAAAGTCCTAGGCCTAAGCCTAACAGTAACCCTAGGAAGGTAAATCAGCCGGGTATTAGGGTTCTTCCTAAGGGAAAAGCCATGAAAGCAGCCATGTTGTGGCACTTCTGCACTCCCTTTGGGATGCCTTTGGCAGATGAAGTAAGCCTGGAACTCAGGGCTTCCTGGTTAAAGAAATCCAAGCCCTAGGCTGAACCCTAACCCTAACCCTAGGCAGATAAATCAGCCTAGGTATAGGGATGGTGCCAAGGAAAAAGCTGTGAAAGCTGCCATGTTGTTGCACTTTTGTACTCCCCTTGGGATGCCTTGAACAGCTGCAGTGTGCCTGGAGCTAAGGGCTTCCTAGTTTTAAAAATCCTAGCCCTAGGCCTAAGCCTAACAGTAACCCTGGGAAGGTAAATCAGCCTGGTGTTAGGCTTCTTGCCAAGGAAAAAGCCGTGAAAGCAGCCATGTTGTGGCACTTTTGCACTCCCTTTTGGATGCCTTTCACAGCTCCAGTGTGCCTGGAACTCAGGGCTTCCTGATTTTAAAAATCCTTGCCCTAGGCCGAACCCCAACCCTAAGACGAGAAAGGCAAATCATCCAGGAATTAGGCATGTCCCCAAGGAAAAAGCTGTGGAGGCAGGCATGTTGTGGTACTTTTGCGCTCTTCTTGGGTAGTCCTTCGCAGCTGCTGTGTTCTTGGAACTCAGGGCTTTCTGGTTAATAGGACCCTTACCCTAGGCGTAACTCAAACCTTAAGCCTAGGAAGGAAAATCAGCCTATGGTTCGGGATGGTCTCATGGAAATATCAGTGGTGGCAGCCAAGTTGCGTCACTTTTGCGCTCCCCTTGGGATGCCTTTCGCAGCTGCAGTGTGCCTGGAGCCCAGGGCTTCCTGGTTTTAAAAGTCCTAGGCCTAAGCCTAACAGTAACCCTAGGAAGGTAAATCAGCCGGGTATTAGGGTTCTTCCTAAGGGAAAAGCCGTGAAAGCAGCCATGTTGTGGCACTTCTGCACTCCCTTTGGGATGCCTTTGGCAGATGAAGTAAGCCTGGAACTCAGGGCTTCCTGGTTAAAGAAATCCAAGCCCTAGGCTGAACCCTAACCCTAACCCTAGGCAGATAAATCAGCCTAGGTATAGGGATGGTGCCAAGGAAAAAGCTGTGAAAGCTGCCATGTTGTTGCACTTTTGTACTCCCCTTGGGATGCCTTGAACAGCTGCAGTGTGCCTGGAGCTAAGGGCTTCCTAGTTTTAAAAATCCTAGCCCTAGGCCTAAGCCTAACAGTAACCCTGGGAAGGGAAATCAGCCTGGTGTTAGGCTTCTTGCCAAGGAAAAAGCCGTGAAAGCAGCCATGTTGTGGCACTTTTGCACTCCCTTTTGGATGCCTTTCACAGCTCCAGTGTGCCTGGAACTCAGGGCTTCCTGATTTTAAAAATCCTAGCCCTAGGCCGAACCCCAACCCTAAGACGAGAAAGGCAAATCAGCCAGGAATTAGGCATGTCCCCAAGGAAAAAGCTGTGGAGGCAGGCATGTTGTGGTACTTTTGCGCTCTTCTTGGCTAGTCCTTCGCAGCTGCTGTGTTCTTGGAACTCAGGGCTTTCTGGTTAATAGGACCCTTACCCTAGGCGTAACTCAAACCTTAACCCTAGGAAGGAAAATCAGCCTATGGTTCGGGATGGTCTCATGGAAATATCAGTGGTGGCAGCCAAGTTGCGTCACTTTTGCGCTCCCCTTGGGATGCCTTTCGCAGCTGCAGTGTGCCTGGTGCCCAGGGCTTCCTGGTTTTAAAAGTCCTAGGCCTAAGCCTAACAGTAACCCTAGGAAGGTAAATCAGCCGGGTATTAGGGTTCTTCCTAAGGGAAAAGCCGTGAAAGCAGCCATGTTGTGGCACTTCTGCACTCCCTTTGGGATGCCTTTGGCAGATGAAGTAAGCCTGGAACTCAGGGCTTCCTGGTTAAAGAAATCCAAGCCCTAGGCTGAACCCTAACCCTAACCCTAGGCAGATAAATCAGCCTAGGTATAGGGATGGTGCCAAGGAAAAAGCTGTGAAAGCTGCCATGTTGTTGCACTTTTGTACTCCCCTTGGGATGCCTTGAACAGCTGCAGTGTGCCTGGAGCTAAGGGCTTCCTAGTTTTAAAAATCCTAGCCCTAGGCCTAAGCCTAACAGTAACCCTGGGAAGGTAAACCAGCCTGCTGTTAGGCTTCTTGCCAAGGAAAAAGCCGTGAAAGCAGCCATGTTGTGGCACTTTTGCACTCCCTTTTGGATGCCTTTCACAGCTCCAGTGTGCCTGGAACTCAGGGCTTCCTGATTTTAAAAATCCTAGCCCTAGGCCGCACCCCAACCCTAAGACGAGAAAGGCAAATCAGCCAGGAATTAGGCATGTCCCCAAGGAAAAAGCTGTGGAGGCAGGCATGTTGTGGTACTTTTGCGCTCTTCTTGGCTAGTCCTTCGCAGCTGCTGTGTTCTTGGAACTCAGGGCTTTCTGGTTAATAGAAGCCTTACCCTAGGCGTAACTCAAACCTTAACCCTAGGAAGGAAAATCAACCTATGGTTCGGGATGGTCTCATGGAAATATCAGTGGTGGCAGCCAAGTTGCGTCACTTTTGCGCTCCCCTTGGGATGCCTTTCGCAGCTGCAGTGTGCCTGGAGCCCAGGGCTTCCTGGTTTTAAAAGTCCTAGGCCTAAGCCTAACAGTAACCCTAGGAAGGTAAATCAGCCGGGTATTAGGGTTCTTCCTAAGGGAAAAGCCGTGAAAGCAGCCATGTTGTGGCACTTCTGCACTCCCTTTGGGATGCCTTTGGCAGATGAAGTAAGCCTGGAACTCAGGGCTTCCTGGTTAAAGAAATCCAAGCCCTAGGCTGAACCCTAACCCTAACCCTAGGCAGATAAATCAGCCTAGGTATAGGGATGGTGCCAAGGAAAAAGCTGTGAAAGCTGCCATGTTGTTGCACTTTTGTACTCCCCTTGGGATGCCTTGAACAGCTGCAGTGTGCCTGGAGCTAAGGGCTTCCTAGTTTTAAAAATCCTAGCCCTAGGCCTAAGCCTAACAGTAACCCTGGGAAGGTAAATCAGCCTGGTGTTAGGCTTCTTGCCAAGGAAAAAGCCGTGAAAGCAGCCATGTTGTGGCACTTTTGCACTCCCTTTTGGATGCCTTTCACAGCTCCAGTGTGCCTGGAACTCAGGGATTCCTGATTTTAAAAATCCTAGCCCTAGGCCGAACCCCAACCCTAAGACGAGAAATGCAAATCAGCCAGGAATTAAGCATGTCCCCAAGGAAAAAGCTGTGGAGGCAGGCATGTTGTGGTACTTTTGCGCTCTTCTTGGCTAGTCCTTCGCAGCTGCTGTGTTCTTGGAATTCAGGGCTTTCTGGTTAATAGAACCCTTACCCTAGGCGTAACTCAAACCTTAACCCTAGGAAGGAAAATCAGCCTATGGTTCGGGATGGTCTCATGGAAATATCAGTGGTGGCAGCCAAGTTGCGTCACTTTTGCGCTCCCCTTGGGATGCCTTTCGCAGCTGCAGTGTGCCTGGTGCCCAGGGCTTCCTGGTTTTAAAAGTCCTAGGCCTAAGCCTAACAGTAACCCTAGGAAGGTAAATCAGCCGGGTATTAGGGTTCTTCCTAAGGGAAAAGCCGTGAAAGCAGCCATGTTGTGGCACTTCTGCACTCCCTTTGGGATGCCTTTGGCAGATGAAGTAAGCCTGGAACTCAGGGCTTCCTGGTTAAAGAAATCCAAGCCCTAGGCTGAACCCTAACCCTAACCCTAGGCAGATAAATCAGCCTAGGTATAGGGATGGTGCCAAGGAAAAAGCTGTGAAAGCTGCCATGTTGTTGCACTTTTGTACTCCCCTTGGGATGCCTTGAACAGCTGCAGTGTGCCTGGAGCTAAGGGCTTCCTAGTTTTAAAAATCCTAGCCCTAGGCCTAAGCCTAACAGTAACCCTGGGAAGGTAAATCAGCCTGGTGTTAGGCTTCTTGCCAAGGAAAAAGCCGTGAAAGCAGCCATGTTGTGGCACTTTTGCACTCCCTTTTGGATGCCTTTCACAGCTCCAGTGTGCCTGGAACTCAGGGCTTCCTGATTTTAAAAATCCTAGCCCTAGGCCGCACCCCAAACCTAAGACGAGAAAGGCAAATCAGCCAGGAATTAGGCATGTCCCCAAGGAAAAAGCTGTGGAGGCAGGCATGTTGTGGTACTTTTGCGCTCTTCTTGGCTAGTCCTTCGCAGCTGCTGTGTTCTTGGAACTCAGGGCTTTCTGGTTAATAGAGCCCTTACCCTAGGCGTAACTCAAACTTTAACCCTAGGAAGGAAAATCAGCCTATGGTTCGGGATGGTCTCATGGAAATATCAGTGGTGGCAGCCAAGTTGCGTCACTTTTGCGCTCCCCTTGGGATGCCTTTCGCAGCTGCAGTGTGCCTGGAACCCAGGGCTTCCTGGTTTTAAAAGTCCTAGGCCTAAGCCTAACAGTAACCCTAGGAAGGTAAATCAGCCGGGTATTAGGGTTCTTCCTAAGGGAAAAGCCGTGAAAGCAGCCATGTTGTGGCACTTCTGCACTCCCTTTGGGATGCCTTTGGCAGATGAAGTAAGCCTGGAACTCAGGGCTTCCTGGTTAAAGAAATCCAAGCCCTAGGTTGAACCCTAACCCTAACCCTAGGCATATAAATCAGCCTAGGTATCGGGATGGTGCCAAGGAAAAAGCTGTGAAAGCTGCCATGTTGTTGCACTTTTGTACTCCCCTTGGGATGCCTTGAACAGCTGCAGTGTGCCTGGAGCTAAGGGCTTCCTAGTTTTAAAAATCCTAGCCCTAGGCCTAAGCCTAACAGTAACCCTGGGAAGGTAAATCAGCCTGGTGTTAGGCTTCTTGCCAAGGAAAAAGCCGTGAAAGCAGCCATGTTGTGGCACTTTTGCACTCCCTTTTGGATGCCTTTCACAGCTCCAGTGTGCCTGGAACTCAGGGCTTCCTGATTTTAAAAATCCTAGCCCTAGGCCGAACCCCAACCCTAAGACGAGAAAGGCAAATCAGCCAGGAATTAGGCATGTCCCCAAGGAAAAAGCTGTGGAGGCAGGCATGTTGTGCTACTTTTGCGCTCTTCTTGGCTAGTCCTTCGCAGCTGCTGTGTTCTTGGAACTCAGGGCTTTCTGGTTAATAGAACCCTTACCCTAGGCGTAACTCAAACCTTAAGCCTAGGAAGGAAAATCAGCCTATGGTTCGGGATGGTCTCATGGAAATATCAGTGGTGGCAGCCAAGTTGCGTCACTTTTGCGCTCCCCTTGGGATGCCTTTCGCAGCTGCAGTGTGCCTGGAGCCCAGGGCTTCCTGGTTTTAAAAGTCCTAGGCCTAAGCCTAACAGTAACCCTAGGAAGGTAAATCAGCCGGGTATTAGGGTTCTTCCTAAGGGAAAAGCCGTGAAAGCAGCCATGTTGTGGCACTTCTGCACTCCCTTTGGGATGCCTTTGGCAGATGAAGTAAGCCTGGAACTCAGGGCTTCCTGGTTAAAGAAATCCAAGCCCTAGGCTGAACCCTAACCCTAACCCTAGGCAGATAAATCAGCCTAGGTATAGGGATGGTGCCAAGGAAAAAGCTGTGAAAGCTGCCATGTTGTTGCACTTTTGTACTCCCCTTGGGATGCCTTGAACAGCTGCAGTGTGCCTGGAGCTAAGGGCTTCCTAGTTTTAAAAATCCTAGCCCTAGGCCTAAGCCTAACAGTAACCCTGGGAAGGTAAATCAGCCTGCTGTTAGGCTTCTTGCCAAGGAAAAAGCCGTGAAAGCAGCCATGTTGTGGCACTTTTGCACTCCCTTTTGGATGCCTTTCACAGCTCCAGTGTGCCTGGAACTCAGGGCTTCCTGATTTTAAAAATCCTAGCCCTAGGCCGAACCCCAACCCTAAGACGAGAAAGGCAAATCAGCCAGGAATTAGGCATGTCCCCAAGGAAAAAGCTGTGGAGGCAGGCATGTTGTGCTACTTTTGCGCTCTTCTTGGGTAGTCCTTCGCAGCTGCTGTGTTCTTGGAACTCAGGGCTTTCTGGTTAATAGAACCCTTACCCTAGGCGTAACTCAAACCTTAACCCTAGGAAGGAAAATCAGCCTATGGTTCGGGATGCTCTCATGGAAATATCAGTGGTGGCAGCCAAGTTGCGTCACTTTTGCGCTCCCCTTGGGATGCCTTTCGCAGCTGCAGTGTGCCTGGAGCCCAGGGCTTCCTGGTTTTAAAAGTCCTAGGCCTAAGCCTAACAGTAACCCTAGGAAGGTAAATCAGCCGGGTATTAGGGTTCTTCCTAAGGGAAAAGCCGTGAAAGCAGCCATGTTGTGGCACTTCTGCACTCCCTTTGGGATGCCTTTGGCAGATGAAGTAAGCCTGGAACTCAGGGCTTCCTGGTTAAAGAAATCCAAGCCCTAGGCTGAACCCTAACCCTAACCCTAGGCAGATAAATCAGCCTAGGTATAGGGATGGTGCCAAGGAAAAAGCTGTGAAAGCTGCCATGTTGTTGCACTTTTGTACTCCCCTTGGGATGCCTTGAACAGCTGCAGTGTGCCTGGAGCCCAGGGCTTCCTAGTTTTAAAAATCCTAGCCCTAGGCCTAAGCCTAACAGTAACCCTGGGAAGGTAAATCAGCCTGGTGTTAGGCTTCTTGCCAAGGAAAAAGCCGTGAAAGCAGCCATGTTGTGGCACTTTTGCACTCCCTTTTGGATGCCTTTCACAGCTCCAGTGTGCCTGGAACTCAGGGCTTCCTGATTTTAAAAATCCTAGCCCTAGGCCGAACCCCAACCCTAAGACGAGAAAGGCAAATCAGCCAGGAATTAGGCATGTCCCCAAGGAAAAAGCTGTGGAGGCAGGCATGTTGTGCTACTTTTGCGCTCTTCTTGGCTAGTCCTTCGCAGCTGCTGTGTTCTTGGAACTCAGGGCTTTCTGGTTAATAGAGCCCTTACCCTAGGGGTAACTCAAACTTTAACCCTAGGAAGGAAAATCAACCTATGGTTCGGGATGGTCTCATGGAAATATCAGTGGTGGCAGCCAAGTTGCGTCACTTTTGCGCTCCCCTTGGGATGCCTTTCGCAGCTGCAGTGTGCCTGGAGCCCAGGGCTTCCTGGTTTTAAAAGTCCTAGGCCTAAGCCTAACAGTAACCCTAGGAAGGTAAATCAGCCGGGTATTAGGGTTCTTCCTAAGGGAAAAGCCGTGAAAGCAGCCATGTTGTGGCACTTCTGCACTCCCTTTGGGATGCCTTTGGCAGATGAAGTAAGCCTGGAACTCAGGGCTTCCTGGTTAAAGAAATCCAAGCCCTAGGCTGAACCCTAACCCTAACCCTAGGCAGATAAATCAGCCTAGGTATAGGGATGGTGCCAAGGAAAAAGCTGTGAAAGCTGCCATGTTGTTGCACTTTTGTACTCCCCTTGGGATGCCTTGAACAGCTGCAGTGTGCCTGGAGCTAAGGGCTTCCTAGTTTTAAAAATCCTAGCCCTAGGCCTAAGCCTAACAGTAACCCTGGGAAGGTAAATCAGCCTGGTGTTAGGCTTCTTGCCAAGGAAAAAGCCGTGAAAGCAGCCATGTTGTGGCACTTTTGCACTCCCTTTTGGATGCCTTTCACAGCTCCAGTGTGCCTGGAACTCAGGGCTTCCTGATTTTAAAAATCCTAGCCCTAGGCCGAACCCCAACCCTAAGACGAGAAAGGCAAATCAGCCAGGAATTAGGCATGTCCCCAAGGAAAAAGCTGTGGAGGCAGGCATGTTGTGGTACTTTTGCACTCTTCTTGGCTAGTCCTTCGCAGCTGCTGTGTTCTTGGAACTCAGGGCTTTCTGGTTAATAGACCCTTACCCCTAGGCGTAACTCAAACCTTAACCCTAGGAAGGAAAATCAACCTATGGTTCGGGATGGTCTCATGGAAATATCAGTGGTGGCAGCCAAGTTGCGTCACTTTTGCGCTCCCCTTGGGATGCCTTTCGCAGCTGCAGTGTGCCTGGAGCCCAGGGCTTCCTGGTTTTAAAAGTCCTAGGCCTAAGCCTAACAGTAACCCTAGGAAGGTAAATCAGCCGGGTATTAGGGTTCTTCCTAAGGGAAAAGCCGTGAAAGCAGCCATGTTGTGGCACTTCTGCACTCCCTTTGGGATGCCTTTGGCAGATGAAGTAAGCCTGGAACTCAGGGCTTCCTGGTTAAAGAAATCCAAGCCCTAGGCTGAACCCTAACCCTAACCCTAGGCAGATAAATCAGCCTAGGTATAGGGATGGTGCCAAGGAAAAAGCTGTGAAAGCTGCCATGTTGTTGCACTTTTGTACTCCCCTTGGGATGCCTTGAACAGCTGCAGTGTGCCTGGAGCTAAGGGCTTCCTAGTTTTAAAAATCCTAGCCCTAGGCCTAAGCCTAACAGTAACCCTGGGAAGGTAAATCAGCCTGGTGTTAGGCTTCTTGCCAAGGAAAAAGCCGTGAAAGCAGCCATGTTGTGGCACTTTTGCACTCCCTTTTGGATGCCTTTCACAGCTCCAGTGTGCCTGGAACTCAGGGCTTCCTGATTTTAAAAATCCTAGCCCTAGGCCGAACCCCAACCCTAAGACGAGAAAGGCAAATCAGCCAGGAATTAGGCATGTCCCCAAGGAAAAAGCTGTGGAGGCAGGCATGTTGTGGTACTTTTGCGCTCTTCTTGGGTAGTCCTTCGCAGCTGCTGTGTTCTTGGAACTCAGGGCTTTCTGGTTAATAGAACCCTTACCCTAGGCGTAACTCAAACCTTAAGCCTAGGAAGGAAAATCAGCCTATGGTTCGGGATGGTCTCATGGAAATATCAGTGGTGGCAGCCAAGTTGCGTCACTTTTGCGCTCCCCTTGGGATGCCTTTCGCAGCTGCAGTGTGCCTGGAGCCCAGGGCTTCCTGGTTTTAAAAGTCCTAGGCCTAAGCCTAACAGTAACCCTAGGAAGGTAAATCAGCCGGGTATTAGGGTTCTTCCTAAGGGAAAAGCCGTGAAAGCAGCCATGTTGTGGCACTTCTGCACTCCCTTTGGGATGCCTTTGGCAGATGAAGTAAGCCTGGAACTCAGGGCTTCCTGGTTAAAGAAATCCAAGCCCTAGGCTGAACCCTAACCCTAACCCTAGGCAGATAAATCAGCCTAGGTATAGGGATGGTGCCAAGGAAAAAGCTGTGAAAGCTGCCATGTTGTTGCACTTTTGTACTCCCCTTGGGATGCCTTGAACAGCTGCAGTGTGCCTGGAGCTAAGGGCTTCCTAGTTTTAAAAATCCTAGCCCTAGGCCTAAGCCTAACAGTAACCCTGGGAAGGTAAATCAGCCTGCTGTTAGGCTTCTTGCCAAGGAAAAAGCCGTGAAAGCAGCCATGTTGTGGCACTTTTGCACTCCCTTTTGGATGCCTTTCACAGCTCCAGTGTGCCTGGAACTCAGGGCTTCCTGATTTTAAAAATCCTAGCCCTAGGCCGAACCCCAACCCTAAGACGAGAAAGGCAAATCAGCCAGGAATTAGGCATGTCCCCAAGGAAAAAGCTGTGGAGGCAGGCATGTTGTGGTACTTTTGCGCTCTTCTTGGCTAGTCCTTCGCAGCTGCTGTGTTCTTGGAACTCAGGGCTTTCTGGTTAATAGACCCTTACCCCTAGGCGTAACTCAAACCTTAACCCTAGGAAGGAAAATCAACCTATGGTTCGGGATGGTCTCATGGAAATATCAGTGGTGGCAGCCAAGTTGCGTCACTTTTGCGCTCCCCTTGGGATGCCTTTCGCAGCTGCAGTGTGCCTGGAGCCCAGGGCTTCCTGGTTTTAAAAGTCCTAGGCCTAAGCCTAACAGTAACCCTAGGAAGGTAAATCAGCCGGGTATTAGGGTTCTTCCTAAGGGAAAAGCCGTGAAAGCAGCCATGTTGTGGCACTTCTGCACTCCCTTTGGGATGCCTTTGGCAGATGAAGTAAGCCTGGAACTCAGGGCTTCCTGGTTAAAGAAATCCAAGCCCTAGGCTGAACCCTAACCCTAACCCTAGGCAGATAAATCAGCCTAGGTATAGGGATGGTGCCAAGGAAAAAGCTGTGAAAGCTGCCATGTTGTTGCACTTTTGTACTCCCCTTGGGATGCCTTGAACAGCTGCAGTGTGCCTGGAGCTAAGGGCTTCCTAGTTTTAAAAATCCTAGCCCTAGGCCTAAGCCTAACAGTAACCCTGGGAAGGTAAATCAGCCTGGTGTTAGGCTTCTTGCCAAGGAAAAAGCCGTGAAAGCAGCCATGTTGTGGCACTTTTGCACTCCCTTTTGGATGCCTTTCACAGCTCCAGTGTGCCTGGAACTCAGGGCTTCCTGATTTTAAAAATCCTAGCCCTAGGCCGAACCCCAACCCTAAGACGAGAAAGGCAAATCAGCCAGGAATTAGGCATGTCCCCAAGGAAAAAGCTGTGGAGGCAGGCATGTTGTGGTACTTTTGCGCTCTTCTTGGCTAGTCCTTCGCAGCTGCTGTGTTCTTGGAACTCAGGGCTTTCTGGTTAATAGAAGCCTTACCCTAGGCGTAACTCAAAGCTTAAGCCTAGGAAGGAAAATCAGCCTATGGTTCGGGATGGTCTCATGGAAATATCAGTGGTGGCAGCCAAGTTGCGTCACTTTTGCGCTCCCCTTGGGATGCCTTTCGCAGCTGCAGTGTGCCTGGAGCCCAGGGCTTCCTGGTTTTAAAAGTCCTAGGCCTAAGCCTAACAGTAACCCTAGGAAGGTAAATCAGCCGGGTATTAGGGTTCTTCCTAAGGGAAAAGCCGTGAAAGCAGCCATGTTGTGGCACTTCTGCACTCCCTTTGGGATGCCTTTGGCAGATGAAGTAAGCCTGGAACTCAGGGCTTCCTGGTTAAAGAAATCCAAGCCCTAGGCTGAACCCTAACCCTAACCCTAGGCAGATAAATCAGCCTAGGTATAGGGATGGTGCCAAGGAAAAAGCTGTGAAAGCTGCCATGTTGTTGCACTTTTGTACTCCCCTTGGGATGCCTTGAACAGCTGCAGTGTGCCTGGAGCTAAGGGCTTCCTAGTTTTAAAAATCCTAGCCCTAGGCCTAAGCCTAACAGTAACCCTGGGAAGGTAAATCAGCCTGGTGTTAGGCTTCTTGCCAAGGAAAAAGCCGTGAAAGCAGCCATGTTGTGGCACTTTTGCACTCCCTTTTGGATGCCTTTCACAGCTCCAGTGTGCCTGGAACTCAGGGCTTCCTGATTTTAAAAATCCTAGCCCTAGGCCGAACCCCAACCCTAAGACGAGAAAGGCAAATCAGCCAGGAATTAGGCATGTCCCCAAGGAAAAAGCTGTGGAGGCAGGCATGTTGTGGTACTTTTGCGCTCTTCTTGGCTAGTCCTTCGCAGCTGCTGTGTTCTTGGAACTCAGGGCTTTCTGGTTAATAGAAGCCTTACCCTAGGCGTAACTCAAACCTTAAGCCTAGGAAGGAAAATCAGCCTATGGTTCGGGATGGTCTCATGGAAATATCAGTGGTGGCAGCCAAGTTGCGTCACTTTTGCGCTCCCCTTGGGATGCCTTTCGCAGCTGCAGTGTGCCTGGAGCCCAGGGCTTCCTGGTTTTAAAAGTCCTAGGCCTAAGCCTAACAGTAACCCTAGGAAGGTAAATCAGCCGGGTATTAGGGTTCTTCCTAAGGGAAAAGCCGTGAAAGCAGCCATGTTGTGGCACTTCTGCACTCCCTTTGGGATGCCTTTGGCAGATGAAGTAAGCCTGGAACTCAGGGCTTCCTGGTTAAAGAAATCCAAGCCCTAGGCTGAACCCTAACCCTAACCCTAGGCAGATAAATCAGCCTAGGTATAGGGATGGTGCCAAGGAAAAAGCTGTGAAAGCTGCCATGTTGTTGCACTTTTGTACTCCCCTTGGGATGCCTTGAACAGCTGCAGTGTGCCTGGAGCTAAGGGCTTCCTAGTTTTAAAAATCCTAGCCCTAGGCCTAAGCCTAACAGTAACCCTGGGAAGGTAAATCAGCCTGGTGTTAGGCTTCTTGCCAAGGAAAAAGCCGTGAAAGCAGCCATGTTGTGGCACTTTTGCACTCCCTTTTGGATGCCTTTCACAGCTCCAGTGTGCCTGGAACTCAGGGCTTCCTGATTTTAAAAATCCTAGCCCTAGGCCGAACCCCAACCCTAAGACGAGAAAGGCAAATCAGCCAGGAATTAGGCATGTCCCCAAGGAAAAAGCTGTGGAGGCAGGCATGTTGTGGTACTTTTGCGCTCTTCTTGGCTAGTCCTTCGCAGCTGCTGTGTTCTTGGAACTCAGGGCTTTCTGGTTAATAGAACCCTTACCCTAGGCGTAACTCAAACCTTAAGCCTAGGAAGGAAAATCAGCCTATGGTTCGGGATGGTCTCATGGAAATATCAGTGGTGGCAGCCAAGTTGCGTCACTTTTGCGCTCCCCTTGGGATGCCTTTCGCAGCTGCAGTGTGCCTGGAGCCCAGGGCTTCCTGGTTTTAAAAGTCCTAGGCCTAAGCCTAACAGTAACCCTAGGAAGGTAAATCAGCCGGGTATTAGGGTTCTTCCTAAGGGAAAAGCCGTGAAAGCAGCCATGTTGTGGCACTTCTGCACTCCCTTTGGGATGCCTTTGGCAGATGAAGTAAGCCTGGAACTCAGGGCTTCCTGGTTAAAGAAATCCAAGCCCTAGGCTGAACCCTAACCCTAACCCTAGGCAGATAAATCAGCCTAGGTATAGGGATGGTGCCAAGGAAAAAGCTGTGAAAGCTGCCATGTTGTTGCACTTTTGTACTCCCCTTGGGATGCCTTGAACAGCTGCAGTGTGCCTGGAGCTAAGGGCTTCCTAGTTTTAAAAATCCTAGCCCTAGGCCTAAGCCTAACAGTAACCCTGGGAAGGTAAATCAGCCTGGTGTTAGGCTTCTTGCCAAGGAAAAAGCCGTGAAAGCAGCCATGTTGTGGCACTTTTGCACTCCCTTTTGGATGCCTTTCACAGCTCCAGTGTGCCTGGAACTCAGGGCTTCCTGATTTTAAAAATCCTAGCCCTAGGCCGAACCCCAACCCTAAGACGAGAAAGGCAAATCAGCCAGGAATTAGGCATGTCCCCAAGGAAAAAGCTGTGGAGGCAGGCATGTTGTGGTACTTTTGCGCTCTTCTTGGCTAGTCCTTCGCAGCTGCTGTGTTCTTGGAACTCAGGGCTTTCTGGTTAATAGAAGCCTTACCCTAGGCGTAACTCAAACCTTAAGCCTAGGAAGGAAAATCAGCCTATGGTTCGGGATGGTCTCATGGAAATATCAGTGGTGGCAGCCAAGTTGCGTCACTTTTGCGCTCCCCTTGGGATGCCTTTCGCAGCTGCAGTGTGCCTGGAGCCCAGGGCTTCCTGGTTTTAAAAGTCCTAGGCCTAAGCCTAACAGTAACCCTAGGAAGGTAAATCAGCCGGGTATTAGGGTTCTTCCTAAGGGAAAAGCCGTGAAAGCAGCCATGTTGTGGCACTTCTGCACTCCCTTTGGGATGCCTTTGGCAGATGAAGTAAGCCTGGAACTCAGGGCTTCCTGGTTAAAGAAATCCAAGCCCTAGGCTGAACCCTAACCCTAACCCTAGGCAGATAAATCAGCCTAGGTATAGGGATGGTGCCAAGGAAAAAGCTGTGAAAGCTGCCATGTTGTTGCACTTTTGTACTCCCCTTGGGATGCCTTGAACAGCTGCAGTGTGCCTGGAGCTAAGGGCTTCCTAGTTTTAAAAATCCTAGCCCTAGGCCTAAGCCTAACAGTAACCCTGGGAAGGTAAATCAGCCTGGTGTTAGGCTTCTTGCCAAGGAAAAAGCCGTGAAAGCAGCCATGTTGTGGCACTTTTGCACTCCCTTTTGGATGCCTTTCACAGCTCCAGTGTGCCTGGAACTCAGGGCTTCCTGATTTTAAAAATCCTAGCCCTAGGCCGAACCCCAACCCTAAGACGAGAAAGGCAAATCAGCCAGGAATTAGGCATGTCCCCAAGGAAAAAGCTGTGGAGGCAGGCATGTTGTGGTACTTTTGCGCTCTTCTTGGCTAGTCCTTCGCAGCTGCTGTGTTCTTGGAACTCAGGGCTTTCTGGTTAATAGAAGCCTTACCCTAGGCGTAACTCAAACCTTAAGCCTAGGAAGGAAAATCAGCCTATGGTTCGGGATGGTCTCATGGAAATATCAGTGGTGGCAGCCAAGTTGCGTCACTTTTGCGCTCCCCTTGGGATGCCTTTCGCAGCTGCAGTGTGCCTGGAGCCCAGGGCTTCCTGGTTTTAAAAGTCCTAGGCCTAAGCCTAACAGTAACCCTAGGAAGGTAAATCAGCCGGGTATTAGGGTTCTTCCTAAGGGAAAAGCCGTGAAAGCAGCCATGTTGTGGCACTTCTGCACTCCCTTTGGGATGCCTTTGGCAGATGAAGTAAGCCTGGAACTCAGGGCTTCCTGGTTAAAGAAATCCAAGCCCTAGGCTGAACCCTAACCCTAACCCTAGGCAGATAAATCAGCCTAGGTATAGGGATGGTGCCAAGGAAAAAGCTGTGAAAGCTGCCATGTTGTTGCACTTTTGTACTCCCCTTGGGATGCCTTGAACAGCTGCAGTGTGCCTGGAGCTAAGGGCTTCCTAGTTTTAAAAATCCTAGCCCTAGGCCTAAGCCTAACAGTAACCCTGGGAAGGTAAATCAGCCTGGTGTTAGGCTTCTTGCCAAGGAAAAAGCCGTGAAAGCAGCCATGTTGTGGCACTTTTGCACTCCCTTTTGGATGCCTTTCACAGCTCCAGTGTGCCTGGAACTCAGGGCTTCCTGATTTTAAAAATCCTAGCCCTAGGCCGAACCCCAACCCTAAGACGAGAAAGGCAAATCAGCCAGGAATTAGGCATGTCCCCAAGGAAAAAGCTGTGGAGGCAGGCATGTTGTGGTACTTTTGCGCTCTTCTTGGCTAGTCCTTCGCAGCTGCTGTGTTCTTGGAACTCAGGGCTTTCTGGTTAATAGAACCCTTACCCTAGGCGTAACTCAAACCTTAAGCCTAGGAAGGAAAATCAGCCTATGGTTCGGGATGGTCTCATGGAAATATCAGTGGTGGCAGCCAAGTTGCGTCACTTTTGCGCTCCCCTTGGGATGCCTTTCGCAGCTGCAGTGTGCCTGGAGCCCAGGGCTTCCTGGTTTTAAAAGTCCTAGGCCTAAGCCTAACAGTAACCCTAGGAAGGTAAATCAGCCGGGTATTAGGGTTCTTCCTAAGGGAAAAGCCGTGAAAGCAGCCATGTTGTGGCACTTCTGCACTCCCTTTGGGATGCCTTTGGCAGATGAAGTAAGCCTGGAACTCAGGGCTTCCTGGTTAAAGAAATCCAAGCCCTAGGCTGAACCCTAACCCTAACCCTAGGCAGATAAATCAGCCTAGGTATAGGGATGGTGCCAAGGAAAAAGCTGTGAAAGCTGCCATGTTGTTGCACTTTTGTACTCCCCTTGGGATGCCTTGAACAGCTGCAGTGTGCCTGGAGCCCAGGGCTTCCTAGTTTTAAAAATCCTAGCCCTAGGCCTAAGCCTAACAGTAACCCTGGGAAGGTAAATCAGCCTGCTGTTAGGCTTCTTGCCAAGGAAAAAGCCGTGAAAGCAGCCATGTTGTGGCACTTTTGCACTCCCTTTTGGATGCCTTTCACAGCTCCAGTGTGCCTGGAACTCAGGGCTTCCTGATTTTAAAAATCCTAGCCCTAGGCCGAACCCCAACCCTAAGACGAGAAAGGCAAATCAGCCAGGAATTAGGCATGTCCCCAAGGAAAAAGCTGTGGAGGCAGGCATGTTGTGCTACTTTTGCGCTCTTCTTGGCTAGTCCTTCGCAGCTGCTGTGTTCTTGGAACTCAGGGCTTTCTTGTTAATAGAACCCTTACCCTAGGCGTAACTCAAACTTTAACCCTAGGAAGGAAAATCAACCTATGGTTCGGGATGGTCTCATGGAAATATCAGTGGTGGCAGCCAAGTTGCGTCACTTTTGCGCTCCCCTTGGGATGCCTTTCGCAGCTGCAGTGTGCCTGGAGCCCAGGGCTTCCTGGTTTTAAAAGTCCTAGGCCTAAGCCTAACAGTAACCCTAGGAAGGTAAATCAGCCGGGTATTAGGGTTCTTCCTAAGGGAAAAGCCGTGAAAGCAGCCATGTTGTGGCACTTCTGCACTCCCTTTGGGATGCCTTTGGCAGATGAAGTAAGCCTGGAACTCAGGGCTTCCTGGTTAAAGAAATCCAAGCCCTAGGCTGAACCCTAACCCTAACCCTAGGCAGATAAATCAGCCTAGGTATAGGGATGGTGCCAAGGAAAAAGCTGTGAAAGCTGCCATGTTGTTGCACTTTTGTACTCCCCTTGGGATGCCTTGAACAGCTGCAGTGTGCCTGGAGCTAAGGGCTTCCTAGTTTTAAAAATCCTAGCCCTAGGCCTAAGCCTAACAGTAACCCTGGGAAGGTAAATCAGCCTGCTGTTAGGCTTCTTGCCAAGGAAAAAGCCGTGAAAGCAGCCATGTTGTGGCACTTTTGCACTCCCTTTTGGATGCCTTTCACAGCTCCAGTGTGCCTGGAACTCAGGGCTTCCTGATTTTAAAAATCCTAGCCCTAGGCCGAACCCCAACCCTAAGACGAGAAAGGCAAATCAGCCAGGAATTAGGCATGTCCCCAAGGAAAAAGCTGTGGAGGCAGGCATGTTGTGGTACTTTTGCGCTCTTCTTGGGTAGTCCTTCGCAGCTGCTGTGTTCTTGGAACTCAGGGCTTTCTGGTTAATAGAACCCTTACCCTAGGCGTAACTCAAACATTAACCCTAGGAAGGAAAATCAGCCTATGGTTCGGGATGGTCTCATGGAAATATCAGTGGTGGCAGCCAAGTTGCGTCACTTTTGCGCTCCCCTTGGGATGCCTTTCGCAGCTGCAGTGTGCCTGGAGCCCAGGGCTTCCTGGTTTTAAAAGTCCTAGGCCTAAGCCTAACAGTAACCCTAGGAAGGTAAATCAGCCGGGTATTAGGGTTCTTCCTAAGGGAAAAGCCATGAAAGCAGCCATGTTGTGGCACTTCTGCACTCCCTTTGGGATGCCTTTGGCAGATGAAGTAAGCCTGGAACTCAGGGCTTCCTGGTTAAAGAAATCCAAGCCCTAGGCTGAACCCTAACCCTAACCCTAGGCAGATAAATCAGCCTAGGTATAGGGATGGTGCCAAGGAAAAACCTGTGAAAGCTGCCATGTTGTTGCACTTTTGTACTCCCCTTGGGATGCCTTGAACAGCTGCAGTGTGCCTGGAGCTAAGGGCTTCCTAGTTTTAAAAATCCTAGCCCTAGGCCTAAGCCTAACAGTAACCCTGGGAAGGTAAATCAGCCTGCTGTTAGGCTTCTTGCCAAGGAAAAAGCCGTGAAAGCAGCCATGTTGTGGCACTTTTGCACTCCCTTTTGGATGCCTTTCACAGCTCCAGTGTGCCTGGAACTCAGGGCTTCCTGATTTTAAAAATCCTAGCCCTAGGCCGAACCCCAACCCTAAGACGAGAAAGGCAAATCAGCCAGGAATTAGGCATGTCCCCAAGGAAAAAGCTGTGGAGGCAGGCATGTTGTGGTACTTTTGCGCTCTTCTTGGCTAGTCCTTCGCAGCTGCTGTGTTCTTGGAACTCAGGGCTTTCTGGTTAATAGAACCCTTACCCTAGGCGTAACTCAAACCTTAACCCTAGGAAGGAAAATCAACCTATGGTTCGGGATGGTCTCATGGAAATATCAGTGGTGGCAGCCAAGTTGCGTCACTTTTGCGCTCCCCTTGGGATGCCTTTCGCAGCTGCAGTGTGCCTGGAGCCCAGGGCTTCCTGGTTTTAAAAGTCCTAGGCCTAAGCCTAACAGTAACCCTAGGAAGGTAAATCAGCCGGGTATTAGGGTTCTTCCTAAGGGAAAAGCCGTGAAAGCAGCCATGTTGTGGCACTTCTGCACTCCCTTTGGGATGCCTTTGGCAGATGAAGTAAGCCTGGAACTCAGGGCTTCCTGGTTAAAGAAATCCAAGCCCTAGGCTGAACCCTAACCCTAACCCTAGGCAGATAAATCAGCCTAGGTATAGGGATGGTGCCAAGGAAAAAGCTGTGAAAGCTGCCATGTTGTTGCACTTTTGTACTCCCCTTGGGATGCCTTGAACAGCTGCAGTGTGCCTGGAGCTAAGGGCTTCCTAGTTTTAAAAATCCTAGCCCTAGGCCTAAGCCTAACAGTAACCCTGGGAAGGTAAATCAGCCTGGTGTTAGGCTTCTTGCCAAGGAAAAAGCCGTGAAAGCAGCCATGTTGTGGCACTTTTGCACTCCCTTTTGGATGCCTTTCACAGCTCCAGTGTGCCTGGAACTCAGGGCTTCCTGATTTTAAAAATCCTAGCCCTAGGCCGAACCCCAACCCTAAGACGAGAAAGGCAAATCAGCCAGGAATTAGGCATGTCCCCAAGGAAAAAGCTGTGGAGGCAGGCATGTTGTGCTACTTTTGCGCTCTTCTTGGCTAGTCCTTCGCAGCTGCTGTGTTCTTGGAACTCAGGGCTTTCTGGTTAATAGAAGCCTTACCCTAGGCGTAACTCAAACCTTAAGCCTAGGAAGGAAAATCAGCCTATGGTTCGGGATGGTCTCATGGAAATATCAGTGGTGGCAGCCAAGTTGCGTCACTTTTGCGCTCCCCTTGGGATGCCTTTCGCAGCTGCAGTGTGCCTGGAGCCCAGGGCTTCCTGGTTTTAAAAGTCCTAGGCCTAAGCCTAACAGTAACCCTAGGAAGGTAAATCAGCCGGGTATTAGGGTTCTTCCTAAGGGAAAAGCCGTGAAAGCAGCCATGTTGTGGCACTTCTGCACTCCCTTTGGGATGCCTTTGGCAGATGAAGTAAGCCTGGAACTCAGGGCTTCCTGGTTAAAGAAATCCAAGCCCTAGGCTGAACCCTAACCCTAACCCTAGGCAGATAAATCAGCCTAGGTATAGGGATGGTGCCAAGGAAAAAGCTGTGAAAGCTGCCATGTTGTTGCACTTTTGTACTCCCCTTGGGATGCCTTGAACAGCTGCAGTGTGCCTGGAGCTAAGGGCTTCCTAGTTTTAAAAATCCTAGCCCTAGGCCTAAGCCTAACAGTAACCCTGGGAAGGTAAATCAGCCTGCTGTTAGGCTTCTTGCCAAGGAAAAAGCCGTGAAAGCAGCCATGTTGTGGCACTTTTGCACTCCCTTTTGGATGCCTTTCACAGCTCCAGTGTGCCTGGAACTCAGGGCTTCCTGATTTTAAAAATCCTAGCCCTAGGCCGAACCCCAACCCTAAGACGAGAAAGGCAAATCAGCCAGGAATTAGGCATGTCCCCAAGGAAAAAGCTGTGGAGGCAGGCATGTTGTGCTACTTTTGCGCTCTTCTTGGCTAGTCCTTCGCAGCTGCTGTGTTCTTGGAACTCAGGGCTTTCTGGTTAATAGAACCCTTACCCTAGGCGTAACTCAAACCTTAAGCCTAGGAAGGAAAATCAGCCTATGGTTCGGGATGGTCTCATGGAAATATCAGTGGTGGCAGCCAAGTTGCGTCACTTTTGCGCTCCCCTTGGGATGCCTTTCGCAGCTGCAGTGTGCCTGGAGCCCAGGGCTTCCTGGTTTTAAAAGTCCTAGGCCTAAGCCTAACAGTAACCCTAGGAAGGTAAATCAGCCGGGTATTAGGGTTCTTCCTAAGGGAAAAGCCGTGAAAGCAGCCATGTTGTGGCACTTCTGCACTCCCTTTGGGATGCCTTTGGCAGATGAAGTAAGCCTGGAACTCAGGGCTTCCTGGTTAAAGAAATCCAAGCCCTAGGCTGAACCCTAACCCTAACCCTAGGCAGATAAATCAGCCTAGGTATAGGGATGGTGCCAAGGAAAAAGCTGTGAAAGCTGCCATGTTGTTGCACTTTTGTACTCCCCTTGGGATGCCTTGAACAGCTGCAGTGTGCCTGGAGCTAAGGGCTTCCTAGTTTTAAAAATCCTAGCCCTAGGCCTAAGCCTAACAGTAACCCTGGGAAGGTAAATCAGCCTGGTGTTAGGCTTCTTGCCAAGGAAAAAGCCGTGAAAGCAGCCATGTTGTGGCACTTTTGCACTCCCTTTTGGATGCCTTTCACAGCTCCAGTGTGCCTGGAACTCAGGGCTTCCTGATTTTAAAAATCCTAGCCCTAGGCCGAACCCCAACCCTAAGACGAGAAAGGCAAATCAGCCAGGAATTAGGCATGTCCCCAAGGAAAAAGCTGTGGAGGCAGGCATGTTGTGCTACTTTTGCGCTCTTCTTGGCTAGTCCTTCGCAGCTGCTGTGTTCTTGGAACTCAGGGCTTTCTGGTTAATAGAACCCTTACCCTAGGCGTAACTCAAACCTTAAGCCTAGGAAGGAAAATCAGCCTATGGTTCGGGATGGTCTCATGGAAATATCAGTGGTGGCAGCCAAGTTGCGTCACTTTTGCGCTCCCCTTGGGATGCCTTTCGCAGCTGCAGTGTGCCTGGAGCCCAGGGCTTCCTGGTTTTAAAAGTCCTAGGCCTAAGCCTAACAGTAACCCTAGGAAGGTAAATCAGCCGGGTATTAGGGTTCTTCCTAAGGGAAAAGCCGTGAAAGCAGCCATGTTGTGGCACTTCTGCACTCCCTTTGGGATGCCTTTGGCAGATGAAGTAAGCCTGGAACTCAGGGCTTCCTGGTTAAAGAAATCCAAGCCCTAGGCTGAACCCTAACCCTAACCCTAGGCAGATAAATCAGCCTAGGTATAGGGATGGTGCCAAGGAAAAACCTGTGAAAGCTGCCATGTTGTTGCACTTTTGTACTCCCCTTGGGATGCCTTGAACAGCTGCAGTGTGCCTGGAGCTAAGGGCTTCCTAGTTTTAAAAATCCTAGCCCTAGGCCTAAGCCTAACAGTAACCCTGGGAAGGTAAATCAGCCTGGTGTTAGGCTTCTTGCCAAGGAAAAAGCCGTGAAAGCAGCCATGTTGTGGCACTTTTGCACTCCCTTTTGGATGCCTTTCACAGCTCCAGTGTGCCTGGAACTCAGGGCTTCCTGATTTTAAAAATCCTAGCCCTAGGCCGAACCCCAACCCTAAGACGAGAAAGGCAAATCAGCCAGGAATTAGGCATGTCCCCAAGGAAAAAGCTGTGGAGGCAGGCATGTTGTGGTACTTTTGCGCTCTTCTTGGCTAGTCCTTCGCAGCTGCTGTGTTCTTGGAACTCAGGGCTTTCTGGTTAATAGAAGCCTTATCCTAGGCGTAACTCAAACCTTAAGCCTAGGAAGGAAAATCAGCCTATGGTTCGGGATGGTCTCATGGAAATATCAGTGGTGGCAGCCAAGTTGCGTCACTTTTGCGCTCCCCTTGGGATGCCTTTCGCAGCTGCAGTGTGCCTGGAGCCCAGGGCTTCCTGGTTTCAAAAGTCCTAGGCCTAAGCCTAACAGTAACCCTAGGAAGGTAAATCAGCCGGGTATTAGGGTTCTTCCTAAGGGAAAAGCCGTGAAAGCAGCCATGTTGTGGCACTTCTGCACTCCCTTTGGGATGCCTTTGGCAGATGAAGTAAGCCTGGAACTCAGGGCTTCCTGGTTAAAGAAATCCAAGCCCTAGGCTGAACCCTAACCCTAACCCTAGGCAGATAAATCAGCCTAGGTATAGGGATGGTGCCAAGGAAAAAGCTGTGAAAGCTGCCATGTTGTTGCACTTTTGTACTCCCCTTGGGATGCCTTGAACAGCTGCAGTGTGCCTGGAGCTAAGGGCTTCCTAGTTTCAAAAATCCTAGCCCTAGGCCTAAGCCTAACAGTAACCCTGGGAAGGTAAATCAGCCTGGTGTTAGGCTTCTTGCCAAGGAAAAAGCCGTGAAAGCAGCCATGTTGTGGCACTTTTGCACTCCCTTTTGGATGCCTTTCACAGCTCCAGTGTGCCTGGAACTCAGGGCTTCCTGATTTTAAAAATCCTAGCCCTAGGCCGAACCCCAACCCTAAGACGAGAAAGGCAAATCAGCCAGGAATTAGGCATGTCCCCAAGGAAAAAGCTGTGGAGGCAGGCATGTTGTGCTACTTTTGCGCTCTTCTTGGCTAGTCCTTCGCAGCTGCTGTGTTCTTGGAACTCAGGGCTTTCTGGTTAATAGAACCCTTACCCTAGGCGTAACTCAAACCTTAAGCCTAGGAAGGAAAATCAGCCTATGGTTCGGGATGGTCTCATGGAAATATCAGTGGTGGCAGCCAAGTTGCGTCACTTTTGCACTCCCCTTGGGATGCCTTTCGCAGCTGCAGTGTGCCTGGAGCCCAGGGCTTCCTGGTTTTAAAAGTCCTAGGCCTAAGCCTAACAGTAACCCTAGGAAGGTAAATCAGCCGGGTATTAGGGTTCTTCCTAAGGGAAAAGCCGTGAAAGCAGCCATGTTGTGGCACTTCTGCACTCCCTTTGGGATGCCTTTGGCAGATGAAGTAAGCCTGGAACTCAGGGCTTCCTGGTTAAAGAAATCCAAGCCCTAGGCTGAACCCTAACCCTAACCCTAGGCAGATAAATCAGCCTAGGTATAGGGATGGTGCCAAGGAAAAAGCTGTGAAAGCTGCCATGTTGTTGCACTTTTGTACTCCCCTTGGGATGCCTTGAACAGCTGCAGTGTGCCTGGAGCTAAGGGCTTCCTAGTTTTAAAAATCCTAGCCCTAGGCCTAAGCCTAACAGTAACCCTGGGAAGGGAAATCAGCCTGGTGTTAGGCTTCTTGCCAAGGAAAAAGCCGTGAAAGCAGCCATGTTGTGGCACTTTTGCACTCCCTTTTGGATGCCTTTCACAGCTCCAGTGTGCCTGGAACTCAGGGCTTCCTGATTTTAAAAATCCTAGCCCTAGGCCGAACCCCAACCCTAAGACGAGAAAGGCAAATCAGCCAGGAATTAGGCATGTCCCCAAGGAAAAAGCTGTGGAGGCAGGCATGTTGTGCTACTTTTGCGCTCTTCTTGGCTAGTCCTTCGCAGCTGCTGTGTTCTTGGAACTCAGGGCTTTCTGGTTAATAGAAGCCTTATCCTAGGCGTAACTCAAACCTTAAGCCTAGGAAGGAAAATCAGCCTATGGTTCGGGATGGTCTCATGGAAATATCAGTGGTGGCAGCCAAGTTGCGTCACTTTTGCGCTCCCCTTGGGATGCCTTTCGCAGCTGCAGTGTGCCTGGAGCCCAGGGCTTCCTGGTTTTAAAAGTCCTAGGCCTAAGCCTAACAGTAACCCTAGGAAGGTAAATCAGCCGGGTATTAGGGTTCTTCCTAAGGGAAAAGCCGTGAAAGCAGCCATGTTGTGGCACTTCTGCACTCCCTTTGGGATGCCTTTGGCAGATGAAGTAAGCCTGGAACTCAGGGCTTCCTGGTTAAAGAAATCCAAGCCCTAGGCTGAACCCTAACCCTAACCCTAGGCAGATAAATCAGCCTAGGTATAGGGATGGTGCCAAGGAAAAAGCTGTGAAAGCTGCCATGTTGTTGCACTTTTGTACTCCCCTTGGGATGCCTTGAACAGCTGCAGTGTGCCTGGAGCTAAGGGCTTCCTAGTTTCAAAAATCCTAGCCCTAGGCCTAAGCCTAACAGTAACCCTGGGAAGGTAAATCAGCCTGCTGTTAGGCTTCTTGCCAAGGAAAAAGCCGTGAAAGCAGCCATGTTGTGGCACTTTTGCACTCCCTTTTGGATGCCTTTCACAGCTCCAGTGTGCCTGGAACTCAGGGCTTCCTGATTTTAAAAATCCTAGCCCTAGGCCGAACCCCAACCCTAAGACGAGAAAGGCAAATCAGCCAGGAATTAGGCATGTCCCCAAGGAAAAAGCTGTGGAGGCAGGCATGTTGTGGTACTTTTGCGCTCTTCTTGGCTAGTCCTTCGTAGCTGCTGTGTTCTTGGAACTCAGGGCTTTCTGGTTAATAGAACCCTTACCCTAGGCGTAACTCAAACCTTAAGCCAAAAAAGGAAAATCAGCCTATGGTTCGGGATGGTCTCATGGAAATATCAGTGGTGGCAGCCAAGTTGCGTCACTTTTGCGCTCCCCTTGGGATGCCTTTCGCAGCTGCAGTGTGCCTGGAGCCCAGGGCTTCCTGGTTTTAAAAGTCCTAGGCCTAAGCCTAACAGTAACCCTAGGAAGGTAAATCAGCCGGGTATTAGGGTTCTTCCTAAGGGAAAAGCCGTGAAAGCAGCCATGTTGTGGCACTTCTGCACTCCCTTTGGGATGCCTTTGGCAGATGAAGTAAGCCTGGAACTCAGGGCTTCCTGGTTAAAGAAATCCAAGCCCTAGGCTGAACCCTAACCCTAACCCTAGGCAGATAAATCAGCCTAGCTATAGGGATGGTGCCAAGGAAAAAGCTGTGAAAGCTGCCATGTTGTTGCACTTTTGTACTCCCCTTGGGATGCCTTGAACAGCTGCAGTGTGCCTGGAGCTAAGGGCTTCCTAGTTTCAAAAATCCTAGCCCTAGGCCTAAGCCTAACAGTAACCCTGGGAAGGTAAATCAGCCTGGTGTTAGGCTTCTTGCCAAGGAAAAAGCCGTGAAAGCAGCATGTTGTGGCACTTTTGCACTCCCTTTTGGATGCCTTTCACAGCTCCAGTGTGCCTGGAACTCAGGGCTTCCTGATTTTAAAAATCCTAGCCCTAGGCCGAACCCCAACCCTAAGACGAGAAAGGCAAATCAGCCAGGAATTAGGCATGTCCCCAAGGAAAAAGCTGTGGAGGCAGGCATGTTGTGGTACTTTTGCGCTCTTCTTGGCTAGTCCTTCGCAGCTGCTGTGTTCTTGGAACTCAGGGCTTTCTGGTTAATAGAACCCTTACCCTAGGCGTAACTCAAACCTTAAGCCTAGGAAGGAAAATCAGCCTATGGTTCGGGATGGTCTCATGGAAATATCAGTGGTGGCAGCCAAGTTGCGTCACTTTTGCGCTCCCCTTGGGATGCCTTTCGCAGCTGCAGTGTGCCTGGAGCCCAGGGCTTCCTGGTTTTAAAAGTCCTAGGCCTAAGCCTAACAGTAACCCTAGGAAGGTAAATCAGCCGGGTATTAGGGTTCTTCCTAAGGGAAAAGCCGTGAAAGCAGCCATGTTGTGGCACTTCTGCACTCCCTTTGGGATGCCTTTGGCAGATGAAGTAAGCCTGGAACTCAGGGCTTCCTGGTTAAAGAAATCCAAGCCCTAGGCTGAACCCTAACCCTAACCCTAGGCAGATAAATCAGCCTAGGTATAGGGATGGTGCCAAGGAAAAACCTGTGAAAGCTGCCATGTTGTTGCACTTTTGTACTCCCCTTGGGATGCCTTGAACAGCTGCAGTGTGCCTGGAGCTAAGGGCTTCCTAGTTTCAAAAATCCTAGCCCTAGGCCTAAGCCTAACAGTAACCCTGGGAAGGTAAATCAGCCTGGTGTTAGGCTTCTTGCCAAGGAAAAAGCCGTGAAAGCAGCCATGTTGTGGCACTTTTGCACTCCCTTTTGGATGCCTTTCACAGCTCCAGTGTGCCTGGAACTCAGGGCTTCCTGATTTTAAAAATCCTAGCCCTAGGCCGAACCCCAACCCTAAGACGAGAAAGGCAAATCAGCCAGGAATTAGGCATGTCCCCAAGGAAAAAGCTGTGGAGGCAGGCATGTTGTGGTACT
Source organism: Ammospiza nelsoni (assembly GCF_027579445.1). Lineage (NCBI taxonomy): Eukaryota > Metazoa > Chordata > Aves > Passeriformes > Passerellidae > Ammospiza > Ammospiza nelsoni. Next base: position 129,199 of record NW_026683186.1, read on the forward strand.
TTTGCGCTCTTCTTGGCTAGTCCTTCGCAGCTGCTGTGTTCTTGGAACTCAGGGCTTTCTGGTTAATAGAACCCTTACCCTAGGCGTAACTCAAACCTTAAGCCTAGGAAGGAAAATCAGCCTATGGTTCGGGATGGTCTCATGGAAATATCAGTGGTGGCAGCCAAGTTGTGTCACTTTTGCACTCCCCTTGGGATGCCTTTCGCAGCTGCAGTGTGCCTGGAGCCCAGGGCTTCCTGGTTTTAAAAGTCCTAGGCCTAAGCCTAACAGTAACCCTAGGAAGGTAAATCAGCCGGGTATTAGGGTTCTTCCTAAGGGAAAAGCCGTGAAAGCAGCCATGTTGTGGCACTTCTGCACTCCCTTTGGGATGCCTTTGGCAGATGAAGTAAGCCTGGAACTCAGGGCTTCCTGGTTAAAGAAATCCAAGCCCTAGGCTGAACCCTAACCCTAACCCTAGGCAGATAAATCAGCCTAGGTATAGGGATGGTGCCAAGGAAAAAGCTGTGAAAGCTGCCATGTTGTTGCACTTTTGTACTCCCCTTGGGATGCCTTGAACAGCTGCAGTGTGCCTGGAGCTAAGGGCTTCCTAGTTTTAAAAATCCTAGCCCTAGGCCTAAGCCTAACAGTAACCCTGGGAAGGTAAATCAGCCTGGTGTTAGGCTTCTTGCCAAGGAAAAAGCCGTGAAAGCAGCCATGTTGTGGCACTTTTGCACTCCCTTTTGGATGCCTTTCACAGCTCCAGTGTGCCTGGAACTCAGGGCTTCCTGATTTTAAAAATCCTAGCCCTAGGCCGAACCCCAACCCTAAGACGAGAAAGGCAAATCAGCCAGGAATTAGGCATGTCCCCAAGGAAAAAGCTGTGGAGGCAGGCATGTTGTGCTACTTTTGCGCTCTTCTTGGCTAGTCCTTCGCAGCTGCTGTGTTCTTGGAACTCAGGGCTTTCTGGTTAATAGAACCCTTACCCTAGGCGTAACTCAAACCTTAAGCCTAGGAAGGAAAATCAGCCTATGGTTCGGGATGGTCTCATGGAAATATCAGTGGTGGCAGCCAAGTTGCGTCACTTTTGCGCTCCCCTTGGGATGCCTTTCGCAGCTGCAGTGTGCCTGGAGCCCAGGGCTTCCTGGTTTTAAAAGTCCTAGGCCTAAGCCTAACAGTAACCCTAGGAAGGTAAATCAGCCGGGTATTAGGGTTCTTCCTAAGGGAAAAGCCGTGAAAGCAGCCATGTTGTGGCACTTCTGCACTCCCTTTGGGATGCCTTTGGCAGATGAAGTAAGCCTGGAACTCAGGGCTTCCTGGTTAAAGAAATCCAAGCCCTAGGCTGAACCCTAACCCTAACCCTAGGCAGATAAATCAGCCTAGGTATAGGGATGGTGCCAAGGAAAAAGCTGTGAAAGCTGCCATGTTGTTGCACTTTTGTACTCCCCTTGGGATGCCTTGAACAGCTGCAGTGTGCCTGGAGCTAAGGGCTTCCTAGTTTCAAAAATCCTAGCCCTAGGCCTAAGCCTAACAGTAACCCTGGGAAGGTAAATCAGCCTGGTGTTAGGCTTCTTGCCAAGGAAAAAGCCGTGAAAGCAGCCATGTTGTGGCACTTTTGCACTCCCTTTTGGATGCCTTTCACAGCTCCAGTGTGCCTGGAACTCAGGGCTTCCTGATTTTAAAAATCCTAGCCCTAGGCCGAACCCCAACCCTAAGACGAGAAAGGCAAATCAGCCAGGAATTAGGCATGTCCCCAAGGAAAAAGCTGTGGAGGCAGGCATGTTGTGGTACTTTTGCGCTCTTCTTGGCTAGTCCTTCGCAGCTGCTGTGTTCTTGGAACTCAGGGCTTTCTGGTTAATAGAAGCCTTACCCTAGGCGTAACTCAAACCTTAAGCCTAGGAAGGAAAATCAGCCTATGGTTCGGGATGGTCTCATGGAAATATCAGTGGTGGCAGCCAAGTTGCGTCACTTTTGCGCTCCCCTTGGGATGCCTTTCGCAGCTGCAGTGTGCCTGGAGCCCAGGGCTTCCTGGTTTTAAAAGTCCTAGGCCTAAGCCTAACAGTAACCCTAGGAAGGTAAATCAGCCGGGTATTAGGGTTCTTCCTAAGGGAAAAGCCGTGAAAGCAGCCATGTTGTGGCACTTCTGCACTCCCTTTGGGATGCCTTTGGCAGATGAAGTAAGCCTGGAACTCAGGGCTTCCTGGTTAAAGAAATCCAAGCCCTAGGCTGAACCCTAACCCTAACCCTAGGCAGATAAATCAGCCTAGGTATAGGGATGGTGCCAAGGAAAAAGCTGTGAAAGCTGCCATGTTGTTGCACTTTTGTACTCCCCTTGGGATGCCTTGAACAGCTGCAGTGTGCCTGGAGCTAAGGGCTTCCTAGTTTTAAAAATCCTAGCCCTAGGCCTAAGCCTAACAGTAACCCTGGGAAGGTAAATCAGCCTGGTGTTAGGCTTCTTGCCAAGGAAAAAGCCGTGAAAGCAGCCATGTTGTGGCACTTTTGCACTCCCTTTTGGATGCCTTTCACAGCTGCAGTGTGCCTGGAACTCATGGCTTCCTGATTTTAAAAATCCTAGCCCTAGGCCGAACCCCAACCCTAAGACGAGAAAGGCAAATCAGCCAGGAATTAGGCATGTCCCCAAGGAAAAAGCTGTGGAGGCAGGCATGTTGTGGTACTTTTGCGCTCTTCTTGGCTAGTCCTTCGCAGCTGCTGTGTTCTTGGAACTCAGGGCTTTCTGGTTAATAGAAGCCTTACCCTAGGCGTAACTCAAACCTTAAGCCTAGGAAGGAAAATCAGCCTATGGTTCGGGATGGTCTCATGGAAATATCAGTGGTGGCAGCCAAGTTGCGTCACTTTTGCGCTCCCCTTGGGATGCCTTTCGCAGCTGCAGTGTGCCTGGAGCCCAGGGCTTCCTGGTTTTAAAAGTCCTAGGCCTAAGCCTAACAGTAACCCTAGGAAGGTAAATCAGCCGGGTATTAGGGTTCTTCCTAAGGGAAAAGCCGTGAAAGCAGCCATGTTGTGGCACTTCTGCACTCCCTTTGGGATGCCTTTGGCAGATGAAGTAAGCCTGGAACTCAGGGCTTCCTGGTTAAAGAAATCCAAGCCCTAGGCTGAACCCTAACCCTAACCCTAGGCAGATAAATCAGCCTAGGTATAGGGATGGTGCCAAGGAAAAAGCTGTGAAAGCTGCCATGTTGTTGCACTTTTGTACTCCCCTTGGGATGCCTTGAACAGCTGCAGTGTGCCTGGAGCTAAGGGCTTCCTAGTTTCAAAAATCCTAGCCCTAGGCCTAAGCCTAACAGTAACCCTGGGAAGGTAAATCAGCCTGGTGTTAGGCTTCTTGCCAAGGAAAAAGCCGTGAAAGCAGCCATGTTGTGGCACTTTTGCACTCCCTTTTGGATGCCTTTCACAGCTCCAGTGTGCCTGGAACTCAGGGCTTCCTGATTTTAAAAATCCTAGCCCTAGGCCGAACCCCAACCCTAAGACGAGAAAGGCAAATCAGCCAGGAATTAGGCATGTCCCCAAGGAAAAAGCTGTGGAGGCAGGCATGTTGTGCTACTTTTGCGCTCTTCTTGGCTAGTCCTTCGCAGCTGCTGTGTTCTTGGAACTCAGGGCTTTCTGGTTAATAGAACCCTTACCCTAGGCGTAACTCAAACCTTAACCCTAGGAAGGAAAATCAGCCTATGGTTCGGGATGGTCTCATGGAAATATCAGTGGTGGCAGCCAAGTTGCGTCACTTTTGCGCTCCCCTTGGGATGCCTTTCGCAGCTGCAGTGTGCCTGGAGCCCAGGGCTTCCTGGTTTTAAAAGTCCTAGGCCTAAGCCTAACAGTAACCCTAGGAAGGTAAATCAGCCGGGTATTAGGGTTCTTCCTAAGGGAAAAGCCGTGAAAGCAGCCATGTTGTGGCACTTCTGCACTCCCTTTGGGATGCCTTTGGCAGATGAAGTAAGCCTGGAACTCAGGGCTTCCTGGTTAAAGAAATCCAAGCCCTAGGCTGAACCCTAACCCTAACCCTAGGCAGATAAATCAGCCTAGGTATAGGGATGGTGCCAAGGAAAAAGCTGTGAAAGCTGCCATGTTGTTGCACTTTTGTACTCCCCTTGGGATGCCTTGAACAGCTGCAGTGTGCCTGGAGCTAAGGGCTTCCTAGTTTTAAAAATCCTAGCCCTAGGCCTAAGCCTAACAGTAACCCTGGGAAGGTAAATCAGCCTGGTGTTAGGCTTCTTGCCAAGGAAAAAGCCGTGAAAGCAGCCATGTTGTGGCACTTTTGCACTCCCTTTTGGATGCCTTTCACAGCTCCAGTGTGCCTGGAACTAAGGGCTTCCTGATTTTAAAAATCCTAGCCCTAGGCCGAACCCCAACCCTAAGACGAGAAAGGCAAATCAGCCAGGAATTAGGCATGTCCCCAAGGAAAAAGCTGTGGAGGCAGGCATGTTGTGGTACTTTTGCGCTCTTCTTGGCTAGTCCTTCGCAGCTGCTGTGTTCTTGGAACTCAGGGCTTTCTGGTTAATAGAAGCCTTACCCTAGGCGTAACTCAAACCTTAAGCCTAGGAAGGAAAATCAGCCTATGGTTCGGGATGGTCTCATGGAAATATCAGTGGTGGCAGCCAAGTTGCGTCACTTTTGCGCTCCCCTTGGGATGCCTTTCGCAGCTGCAGTGTGCCTGGAGCCCAGGGCTTCCTGGTTTTAAAAGTCCTAGGCCTAAGCCTAACAGTAACCCTAGGAAGGTAAATCAGCCGGGTATTAGGGTTCTTCCTAAGGGAAAAGCCGTGAAAGCAGCCATGTTGTGGCACTTCTGCACTCCCTTTGGGATGCCTTTGGCAGATGAAGTAAGCCTGGAACTCAGGGCTTCCTGGTTAAAGAAATCCAAGCCCTAGGCTGAACCCTAACCCTAACCCTAGGCAGATAAATCAGCCTAGGTATAGGGATGGTGCCAAGGAAAAAGCTGTGAAAGCTGCCATGTTGTTGCACTTTTGTACTCCCCTTGGGATGCCTTGAACAGCTGCAGTGTGCCTGGAGCTAAGGGCTTCCTAGTTTCAAAAATCCTAGCCCTAGGCCTAAGCCTAACAGTAACCCTGGGAAGGTAAATCAGCCTGCTGTTAGGCTTCTTGCCAAGGAAAAAGCCGTGAAAGCAGCCATGTTGTGGCACTTTTGCACTCCCTTTTGGATGCCTTTCACAGCTCCAGTGTGCCTGGAACTCAGGGCTTCCTGATTTTAAAAATCCTAGCCCTAGGCCGAACCCCAACCCTAAGACGAGAAAGGCAAATCAGCCAGGAATTAGGCATGTCCCCAAGGAAAAAGCTGTGGAGGCAGGCATGTTGTGCTACTTTTGCGCTCTTCTTGGCTAGTCCTTCGCAGCTGCTGTGTTCTTGGAACTCAGGGCTTTCTGGTTAATAGAACCCTTACCCTAGGCGTAACTCAAACCTTAAGCCTAGGAAGGAAAATCAGCCTATGGTTCGGGATGGTCTCATGGAAATATCAGTGGTGGCAGCCAAGTTGCGTCACTTTTGCGCTCCCCTTGGGATGCCTTTCGCAGCTGCAGTGTGCCTGGAGCCCAGGGCTTCCTGGTTTTAAAAGTCCTAGGCCTAAGCCTAACAGTAACCCTAGGAAGGTAAATCAGCCGGGTATTAGGGTTCTTCCTAAGGGAAAAGCCGTGAAAGCAGCCATGTTGTGGCACTTCTGCACTCCCTTTGGGATGCCTTTGGCAGATGAAGTAAGCCTGGAACTCAGGGCTTCCTGGTTAAAGAAATCCAAGCCCTAGGCTGAACCCTAACCCTAACCCTAGGCAGATAAATCAGCCTAGGTATAGGGATGGTGCCAAGGAAAAAGCTGTGAAAGCTGCCATGTTGTTGCACTTTTGTACTCCCCTTGGGATGCCTTGAACAGCTGCAGTGTGCCTGGAGCTAAGGGCTTCCTAGTTTTAAAAATCCTAGCCCTAGGCCTAAGCCTAACAGTAACCCTGGGAAGGTAAATCAGCCTGCTGTTAGGCTTCTTGCCAAGGAAAAAGCCGTGAAAGCAGCCATGTTGTGGCACTTTTGCACTCCCTTTTGGATGCCTTTCACAGCTCCAGTGTGCCTGGAACTCAGGGCTTCCTGATTTTAAAAATCCTAGCCCTAGGCCGAACCCCAACCCTAAGACGAGAAAGGCAAATCAGCCAGGAATTAGGCATGTCCCCAAGGAAAAAGCTGTGGAGGCAGGCATGTTGTGGTACTTTTGCGCTCTTCTTGGCTAGTCCTTCGCAGCTGCTGTGTTCTTGGAACTCAGGGCTTTCTGGTTAATAGACCCTTACCCTAGGCGTAACTCAAACCTTAAGCCTAGGAAGGAAAATCAGCCTATGGTTCGGGATGGTCTCATGGAAATATCAGTGGTGGCAGCCAAGTTGCGTCACTTTTGCGCTCCCCTTGGGATGCCTTTCGCAGCTGCAGTGTGCCTGGAGCCCAGGGCTTCCTGGTTTTAAAAGTCCTAGGCCTAAGCCTAACAGTAACCCTAGGAAGGTAAATCAGCCGGGTATTAGGGTTCTTCCTAAGGGAAAAGCCGTGAAAGCAGCCATGTTGTGGCACTTCTGCACTCCCTTTGGGATGCCTTTGGCAGATGAAGTAAGCCTGGAACTCAGGGCTTCCTGGTTAAAGAAATCCAAGCCCTAGGCTGAACCCTAACCCTAACCCTAGGCAGATAAATCAGCCTAGGTATAGGGATGGTGCCAAGGAAAAAGCTGTGAAAGCTGCCATGTTGTTGCACTTTTGTACTCCCCTTGGGATGCCTTGAACACCTGCAGTGTGCCTGGAGCTAAGGGCTTCCTAGTTTCAAAAATCCTAGCCCTAGGCCTAAGCCTAACAGTAACCCTGGGAAGGTAAATCAGCCTGGTGTTAGGCTTCTTGCCAAGGAAAAAGCCGTGAAAGCAGCCATGTTGTGGCACTTTTGCACTCCCTTTTGGATGCCTTTCACAGCTCCAGTGTGCCTGGAACTCAGGGCTTCCTGATTTTAAAAATCCTAGCCCTAGGCCGAACCCCAACCCTAAGACGAGAAAGGCAAATCAGCCAGGAATTAGGCATGTCCCCAAGGAAAAAGCTGTGGAGGCAGGCATGTTGTGCTACTTTTGCGCTCTTCTTGGCTAGTCCTTCGCAGCTGCTGTGTTCTTGGAACTCAGGGCTTTCTGGTTAATAGACCCTTACCCTAGGCGTAACTCAAACCTTAAGCCTAGGAAGGAAAATCAGCCTATGGTTCGGGATGGTCTCATGGAAATATCAGTGGTGGCAGCCAAGTTGCGTCACTTTTGCGCTCCCCTTGGGATGCCTTTCGCAGCTGCAGTGTGCCTGGAGCCCAGGGCTTCCTGGTTTTAAAAGTCCTAGGCCTAAGCCTAACAGTAACCCTAGGAAGGTAAATCAGCCGGGTATTAGGGTTCTTCCTAAGGGAAAAGCCGTGAAAGCAGCCATGTTGTGGCACTTCTGCACTCCCTTTGGGATGCCTTTGGCAGATGAAGTAAGCCTGGAACTCAGGGCTTCCTGGTTAAAGAAATCCAAGCCCTAGGCTGAACCCTAACCCTAACCCTAGGCAGATAAATCAGCCTAGGTATAGGGATGGTGCCAAGGAAAAAGCTGTGAAAGCTGCCATGTTGTTGCACTTTTGTACTCCCCTTGGGATGCCTTGAACAGCTGCAGTGTGCCTGGAGCTAAGGGCTTCCTAGTTTCAAAAATCCTAGCCCTAGGCCTAAGCCTAACAGTAACCCTGGGAAGGTAAATCAGCCTGGTGTTAGGCTTCTTGCCAAGGAAAAAGCCGTGAAAGCAGCCATGTTGTGGCACTTTTGCACTCCCTTTTGGATGCCTTTCACAGCTCCAGTGTGCCTGGAACTCAGGGCTTCCTGATTTTAAAAATCCTAGCCCTAGGCCGAACCCCAACCCTAAGACGAGAAAGGCAAATCAGCCAGGAATTAGGCATGTCCCCAAGGAAAAAGCTGTGGAGGCAGGCATGTTGTGGTACTTTTGCGCTCTTCTTGGCTAGTCCTTCGCAGCTGCTGTGTTCTTGGAACTCAGGGCTTTCTGGTTAATAGAAGCCTTACCCTAGGCGTAACTCAAACCTTAAGCCTAGGAAGGAAAATCAGCCTATGGTTCGGGATGGTCTCATGGAAATATCAGTGGTGGCAGCCAAGTTGCGTCACTTTTGCGCTCCCCTTGGGATGCCTTTCGCAGCTGCAGTGTGCCTGGAGCCCAGGGCTTCCTGGTTTTAAAAGTCCTAGGCCTAAGCCTAACAGTAACCCTAGGAAGGTAAATCAGCCGGGTATTAGGGTTCTTCCTAAGGGAAAAGCCGTGAAAGCAGCCATGTTGTGGCACTTCTGCACTCCCTTTGGGATGCCTTTGGCAGATGAAGTAAGCCTGGAACTCAGGGCTTCCTGGTTAAAGAAATCCAAGCCCTAGGCTGAACCCTAACCCTAACCCTAGGCAGATAAATCAGCCTAGGTATAGGGATGGTGCCAAGGAAAAAGCTGTGAAAGCTGCCATGTTGTTGCACTTTTGTACTCCCCTTGGGATGCCTTGAACAGCTGCAGTGTGCCTGGAGCTAAGGGCTTCCTAGTTTCAAAAATCCTAGCCCTAGGCCTAAGCCTAACAGTAACCCTGGGAAGGTAAATCAGCCTGGTGTTAGGCTTCTTGCCAAGGAAAAAGCCGTGAAAGCAGCCATGTTGTGGCACTTTTGCACTCCCTTTTGGATGCCTTTCACAGCTCCAGTGTGCCTGGAACTCAGGGCTTCCTGATTTTAAAAATCCTAGCCCTAGGCCGAACCCCAACCCTAAGACGAGAAAGGCAAATCAGCCAGGAATTAGGCATGTCCCCAAGGAAAAAGCTGTGGAGGCAGGCATGTTGTGCTACTTTTGCGCTCTTCTTGGCTAGTCCTTCGCAGCTGCTGTGTTCTTGGAACTCAGGGCTTTCTGGTTAATAGAACCCTTACCCTAGGCGTAACTCAAACCTTAACCCAAAAAAGGAAAATCAGCCTATGGTTCGGGATGGTCTCATGGAAATATCAGTGGTGGCAGCCAAGTTGCGTCACTTTTGCGCTCCCCTTGGGATGCCTTTCGCAGCTGCAGTGTGCCTGGAGCCCAGGGCTTCCTGGTTTTAAAAGTCCTAGGCCTAAGCCTAACAGTAACCCTAGGAAGGTAAATCAGCCGGGTATTAGGGTTCTTCCTAAGGGAAAAGCCGTGAAAGCAGCCATGTTGTGGCACTTCTGCACTCCCTTTGGGATGCCTTTGGCAGATGAAGTAAGCCTGGAACTCAGGGCTTCCTGGTTAAAGAAATCCAAGCCCTAGGCTGAACCCTAACCCTAACCCTAGGCAGATAAATCAGCCTAGGTATAGGGATGGTGCCAAGGAAAAAGCTGTGAAAGCTGCCATGTTGTTGCACTTTTGTACTCCCCTTGGGATGCCTTGAACAGCTGCAGTGTGCCTGGAGCTAAGGGCTTCCTAGTTTTAAAAATCCTAGCCCTAGGCCTAAGCCTAACAGTAACCCTGGGAAGGTAAATCAGCCTGGTGTTAGGCTTCTTGCCAAGGAAAAAGCCATGAAAGCAGCCATGTTGTGGCACTTTTGCACTCCCTTTTGGATGCCTTTCACAGCTCCAGTGTGCCTGGAACTCAGGGCTTCCTGATTTTAAAAATCCTAGCCCTAGGCCGAACCCCAACCCTAAGACGAGAAAGGCAAATCAGCCAGGAATTAGGCATGTCCCCAAGGAAAAAGCTGTGGAGGCAGGCATGTTGTGGTACTTTTGCGCTCTTCTTGGCTAGTCCTTCGCAGCTGCTGTGTTCTTGGAACTCAGGGCTTTCTGGTTAATAGACCCTTACCCTAGGCGTAACTCAAACCTTAAGCCTAGGAAGGAAAATCAGCCTATGGTTCGGGATGGTCTCATGGAAATATCAGTGGTGGCAGCAAAGTTGCGTCACTTTTGCGCTCCCCTTGGGATGCCTTTCGCAGCTGCAGTGTGCCTGGAGCCCAGGGCTTCCTGGTTTTAAAAGTCCTAGGCCTAAGCCTAACAGTAACCCTAGGAAGGTAAATCAGCCGGGTATTAGGGTTCTTCCTAAGGGAAAAGCCGTGAAAGCAGCCATGTTGTGGCACTTCTGCACTCCCTTTGGGATGCCTTTGGCAGATGAAGTAAGCCTGGAACTCAGGGCTTCCTGGTTAAAGAAATCCAAGCCCTAGGCTGAACCCTAACCCTAACCCTAGGCAGATAAATCAGCCTAGGTATAGGGATGGTGCCAAGGAAAAACCTGTGAAAGCTGCCATGTTGTTGCACTTTTGTACTCCCCTTGGGATGCCTTGAACAGCTGCAGTGTGCCTGGAGCTAAGGGCTTCCTAGTTTCAAAAATCCTAGCCCTAGGCCTAAGCCTAACAGTAACCCTGGGAAGGTAAATCAGCCTGGTGTTAGGCTTCTTGCCAAGGAAAAAGCCGTGAAAGCAGCCATGTTGTGGCACTTTTGCACTCCCTTTTGGATGCCTTTCACAGCTCCAGTGTGCCTGGAACTCAGGGCTTCCTGATTTTAAAAATCCTAGCCCTAGGCCGAACCCCAACCCTAAGACGAGAAAGGCAAATCAGCCAGGAATTAGGCATGTCCCCAAGGAAAAAGCTGTGGAGGCAGGCATGTTGTGCTACTTTTGCGCTCTTCTTGGCTAGTCCTTCGCAGCTGCTGTGTTCTTGGAACTCAGGGCTTTCTGGTTAATAGAACCCTTACCCTAGGCGTAACTCAAACCTTAAGCCTAGGAAGGAAAATCAGCCTATGGTTCGGGATGGTCTCATGGAAATATCAGTGGTGGCAGCCAAGTTGCGTCACTTTTGCGCTCCCCTTGGGATGCCTTTCGCAGCTGCAGTGTGCCTGGAGCCCAGGGCTTCCTGGTTTTAAAAGTCCTAGGCCTAAGCCTAACAGTAACCCTAGGAAGGTAAATCAGCCGGGTATTAGGGTTCTTCCTAAGGGAAAAGCCGTGAAAGCAGCCATGTTGTGGCACTTCTGCACTCCCTTTGGGATGCCTTTGGCAGATGAAGTAAGCCTGGAACTCAGGGCTTCCTGGTTAAAGAAATCCAAGCCCTAGGCTGAACCCTAACCCTAACCCTAGGCAGATAAATCAGCCTAGGTATAGGGATGGTGCCAAGGAAAAACCTGTGAAAGCTGCCATGTTGTTGCACTTTTGTACTCCCCTTGGGATGCCTTGAACAGCTGCAGTGTGCCTGGAGCTAAGGGCTTCCTAGTTTCAAAAATCCTAGCCCTAGGCCTAAGCCTAACAGTAACCCTGGGAAGGTAAATCAGCCTGGTGTTAGGCTTCTTGCCAAGGAAAAAGCCGTGAAAGCAGCCATGTTGTGGCACTTTTGCACTCCCTTTTGGATGCCTTTCACAGCTCCAGTGTGCCTGGAACTCAGGGCTTCCTGATTTTAAAAATCCTAGCCCTAGGCCGAACCCCAACCCTAAGACGAGAAAGGCAAATCAGCCAGGAATTAGGCATGTCCCCAAGGAAAAAGCTGTGGAGGCAGGCATGTTGTGGTACTTTTGCGCTCTTCTTGGGTAGTCCTTCGCAGCTGCTGTGTTCTTGGAACTCAGGGCTTTCTGGTTAATAGAGCCCTTACCCTAGGCGTAACTCAAACCTTAACCCTAGGAAGGAAAATCAGCCTATGGTTCGGGATGGTCTCATGGAAATATCAGTGGTGGCAGCCAAGTTGCGTCACTTTTGCGCTCCCCTTGGGATGCCTTTCGCAGCTGCAGTGTGCCTGGAGCCCAGGGCTTCCTGGTTTTAAAAGTCCTAGGCCTAAGCCTAACAGTAACCCTAGGAAGGTAAATCAGCCGGGTATTAGGGTTCTTCCTAAGGGAAAAGCCGTGAAAGCAGCCATGTTGTGGCACTTCTGCACTCCCTTTGGGATGCCTTTGGCAGATGAAGTAAGCCTGGAACTCAGGGCTTCCTGGTTAAAGAAATCCAAGCCCTAGGCTGAACCCTAACCCTAACCCTAGGCAGATAAATCAGCCTAGGTATAGGGATGGTGCCAAGGAAAAAGCTGTGAAAGCTGCCATGTTGTTGCACTTTTGTACTCCCCTTGGGATGCCTTGAACAGCTGCAGTGTGCCTGGAGCTAAGGGCTTCCTAGTTTTAAAAATCCTAGCCCTAGGCCTAAGCCTAACAGTAACCCTGGGAAGGTAAATCAGCCTGGTGTTAGGCTTCTTGCCAAGGAAAAAGCCGTGAAAGCAGCCATGTTGTGGCACTTTTGCACTCCCTTTTGGATGCCTTTCACAGCTCCAGTGTGCCTGGAACTCAGGGCTTCCTGATTTTAAAAATCCTAGCCCTAGGCCGAACCCCAACCCTAAGACGAGAAAGGCAAATCAGCCAGGAATTAGGCATGTCCCCAAGGAAAAAGCTGTGGAGGCAGGCATGTTGTGGTACTTTTGCGCTCTTCTTGGCTAGTCCTTCGCAGCTGCTGTGTTCTTGGAACTCAGGGCTTTCTGGTTAATAGAACCCTTACCCTAGGCGTAACTCAAACCTTAAGCCTAGGAAGGAAAATCAGCCTATGGTTCGGGATGGTCTCATGGAAATATCAGTGGTGGCAGCCAAGTTGCGTCACTTTTGCGCTCCCCTTGGGATGCCTTTCGCAGCTGCAGTGTGCCTGGAGCCCAGGGCTTCCTGGTTTTAAAAGTCCTAGGCCTAAGCCTAACAGTAACCCTAGGAAGGTAAATCAGCCGGGTATTAGGGTTCTTCCTAAGGGAAAAGCCGTGAAAGCAGCCATGTTGTGGCACTTCTGCACTCCCTTTGGGATGCCTTTGGCAGATGAAGTAAGCCTGGAACTCAGGGCTTCCTGGTTAAAGAAATCCAAGCCCTAGGCTGAACCCTAACCCTAACCCTAGGCAGATAAATCAGCCTAGGTATAGGGATGGTGCCAAGGAAAAAGCTGTGAAAGCTGCCATGTTGTTGCACTTTTGTACTCCCCTTGGGATGCCTTGAACAGCTGCAGTGTGCCTGGAGCTAAGGGCTTCCTAGTTTCAAAAATCCTAGCCCTAGGCCTAAGCCTAACAGTAACCCTGGGAAGGTAAATCAGCCTGGTGTTAGGCTTCTTGCCAAGGAAAAAGCCGTGAAAGCAGCCATGTTGTGGCACTTTTGCACTCCCTTTTGGATGCCTTTCACAGCTCCAGTGTGCCTGGAACTCAGGGCTTCCTGATTTTAAAAATCCTAGCCCTAGGCCGAACCCCAACCCTAAGACGAGAAAGGCAAATCAGCCAGGAATTAGGCATGTCCCCAAGGAAAAAGCTGTGGAGGCAGGCATGTTGTGCTACTTTTGCGCTCTTCTTGGCTAGTCCTTCGCAGCTGCTGTGTTCTTGGAACTCAGGGCTTTCTGGTTAATAGAACCCTTACCCTAGGCGTAACTCAAACCTTAACCCTAGGAAGGAAAATCAACCTATGGTTCGGGATGGTCTCATGGAAATATCAGTGGTGGCAGCCAAGTTGCGTCACTTTTGCGCTCCCCTTGGGATGCCTTTTGCAGCTGCAGTGTGCCTGGAGCCCAGGGCTTCCTGGTTTTAAAAGTCCTAGGCCTAAGCCTAACAGTAACCCTAGGAAGGTAAATCAGCCGGGTATTAGGGTTCTTCCTAAGGGAAAAGCCGTGAAAGCAGCCATGTTGTGGCACTTCTGCACTCCCTTTGGGATGCCTTTGGCAGATGAAGTAAGCCTGGAACTCAGGGCTTCCTGGTTAAAGAAATCCAAGCCCTAGGCTGAACCCTAACCCTAACCCTAGGCAGATAAATCAGCCTAGGTATAGGGATGGTGCCAAGGAAAAAGCTGTGAAAGCTGCCATGTTGTTGCACTTTTGTACTCCCCTTGGGATGCCTTGAACAGCTGCAGTGTGCCTGGAGCTAAGGGCTTCCTAGTTTTAAAAATCCTAGCCCTAGGCCTAAGCCTAACAGTAACCCTGGGAAGGTAAATTAGCCTGGTGTTAGGCTTCTTGCCAAGGAAAAAGCCGTGAAAGCAGCCATGTTGTGGCACTTTTGCACTCCCTTTTGGATGCCTTTCACAGCTCCAGTGTGCCTGGAACTCAGGGCTTCCTGATTTTAAAAATCCTAGCCCTAGGCCGAACCCAACCCTAAGACGAGAAAGGCAAATCAGCCAGGAATTAGGCATGTCCCCAAGGAAAAAGCTGTGGAGGCAGGCATGTTGTGGTACTTTTGCGCTCTTCTTGGCTAGTCCTTCGTAGCTGCTGTGTTCTTGGAACTCAGGGCTTTCTGGTTAATAGACCCTTACCCTAGGCGTAACTCAAACCTTAAGCCAAAAAAGGAAAATCAGCCTATGGTTCGGGATGGTCTCATGGAAATATCAGTGGTGGCAGCCAAGTTGCGTCACTTTTGCGCTCCCCTTGGGATGCCTTTCGCAGCTGCAGTGTGCCTGGAGCCCAGGGCTTCCTGGTTTTAAAAGTCCTAGGCCTAAGCCTAACAGTAACCCTAGGAAGGTAAATCAGCCGGGTATTAGGGTTCTTCCTAAGGGAAAAGCCGTGAAAGCAGCCATGTTGTGGCACTTCTGCACTCCCTTTGGGATGCCTTTGGCAGATGAAGTAAGCCTGGAACTCAGGGCTTCCTGGTTAAAGAAATCCAAGCCCTAGGCTGAACCCTAACCCTAACCCTAGGCAGATAAATCAGCCTAGGTATAGGGATGGTGCCAAGGAAAAAGCTGTGAAAGCTGCCATGTTGTTGCACTTTTGTACTCCCCTTGGGATGCCTTGAACAGCTGCAGTGTGCCTGGAGCTAAGGGCTTCCTAGTTTCAAAAATCCTAGCCCTAGGCCTAAGCCTAACAGTAACCCTGGGAAGGTAAATCAGCCTGGTGTTAGGCTTCTTGCCAAGGAAAAAGCCGTGAAAGCAGCCATGTTGTGGCACTTTTGCACTCCCTTTTGGATGCCTTTCACAGCTCCAGTGTGCCTGGAACTCAGGGCTTCCTGATTTTAAAAATCCTAGCCCTAGGCCGAACCCCAGCCCTAAGACGAGAAAGGCAAATCAGCCAGGAATTAGGCATGTCCCCAAGGAAAAAGCTGTGGAGGCAGGCATGTTGTGCTACTTTTGCGCTCTTCTTGGCTAGTCCTTCGCAGCTGCTGTGTTCTTGGAACTCAGGGCTTTCTGGTTAATAGAACCCTTACCCTAGGCGTAACTCAAACCTTAACCCAAAAAAGGAAAATCAGCCTATGGTTCGGGATGGTCTCATGGAAATATCAGTGGTGGCAGCCAAGTTGCGTCACTTTTGCACTCCCCTTGGGATGCCTTTCGCAGCTGCAGTGTGCCTGGTGCCCAGGGCTTCCTGGTTTTAAAAGTCCTAGGCCTAAGCCTAACAGTAACCCTAGGAAGGTAAATCAGCCGGGTATTAGGGTTCTTCCTAAGGGAAAAGCCGTGAAAGCAGCCATGTTGTGGCACTTCTGCACTCCCTTTGGGATGCCTTTGGCAGATGAAGTAAGCCTGGAACTCAGGGCTTCCTGGTTAAAGAAATCCAAGCCCTAGGCTGAACCCTAACCCTAACCCTAGGCAGATAAATCAGCCTAGGTATAGGGATGGTGCCAAGGAAAAAGCTGTGAAAGCTGCCATGTTGTTGCACTTTTGTACTCCCCTTGGGATGCCTTGAACAGCTGCAGTGTGCCTGGAGCTAAGGGCTTCCTAGTTTTAAAAATCCTAGCCCTAGGCCTAAGCCTAACAGTAACCCTGGGAAGGTAAATCAGCCTGCTGTTAGGCTTCTTGCCAAGGAAAAAGCCGTGAAAGCAGCCATGTTGTGGCACTTTTGCACTCCCTTTTGGATGCCTTTCACAGCTCCAGTGTGCCTGGAACTCAGGGCTTCCTGATTTTAAAAATCCTAGCCCTAGGCCGAACCCCAACCCTAAGACGAGAAAGGCAAATCAGCCAGGAATTAGGCATGTCCCCAAGGAAAAAGCTGTGGAGGCAGGCATGTTGTGGTACTTTTGCGCTCTTCTTGGCTAGTCCTTCGCAGCTGCTGTGTTCTTGGAACTCAGGGCTTTCTGGTTAATAGAAGCCTTACCCTAGGCGTAACTCAAACCTTAAGCCTAGGAAGGAAAATCAGCCTATGGTTCGGGATGGTCTCATGGAAATATCAGTGGTGGCAGCCAAGTTGCGTCACTTTTGCGCTCCCCTTGGGATGCCTTTCGCAGCTGCAGTGTGCCTGGAGCCCAGGGCTTCCTGGTTTTAAAAGTCCTAGGCCTAAGCCTAACAGTAACCCTAGGAAGGTAAATCAGCCGGGTATTAGGGTTCTTCCTAAGGGAAAAGCCGTGAAAGCAGCCATGTTGTGGCACTTCTGCACTCCCTTTGGGATGCCTTTGGCAGATGAAGTAAGCCTGGAACTCAGGGCTTCCTGGTTAAAGAAATCCAAGCCCTAGGCTGAACCCTAACCCTAACCCTAGGCAGATAAATCAGCCTAGGTATAGGGATGGTGCCAAGGAAAAAGCTGTGAAAGCTGCCATGTTGTTGCACTTTTTTACTCCCCTTGGGATGCCTTGAACAGCTGCAGTGTGCCTGGAGCTAAGGGCTTCCTAGTTTTAAAAATCCTAGCCCTAGGCCTAAGCCTAACAGTAACCCTGGGAAGGTAAATCAGCCTGGTGTTAGGCTTCTTGCCAAGGAAAAAGCCGTGAAAGCAGCCATGTTGTGGCACTTTTGCACTCCCTTTTGGATGCCTTTCACAGCTCCAGTGTGCCTGGAACTCAGGGCTTCCTGATTTTAAAAATCCTAGCCCTAGGCCGAACCCCAACCCTAAGACGAGAAAGGCAAATCAGCCAGGAATTAGGCATGTCCCCAAGGAAAAAGCTGTGGAGGCAGGCATGTTGTGGTACTTTTGCGCTCTTCTTGGCTAGTCCTTCGCAGCTGCTGTGTTCTTGGAACTCAGGGCTTTCTGGTTAATAGAAGCCTTACCCTAGGCGTAACTCAAACCTTAAGCCTAGGAAGGAAAATCAGCCTATGGTTCGGGATGGTCTCATGGAAATATCAGTGGTGGCAGCCAAGTTGCGTCACTTTTGCGCTCCCCTTGGGATGCCTTTCGCAGCTGCAGTGTGCCTGGAGCCCAGGGCTTCCTGGTTTTAAAAGTCCTAGGCCTAAGCCTAACAGTAACCCTAGGAAGGTAAATCAGCCGGGTATTAGGGTTCTTCCTAAGGGAAAAGCCGTGAAAGCAGCCATGTTGTGGCACTTCTGCACTCCCTTTGGGATGCCTTTGGCAGATGAAGTAAGCCTGGAACTCAGGGCTTCCTGGTTAAAGAAATCCAAGCCCTAGGCTGAACCCTAACCCTAACCCTAGGCAGATAAATCAGCCTAGGTATAGGGATGGTGCCAAGGAAAAAGCTGTGAAAGCTGCCATGTTGTTGCACTTTTGTACTCCCCTTGGGATGCCTTGAACAGCTGCAGTGTGCCTGGAGCTAAGGGCTTCCTAGTTTTAAAAATCCTAGCCCTAGGCCTAAGCCTAACAGTAACCCTGGGAAGGTAAATCAGCCTGCTGTTAGGCGTTTTGCCAAGGAAAAAGCCGTGAAAGCAGCCATGTTGTGGCACTTTTGCACTCCCTTTTGGATGCCTTTCACAGCTCCAGTGTGCCTGGAACTCAGGGCTTCCTGATTTTAAAAATCCTAGCCCTAGGCCGAACCCCAACCCTAAGACGAGAAAGGCAAATCAGCCAGGAATTAGGCATGTCCCCAAGGAAAAAGCTGTGGAGGCAGGCATGTTGTGGTACTTTTGCGCTCTTCTTGGCTAGTCCTTCGCAGCTGCTGTGTTCTTGGAACTCAGGGCTTTCTGGTTAATAGAAGCCTTACCCTAGGCGTAACTCAAACCTTAAGCCTAGGAAGGAAAATCAGCCTATGGTTCGGGATGGTCTCATGGAAATATCAGTGGTGGCAGCCAAGTTGCGTCACTTTTGCGCTCCCCTTGGGATGCCTTTCGCAGCTGCAGTGTGCCTGGAGCCCAGGGCTTCCTGGTTTTAAAAGTCCTAGGCTTAAGCCTAACAGTAACCCTAGGAAGGTAAATCAGCCGGGTATTAGGGTTCTTCCTAAGGGAAAAGCCGTGAAAGCAGCCATGTTGTGGCACTTCTGCACTCCCTTTGGGATGCCTTTGGCAGATGAAGTAAGCCTGGAACTCAGGGCTTCCTGGTTAAAGAAATCCAAGCCCTAGGCTGAACCCTAACCCTAACCCTAGGCAGATAAATCAGCCTAGGTATAGGGATGGTGCCAAGGAAAAAGCTGTGAAAGCTGCCATGTTGTTGCACTTTTGTACTCCCCTTGGGATGCCTTGAACAGCTGCAGTGTGCCTGGAGCCCAGGGCTTCCTAGTTTCAAAAATCCTAGCCCTAGGCCTAAGCCTAACAGTAACCCTGGGAAGGTAAATCAGCCTGGTGTTAGGCTTCTTGCCAAGGAAAAAGCCGTGAAAGCAGCCATGTTGTGGCACTTTTGCACTCCCTTTTGGATGCCTTTCACAGCTCCAGTGTGCCTGGAACTCAGGGCTTCCTGATTTTAAAAATCCTAGCCCTAGGCCGAACCCCAACCCTAAGACGAGAAAGGCAAATCAGCCAGGAATTAGGCATGTCCCCAAGGAAAAAGCTGTGGAGGCAGGCATGTTGTGCTACTTTTGCGCTCTTCTTGGCTAGTCCTTCGCAGCTGCTGTGTTCTTGGAACTCAGGGCTTTCTGGTTAATAGAACCCTTACCCTAGGCGTAACTCAAACCTTAACCCTAGGAAGGAAAATCAGCCTATGGTTCGGGATGGTCTCATGGAAATATCAGTGGTGGCAGCCAAGTTGCGTCACTTTTGCGCTCCCCTTGGGATGCCTTTCGCAGCTGCAGTGTGCCTGGAGCCCAGGGCTTCCTGGTTTTAAAAGTCCTAGGCCTAAGCCTAACAGTAACCCTAGGAAGGTAAATCAGCCGGGTATTAGGGTTCTTCCTAAGGGAAAAGCCGTGAAAGCAGCCATGTTGTGGCACTTCTGCACTCCCTTTGGGATGCCTTTGGCAGATGAAGTAAGCCTGGAACTCAGGGCTTCCTGGTTAAAGAAATCCAAGCCCTAGGCTGAACCCTAACCCTAACCCTAGGCAGATAAATCAGCCTAGGTATAGGGATGGTGCCAAGGAAAAAGCTGTGAAAGCTGCCATGTTGTTGCACTTTTGTACTCCCCTTGGGATGCCTTGAACAGCTGCAGTGTGCCTGGAGCTAAGGGCTTCCTAGTTTCAAAAATCCTAGCCCTAGGCCTAAGCCTAACAGTAACCCCGGGAAGGTAAATCAGCCTGGTGTTAGGCTTCTTGCCAAGGAAAAAGCCGTGAAAGCAGCCATGTTGTGGCACTTTTGCACTCCCTTTTGGATGCCTTTCACAGCTCCAGTGTGCCTGGAACTCAGGGCTTCCTGATTTTAAAAATCCTAGCCCTAGGCCGAACCCCAACCCTAAGACGAGAAAGGCAAATCAGCCAGGAATTAGGCATGTCCCCAAGGAAAAAGCTGTGGAGGCAGGCATGTTGTGCTACTTTTGCGCTCTTCTTGGCTAGTCCTTCGCAGCTGCTGTGTTCTTGGAACTCAGGGCTTTCTGGTTAATAGACCCTTACCCTAGGCGTAACTCAAACCTTAAGCCTAGGAAGGAAAATCAGCCTATGGTTCGGGATGGTCTCATGGAAATATCAGTGGTGGCAGCCAAGTTGCGTCACTTTTGCGCTCCCCTTGGGATGCCTTTCGCAGCTGCAGTGTGCCTGGAGCCCAGGGCTTCCTGGTTTTAAAAGTCCTAGGCCTAAGCCTAACAGTAACCCTAGGAAGGTAAATCAGCCGGGTATTAGGGTTCTTCCTAAGGGAAAAGCCGTGAAAGCAGCCATGTTGTGGCACTTCTGCACTCCCTTTGGGATGCCTTTGGCAGATGAAGTAAGCCTGGAACTCAGGGCTTCCTGGTTAAAGAAATCCAAGCCCTAGGCTGAAGCCTAACCCTAACCCTAGGCAGATAAATCAGCCTAGGTATAGGGATGGTGCCAAGGAAAAAGCTGTGAAAGCTGCCATGTTGTTGCACTTTTGTACTCCCCTTGGGATGCCTTGAACAGCTGCAGTGTGCCTGGAGCCCAGGGCTTCCTAGTTTTAAAAATCCTAGCCCTAGGCCTAAGCCTAACAGTAACCCTGGGAAGGTAAATCAGCCTGGTGTTAGGCTTCTTGCCAAGGAAAAAGCCATGAAAGCAGCCATGTTGTGGCACTTTTGCACTCCCTTTTGGATGCCTTTCACAGCTCCAGTGTGCCTGGAACTCAGGGCTTCCTGATTTTAAAAATCCTAGCCCTAGGCCGAACCCCAACCCTAAGACGAGAAAGGCAAATCAGCCAGGAATTAGGCATGTCCCCAAGGAAAAAGCTGTGGAGGCAGGCATGTTGTGCTACTTTTGCGCTCTTCTTGGCTAGTCCTTCGCAGCTGCTGTGTTCTTGGAACTCAGGGCTTTCTGGTTAATAGGACCCTTACCCTAGGCGTAACTCAAACCTTAAGCCTAGGAAGGAAAATCAGCCTATGGTTCGGGATGGTCTCATGGAAATATCAGTGGTGGCAGCCAAGTTGCGTCACTTTTGCGCTCCCCTTGGGATGCCTTTCGCAGCTGCAGTGTGCCTGGAGCCCAGGGCTTCCTGGTTTTAAAAGTCCTAGGCCTAAGCCTAACAGTAACCTAGGAAGGTAAATCAGCCGGGTATTAGGGTTCTTCCTAAGGGAAAAGCCGTGAAAGCAGCCATGTTGTGGCACTTCTGCACTCCCTTTGGGATGCCTTTGGCAGATGAAGTAAGCCTGGAACTCAGGGCTTCCTGGTTAAAGAAATCCAAGCCCTAGGCTGAACCCTAACCCTAACCCTAGGCAGATAAATCAGCCTAGGTATAGGGATGGTGCCAAGGAAAAAGCTGTGAAAGCTGCCATGTTGTTGCACTTTTGTACTCCCCTTGGCATGCCTTGAACAGCTGCAGTGTGCCTGGAGCTAAGGGCTTCCTAGTTTTAAAAATCCTAGCCCTAGGCCGAAGCCTAACAGTAACCCTGGGAAGGTAAATCAGCCTGGTGTTAGGCTTCTTGCCAAGGAAAAAGCCGTGAAAGCAGCCATGTTGTGGCACTTTTGCACTCCCTTTTGGATGCCTTTCACAGCTCCAGTGTGCCTGGAACTCAGGGCTTCCTGATTTTAAAAATCCTAGCCCTAGGCCGAACCCCAACCCTAAGACGAGAAAGGCAAATCAGCCAGGAATTAGGCATGTCCCCAAGGAAAAAGCTGTGGAGGCAGGCATGTTGTGGTACTTTTGCGCTCTTCTTGGCTAGTCCTTCGCAGCTGCTGTGTTCTTGGAACTCAGGGCTTTCTGGTTAATAGGACCCTTACCCTAGGCGTAACTCAAACCTTAAGCCTAGGAAGGAAAATCAGCCTATGGTTCGGGATGGTCTCATGGAAATATCAGTGGTGGCAGCCAAGTTGCGTCACTTTTGCGCTCCCCTTGGGATGCCTTTCGCAGCTGCAGTGTGCCTGGAGCCCAGGGCTTCCTGGTTTTAAAAGTCCTAGGCCTAAGCCTAACAGTAACCCTAGGAAGGTAAATCAGCCGGGTATTAGGGTTCTTCCTAAGGGAAAAGCCGTGAAAGCAGCCATGTTGTGGCACTTCTGCACTCCCTTTGGGATGCCTTTGGCAGATGAAGTAAGCCTGGAACTCAGGGCTTCCTGGTTAAAGAAATCCAAGCCCTAGGCTGAACCCTAACCCTAACCCTAGGCAGATAAATCAGCCTAGGTATAGGGATGGTGCCAAGGAAAAAGCTGTGAAAGCTGCCATGTTGTTGCACTTTTGTACTCCCCTTGGGATGCCTTGAACAGCTGCAGTGTGCCTGGAGCTAAGGGCTTCCTAGTTTTAAAAATCCTAGCCCTAGGCCTAAGCCTAACAGTAACCCTGGGAAGGTAAATCAGCCTGGTGTTAGGCTTCTTGCCAAGGAAAAAGCCGTGAAAGCAGCCATGTTGTGGCACTTTTGCACTCCCTTTTGGATGCCTTTCACAGCTCCAGTGTGCCTGGAACTCAGGGCTTCCTGCTTTTAAAAATCCTAGCCCTAGGCCGAACCCCAACCCTAAGACGAGAAAGGCAAATCAGCCAGGAATTAGGCATGTCCCCAAGGAAAAAGCTGTGGAGGCAGGCATGTTGTGGTACTTTTGCGCTCTTCTTGGCTAGTCCTTCGCAGCTGCTGTGTTCTTGGAACTCAGGGCTTTCTGGTTAATAGACCCTTACCCCTAGGCGTAACTCAAGCCTTAAGCCTAGGAAGGAAAATCAGCCTATGGTTCGGGATGGTCTCATGGAAATATCAGTGGTGGCAGCCAAGTTGCGTCACTTTTGCGCTCCCCTTGGGATGCCTTTCGCAGCTGCAGTGTGCCTGGAGCCCAGGGCTTCCTGGTTTTAAAAGTCCTAGGCCTAAGCCTAACAGTAACCCTAGGAAGGTAAATCAGCCGGGTATTAGGGTTCTTCCTAAGGGAAAAGCCGTGAAAGCAGCCATGTTGTGGCACTTCTGCACTCCCTTTGGGATGCCTTTGGCAGATGAAGTAAGCCTGGAACTCAGGGCTTCCTGGTTAAAGAAATCCAAGCCCTAGGCTGAACCCTAACCCTAACCCTAGGCAGATAAATCAGCCTAGGTATAGGGATGGTGCCAAGGAAAAAGCTGTGAAAGCTGCCATGTTGTTGCACTTTTGTACTCCCCTTGGGATGCCTTGAACAGCTGCAGTGTGCCTGGAGCTAAGGGCTTCCTAGTTTTAAAAATCCTAGCCCTAGGCCTAAGCCTAACAGTAACCCTGGGAAGGTAAATCAGCCTGCTGTTAGGCTTCTTGCCAAGGAAAAAGCCGTGAAAGCAGCCATGTTGTGGCACTTTTGCACTCCCTTTTGGATGCCTTTCACAGCTCCAGTGTGCCTGGAACTCAGGGCTTCCTGATTTTAAAAATCCTAGCCCTAGGCCGAACCCCAACCCTAAGACGAGAAAGGCAAATCAGCCAGGAATTAGGCATGTCCCCAAGGAAAAAGCTGTGGAGGCAGGCATGTTGTGCTACTTTTGCGCTCTTCTTGGCTAGTCCTTCGCAGCTGCTGTGTTCTTGGAACTCAGGGCTTTCTGGTTAATAGACCCTTACCCTAGGCGTAACTCAAACCTTAAGCCTAGGAAGGAAAATCAGCCTATGGTTCGGGATGGTCTCATGGAAATATCAGTGGTGGCAGCCAAGTTGCGTCACTTTTGCGCTCCCCTTGGGATGCCTTTCGCAGCTGCAGTGTGCCTGGAGCCCAGGGCTTCCTGGTTTTAAAAGTCCTAGGCCTAAGCCTAACAGTAACCCTAGGAAGGTAAATCAGCCGGGTATTAGGGTTCTTCCTAAGGGAAAAGCCGTGAAAGCAGCCATGTTGTGGCACTTCTGCACTCCCTTTGGGATGCCTTTGGCAGATGAAGTAAGCCTGGAACTCAGGGCTTCCTGGTTAAAGAAATCCAAGCCCTAGGCTGAAGCCTAACCCTAACCCTAGGCAGATAAATCAGCCTAGGTATAGGGATGGTGCCAAGGAAAAAGCTGTGAAAGCTGCCATGTTGTTGCACTTTTGTACTCCCCTTGGGATGCCTTGAACAGCTGCAGTGTGCCTGGAGCCCAGGGCTTCCTAGTTTTAAAAATCCTAGCCCTAGGCCTAAGCCTAACAGTAACCCTGGGAAGGTAAATCAGCCTGGTGTTAGGCTTCTTGCCAAGGAAAAAGCCGTGAAAGCAGCCATGTTGTGGCACTTTTGCACTCCCTTTTGGATGCCTTTCACAGCTCCAGTGTGCCTGGAACTCAGGGCTTCCTGATTTTAAAAATCCTAGCCCTAGGCCGAACCCCAACCCTAAGACGAGAAAGGCAAATCAGCCAGGAATTAGGCATGTCCCCAAGGAAAAAGCTGTGGAGGCAGGCATGTTGTGGTACTTTTGCGCTCTTCTTGGCTAGTCCTTCGCAGCTGCTGTGTTCTTGGAACTCAGGGCTTTCTGGTTAATAGGACCCTTACCCTAGGCGTAACTCAAACCTTAAGCCTAGGAAGGAAAATCAGCCTATGGTTCGGGATGGTCTCATGGAAATATCAGTGGTGGCAGCCAAGTTGCGTCACTTTTGCGCTCCCCTTGGGATGCCTTTCGCAGCTGCAGTGTGCCTGGAGCCCAGGGCTTCCTGGTTTTAAAAGTCCTAGGCCTAAGCCTAACAGTAACCCTAGGAAGGTAAATCAGCCGGGTATTAGGGTTCTTCCTAAGGGAAAAGCCGTGAAAGCAGCCATGTTGTGGCACTTCTGCACTCCCTTTGGGATGCCTTTGGCAGATGAAGTAAGCCTGGAACTCAGGGCTTCCTGGTTAAAGAAATCCAAGCCCTAGGCTGAACCCTAACCCTAACCCTAGGCAGATAAATCAGCCTAGGTATAGGGATGGTGCCAAGGAAAAAGCTGTGAAAGCTGCCATGTTGTTGCACTTTTGTACTCCCCTTGGGATGCCTTGAACAGCTGCAGTGTGCCTGGAGCTAAGGGCTTCCTAGTTTTAAAAATCCTAGCCCTAGGCCTAAGCCTAACAGTAACCCTGGGAAGGTAAATCAGCCTGGTGTTAGGCTTCTTGCCAAGGAAAAAGCCGTGAAAGCAGCCATGTTGTGGCACTTTTGCACTCCCTTTTGGATGCCTTTCACAGCTCCAGTGTGCCTGGAACTCAGGGCTTCCTGCTTTTAAAAATCCTAGCCCTAGGCCGAACCCCAACCCTAAGACGAGAAAGGCAAATCAGCCAGGAATTAGGCATGTCCCCAAGGAAAAAGCTGTGGAGGCAGGCATGTTGTGGTACTTTTGCGCTCTTCTTGGCTAGTCCTTCGCAGCTGCTGTGTTCTTGGAACTCAGGGCTTTCTGGTTAATAGACCCTTACCCCTAGGCGTAACTCAAGCCTTAAGCCTAGGAAGGAAAATCAGCCTATGGTTCGGGATGGTCTCATGGAAATATCAGTGGTGGCAGCCAAGTTGCGTCACTTTTGCGCTCCCCTTGGGATGCCTTTCGCAGCTGCAGTGTGCCTGGAGCCCAGGGCTTCCTGGTTTTAAAAGTCCTAGGCCTAAGCCTAACAGTAACCCTAGGAAGGTAAATCAGCCGGGTATTAGGGTTCTTCCTAAGGGAAAAGCCGTGAAAGCAGCCATGTTGTGGCACTTCTGCACTCCCTTTGGGATGCCTTTGGCAGATGAAGTAAGCCTGGAACTCAGGGCTTCCTGGTTAAAGAAATCCAAGCCCTAGGCTGAACCCTAACCCTAACCCTAGGCAGATAAATCAGCCTAGGGTTAGGGATGGTGCCAAGGAAAAAGCTGTGAAAGCTGCCATGTTGTTGCACTTTTGTACTCCCCTTGGGATGCCTTGAACAGCTGCAGTGTGCCTGGAGCTAAGGGCTTCCTAGTTTTAAAAATCCTAGCCCTAGGCCGAAGCCTAACAGTAACCCTGGGAAGGTAAATCAGCCTGGTGTTAGGCTTCTTGCCAAGGAAAAAGCCGTGAAAGCAGCCATGTTGTGGCACTTTTGCACTCCCTTTTGGATGCCTTTCACAGCTCCAGTGTGCCTGGAACTCAGGGCTTCCTGATTTTAAAAATCCTAGCCCTAGGCCGAACCCCAACCCTAAGACGAGAAAGGCAAATCAGCCAGGAATTAGGCATGTCCCCAAGGAAAAAGCTGTGGAGGCAGGCATGTTGTGGTACTTTTGCGCTCTTCTTGGCTAGTCCTTCGCAGCTGCTGTGTTCTTGGAACTCAGGGCTTTCTGGTTAATAGAGCCCTTACCCTAGGCGTAACTCAAACCTTAAGCCTAGGAAGGAAAATCAGCCTATGGTTCGGGATGGTCTCATGGAAATATCAGTGGTGGCAGCCAAGTTGCGTCACTTTTGCGCTCCCCTTGGGATGCCTTTCGCAGCTGCAGTGTGCCTGGAGCCCAGGGCTTCCTGGTTTTAAAAGTCCTAGGCCTAAGCCTAACAGTAACCCTAGGAAGGTAAATCAGCCGGGTATTAGGGTTCTTCCTAAGGGAAAAGCCGTGAAAGCAGCCATGTTGTGGCACTTCTGCACTCCCTTTGGGATGCCTTTGGCAGATGAAGTAAGCCTGGAACTCAGGGCTTCCTGGTTAAAGAAATCCAAGCCCTAGGCTGAACCCTAACCCTAACCCTAGGCAGATAAATCAGCCTAGGTATAGGGATGGTGCCAAGGAAAAAGCTGTGAAAGCTGCCATGTTGTTGCACTTTTGTACTCCCCTTGGGATGCCTTGAACAGCTGCAGTGTGCCTGGAGCTAAGGGCTTCCTAGTTTTAAAAATCCTAGCCCTAGGCCTAAGCCTAACAGTAACCCTGGGAAGGTAAATCAGCCTGCTGTTAGGCTTCTTGCCAAGGAAAAAGCCGTGAAAGCAGCCATGTTGTGGCACTTTTGCACTCCCTTTTGGATGCCTTTCACAGCTCCAGTGTGCCTGGAACTCAGGGCTTCCTGATTTTAAAAATCCTAGCCCTAGGCCGAACCCCAACCCTAAGACGAGAAAGGCAAATCAGCCAGGAATTAGGCATGTCCCCAAGGAAAAAGCTGTGGAGGCAGGCATGTTGTGCTACTTTTGCGCTCTTCTTGGCTAGTCCTTCGCAGCTGCTGTGTTCTTGGAACTCAGGGCTTTCTGGTTAATAGACCCTTACCCTAGGCGTAACTCAAACCTTAAGCCTAGGAAGGAAAATCAGCCTATGGTTCGGGATGGTCTCATGGAAATATCAGTGGTGGCAGCCAAGTTGCGTCACTTTTGCGCTCCCCTTGGGATGCCTTTCGCAGCTGCAGTGTGCCTGGAGCCCAGGGCTTCCTGGTTTTAAAAGTCCTAGGCCTAAGCCTAACAGTAACCCTAGGAAGGTAAATCAGCCGGGTATTAGGGTTCTTCCTAAGGGAAAAGCCGTGAAAGCAGCCATGTTGTGGCACTTCTGCACTCCCTTTGGGATGCCTTTGGCAGATGAAGTAAGCCTGGAACTCAGGGCTTCCTGGTTAAAGAAATCCAAGCCCTAGGCTGAAGCCTAACCCTAACCCTAGGCAGATAAATCAGCCTAGGTATAGGGATGGTGCCAAGGAAAAAGCTGTGAAAGCTGCCATGTTGTTGCACTTTTGTACTCCCCTTGGGATGCCTTGAACAGCTGCAGTGTGCCTGGAGCTAAGGGCTTCCTAGTTTTAAAAATCCTAGCCCTAGGCCTAAGCCTAACAGTAACCCTGGGAAGGTAAATCAGCCTGCTGTTAGGCTTCTTGCCAAGGAAAAAGCCGTGAAAGCAGCCATGTTGTGGCACTTTTGCACTCCCTTTTGGATGCCTTTCACAGCTCCAGTGTGCCTGGAACTCAGGGCTTCCTGATTTTAAAAATCCTAGCCCTAGGCCGAACCCCAACCCTAAGACGAGAAAGGCAAATCAGCCAGGAATTAGGCATGTCCCCAAGGAAAAAGCTGTGGAGGCAGGCATGTTGTGGTACTTTTGCGCTCTTCTTGGCTAGTCCTTCGCAGCTGCTGTGTTCTTGGAACTCAGGGCTTTCTGGTTAATAGGACCCTTACCCTAGGCGTAACTCAAACCTTAAGCCTAGGAAGGAAAATCAGCCTATGGTTCGGGATGGTCTCATGGAAATATCAGTGGTGGCAGCCAAGTTGCGTCACTTTTGCGCTCCCCTTGGGATGCCTTTCGCAGCTGCAGTGTGCCTGGAGCCCAGGGCTTCCTGGTTTTAAAAGTCCTAGGCCTAAGCCTAACAGTAACCTAGGAAGGTAAATCAGCCGGGTATTAGGGTTCTTACTAAGGGAAAAGCCGTGAAAGCAGCCATGTTGTGGCACTTCTGCACTCCCTTTGGGATGCCTTTGGCAGATGAAGTAAGCCTGGAACTCAGGGCTTCCTGGTTAAAGAAATCCAAGCCCTAGGCTGAACCCTAACCCTAACCCTAGGCAGATAAATCAGCCTAGGTATAGGGATGGTGCCAAGGAAAAAGCTGTGAAAGCTGCCATGTTGTTGCACTTTTGTACTCCCCTTGGGATGCCTTGAACAGCTGCAGTGTGCCTGGAGCTAAGGGCTTCCTAGTTTTAAAAATCCTAGCCCTAGGCCTAAGCCTAACAGTAACCCTGGGAAGGTAAATCAGCCTGGTGTTAGGCTTCTTGCCAAGGAAAAAGCCGTGAAAGCAGCCATGTTGTGGCACTTTTGCACTCCCTTTTGGATGCCTTTCACAGCTCCAGTGTGCCTGGAACTCAGGGCTTCCTGATTTTAAAAATCCTAGCCCTAGGCCGAACCCCAACCCTAAGACGAGAAAGGCAAATCAGCCAGGAATTAGGCATGTCCCCAAGGAAAAAGCTGTGGAGGCAGGCATGTTGTGCTACTTTTGCGCTCTTCTTGGCTAGTCCTTCGCAGCTGCTGTGTTCTTGGAACTCAGGGCTTTCTGGTTAATAGGACCCTTACCCTAGGCGTAACTCAAACCTTAAGCCTAGGAAGGAAAATCAGCCTATGGTTCGGGATGGTCTCATGGAAATATCAGTGGTGGCAGCCAAGTTGCGTCACTTTTGCGCTCCCCTTGGGATGCCTTTCGCAGCTGCAGTGTGCCTGGAGCCCAGGGCTTCCTGGTTTTAAAAGTCCTAGGCCTAAGCCTAACAGTAACCCTAGGAAGGTAAATCAGCCGGGTATTAGGGTTCTTCCTAAGGGAAAAGCCGTGAAAGCAGCCATGTTGTGGCACTTCTGCACTCCCTTTGGGATGCCTTTGGCAGATGAAGTAAGCCTGGAACTCAGGGCTTCCTGGTTAAAGAAATCCAAGCCCTAGGCTGAACCCTAACCCTAACCCTAGGCAGATAAATCAGCCTAGGTATAGGGATGGTGCCAAGGAAAAAGCTGTGAAAGCTGCCATGTTGTTGCACTTTTGTACTCCCCTTGGGATGCCTTGAACAGCTGCAGTGTGCCTGGAGCTAAGGGCTTCCTAGTTTTAAAAATCCTAGCCCTAGGCCTAAGCCTAACAGTAACCCTGGGAAGGTAAATCAGCCTGGTGTTAGGCTTCTTGCCAAGGAAAAAGCCGTGAAAGCAGCCATGTTGTGGCACTTTTGCACTCCCTTTTGGATGCCTTTCACAGCTCCAGTGTGCCTGGAACTCAGGGCTTCCTGATTTTAAAAATCCTAGCCCTAGGCCGAACCCCAACCCTAAGACGAGAAAGGCAAATCAGCCAGGAATTAGGCATGTCCCCAAGGAAAAAGCTGTGGAGGCAGGCATGTTGTGCTACTTTTGCGCTCTTCTTGGCTAGTCCTTCGCAGCTGCTGTGTTCTTGGAACTCAGGGCTTTCTGGTTAATAGACCCTTACCCCTAGGCGTAACTCAAACCTTAAGCCTAGGAAGGAAAATCAGCCTATGGTTCGGGATGGTCTCATGGAAATATCAGTGGTGGCAGCCAAGTTGCGTCACTTTTGCGCTCCCCTTGGGATGCCTTTCGCAGCTGCAGTGTGCCTGGAGCCCAGGGCTTCCTGGTTTTAAAAGTCCTAGGCCTAAGCCTAACAGTAACCCTGGGAAGGTAAATCAGCCTGGTGTTAGGCTTCTTGCCAAGGAAAAAGCCGTGAAAGCAGCCATGTTGTGGCACTTTTGCACTCCCTTTTGGATGCCTTTCACAGCTCCAGTGTGCCTGGAACTCAGGGCTTCCTGATTTTAAAAATCCTAGCCCTAGGCCGAACCCCAACCCTAAGACGAGAAAGGCAAATCAGCCAGGAATTAGGCATGTCCCCAAGGAAAAAGCTGTGGAGGCAGGCATGTTGTGCTACTTTTGCGCTCTTCTTGGCTAGTCCTTCGCAGCTGCTGTGTTCTTGGAACTCAGGGCTTTCTGGTTAATAGGACCCTTACCCTAGGCGTAACTCAAACCTTAAGCCTAGGAAGGAAAATCAGCCTATGGTTCGGGATGGTCTCATGGAAATATCAGTGGTGGCAGCCAAGTTGCGTCACTTTTGCGCTCCCCTTGGGATGCCTTTCGCAGCTGCAGTGTGCCTGGAGCCCAGGGCTTCCTGGTTTTAAAAGTCCTAGGCCTAAGCCTAACAGTAACCCTAGGAAGGTAAATCAGCCGGGTATTAGGGTTCTTCCTAAGGGAAAAGCCGTGAAAGCAGCCATGTTGTGGCACTTCTGCACTCCCTTTGGGATGCCTTTGGCAGATGAAGTAAGCCTGGAACTCAGGGCTTCCTGGTTAAAGAAATCCAAGCCCTAGGCTGAACCCTAACCCTAACCCTAGGCAGATAAATCAGCCTAGGTATAGGGATGGTGCCAAGGAAAAAGCTGTGAAAGCTGCCATGTTGTTGCACTTTTGTACTCCCCTTGGGATGCCTTGAACAGCTGCAGTGTGCCTGGAGCTAAGGGCTTCCTAGTTTTAAAAATCCTAGCCCTAGGCCTAAGCCTAACAGTAACCCTGGGAAGGTAAATCAGCCTGGTGTTAGGCTTCTTGCCAAGGAAAAAGCCGTGAAAGCAGCCATGTTGTGGCACTTTTGCACTCCCTTTTGGATGCCTTTCACAGCTCCAGTGTGCCTGGAACTCAGGGCTTCCTGATTTTAAAAATCCTAGCCCTAGGCCGAACCCCAACCCTAAGACGAGAAAGGCAAATCAGCCAGGAATTAGGCATGTCCCCAAGGAAAAAGCTGTGGAGGCAGGCATGTTGTGCTACTTTTGCGCTCTTCTTGGCTAGTCCTTCGCAGCTGCTGTGTTCTTGGAACTCAGGGCTTTCTGGTTAATAGGACCCTTACCCTAGGCGTAACTCAAACCTTAAGCCTAGGAAGGAAAATCAGCCTATGGTTCGGGATGGTCTCATGGAAATATCAGTGGTGGCAGCCAAGTTGCGTCACTTTTGCGCTCCCCTTGGGATGCCTTTCGCAGCTGCAGTGTGCCTGGAGCCCAGGGCTTCCTGGTTTTAAAAGTCCTAGGCCTAAGCCTAACAGTAACCCTAGGAAGGTAAATCAGCCGGGTATTAGGGTTCTTCCTAAGGGAAAAGCCGTGAAAGCAGCCATGTTGTGGCACTTCTGCACTCCCTTTGGGATGCCTTTGGCAGATGAAGTAAGCCTGGAACTCAGGGCTTCCTGGTTAAAGAAATCCAAGCCCTAGGCTGAACCCTAACCCTAACCCTAGGCAGATAAATCAGCCTAGGTATAGGGATGGTGCCAAGGAAAAAGCTGTGAAAGCTGCCATGTTGTTGCACTTTTGTACTCCCCTTGGGATGCCTTGAACAGCTGCAGTGTGCCTGGAGCTAAGGGCTTCCTAGTTTTAAAAATCCTAGCCCTAGGCCTAAGCCTAACAGTAACCCTGGGAAGGTAAATCAGCCTGGTGTTAGGCTTCTTGCCAAGGAAAAAGCCGTGAAAGCAGCCATGTTGTGGCACTTTTGCACTCCCTTTTGGATGCCTTTCACAGCTCCAGTGTGCCTGGAACTCAGGGCTTCCTGATTTTAAAAATCCTAGCCCTAGGCCGAACCCCAACCCTAAGACGAGAAAGGCAAATCAGCCAGGAATTAGGCATGTCCCCAAGGAAAAAGCTGTGGAGGCAGGCATGTTGTGCTACTTTTGCGCTCTTCTTGGCTAGTCCTTCGCAGCTGCTGTGTTCTTGGAACTCAGGGCTTTCTGGTTAATAGACCCTTACCCCTAGGCGTAACTCAAACCTTAAGCCTAGGAAGGAAAATCAGCCTATGGTTCGGGATGGTCTCATGGAAATATCAGTGGTGGCAGCCAAGTTGCGTCACTTTTGCGCTCCCCTTGGGATGCCTTTCGCAGCTGCAGTGTGCCTGGAGCCCAGGGCTTCCTGGTTTTAAAAGTCCTAGGCCTAAGCCTAACAGTAACCCTAGGAAGGTAAATCAGCCGGGTATTAGGGTTCTTCCTAAGGGAAAAGCCGTGAAAGCAGCCATGTTGTGGCACTTCTGCACTCCCTTTGGGATGCCTTTGGCAGATGAAGTAAGCCTGGAACTCAGGGCTTCCTGGTTAAAGAAATCCAAGCCCTAGGCTGAACCCTAACCCTAACCCTAGGCAGATAAATCAGCCTAGGTATAGGGATGGTGCCAAGGAAAAAGCTGTGAAAGCTGCCATGTTGTTGCACTTTTGTACTCCCCTTGGGATGCCTTGAACAGCTGCAGTGTGCCTGGAGCTAAGGGCTTCCTAGTTTCAAAAATCCTAGCCCTAGGCCTAAGCCTAACAGTAACCCTGGGAAGGTAAATCAGCCTGGTGTTAGGCTTCTTGCCAAGGAAAAAGCCGTGAAAGCAGCCATGTTGTGGCACTTTTGCACTCCCTTTTGGATGCCTTTCACAGCTCCAGTGTGCCTGGAACTCAGGGCTTCCTGATTTTAAAAATCCTAGCCCTAGGCCGAACCCCAACCCTAAGACGAGAAAGGCAAATCAGCCAGGAATTAGGCATGTCCCCAAGGAAAAAGCTGTGGAGGCAGGCATGTTGTGGTACTTTTGCGCTCTTCTTGGCTAGTCCTTCGCAGCTGCTGTGTTCTTGGAACTCAGGGCTTTCTGGTTAATAGAAGCCTTACCCTAGGCGTAACTCAAACCTTAAGCCTAGGAAGGAAAATCAGCCTATGGTTCGGGATGGTCTCATGGAAATATCAGTGGTGGCAGCCAAGTTGCGTCACTTTTGCGCTCCCCTTGGGATGCCTTTCGCAGCTGCAGTGTGCCTGGAGCCCAGGGCTTCCTGGTTTTAAAAGTCCTAGGCCTAAGCCTAACAGTAACCCTAGGAAGGTAAATCAGCCGGGTATTAGGGTTCTTCCTAAGGGAAAAGCCGTGAAAGCAGCCATGTTGTGGCACTTCTGCACTCCCTTTGGGATGCCTTTGGCAGATGAAGTAAGCCTGGAACTCAGGGCTTCCTGGTTAAAGAAATCCAAGCCCTAGGCTGAACCCTAACCCTAACCCTAGGCAGATAAATCAGCCTAGCTATAGGGATGGTGCCAAGGAAAAAGCTGTGAAAGCTGCCATGTTGTTGCACTTTTGTACTCCCCTTGGGATGCCTTGAACAGCTGCAGTGTGCCTGGAGCTAAGGGCTTCCTAGTTTTAAAAATCCTAGCCCTAGGCCTAAGCCTAACAGTAACCCTGGGAAGGTAAATCAGCCTGGTGTTAGGCTTCTTGCCAAGGAAAAAGCCGTGAAAGCAGCCATGTTGTGGCACTTTTGCACTCCCTTTTGGATGCCTTTCACAGCTCCAGTGTGCCTGGAACTCAGGGCTTCCTGATTTTAAAAATCCTAGCCCTAGGCCGAACCCCAACCCTAAGACGAGAAAGGCAAATCAGCCAGGAATTAGGCATGTCCCCAAGGAAAAAGCTGTGGAGGCAGGCATGTTGTGCTACTTTTGCGCTCTTCTTGGCTAGTCCTTCGCAGCTGCTGTGTTCTTGGAACTCAGGGCTTTCTGGTTAATAGGACCCTTACCCTAGGCGTAACTCAAACCTTAAGCCAAAAAAGGAAAATCAGCCTATGGTTCGGGATGGTCTCATGGAAATATCAGTGGTGGCAGCCAAGTTGCGTCACTTTTGCGCTCCCCTTGGGATGCCTTTCGCAGCTGCAGTGTGCCTGGAGCCCAGGGCTTCCTGGTTTTAAAAGTCCTAGGCCTAAGCCTAACAGTAACCCTAGGAAGGTAAATCAGCCGGGTATTAGGGTTCTTCCTAAGGGAAAAGCCGTGAAAGCAGCCATGTTGTGGCACTTCTGCACTCCCTTTGGGATGCCTTTGGCAGATGAAGTAAGCCTGGAACTCAGGGCTTCCTGGTTAAAGAAATCCAAGCCCTAGGCTGAACCCTAACCCTAACCCTAGGCAGATAAATCAGCCTAGCTATAGGGATGGTGCCAAGGAAAAAGCTGTGAAAGCTGCCATGTTGTTGCACTTTTGTACTCCCCTTGGGATGCCTTGAACAGCTGCAGTGTGCCTGGAGCTAAGGGCTTCCTAGTTTCAAAAATCCTAGCCCTAGGCCTAAGCCTAACAGTAACCCTGGGAAGGTAAATCAGCCTGGTGTTAGGCTTCTTGCCATGGAAAAAGCCGTGAAAGCAGCCATGTTGTGGCACTTTTGCACTCCCTTTTGGATGCCTTTCACAGCTCCAGTGTGCCTAGGACTCAGGGCTTCCTGATTTTAAAATCCTAGCCCTAGGCCGAACCCCAACCCTAAGACGAGAAAGGCAAATCAGCCAGGAATTAGGCATGTCCCCAAGGAAAAAGCTGTGGAGGCAGGCATGTTGTGGTACTTTTGCGCTCTTCTTGGCTAGTCCTTCGCAGCTGCTGTGTTCTTGGAACTCAGGGCTTTCTGGTTAATAGAACCCTTACCCTAGGCGTAACTCAAACCTTAAGCCTAGGAAGGAAAATCAGCCTATGGTTCGGGATGGTCTCATGGAAATATCAGTGGTGGCAGCCAAGTTGCGTCACTTTTGCGCTCCCCTTGGGATGCCTTTCGCAGCTGCAGTGTGCCTGGAGCCCAGGGCTTCCTGGTTTTAAAAGTCCTAGGCCTAAGCCTAACAGTAACCCTAGGAAGGTAAATCAGCCGGGTATTAGGGTTCTTCCTAAGGGAAAAGCCGTGAAAGCAGCCATGTTGTGGCACTTCTGCACTCCCTTTGGGATGCCTTTGGCAGATGAAGTAAGCCTGGAACTCAGGGCTTCCTGGTTAAAGAAATCCAAGCCCTAGGCTGAACGCTAACCCTAACCCTAGGCAGATAAATCAGCCTAGGTATAGGGATGGTGCCAAGGAAAAAGCTGTGAAAGCTGCCATGTTGTTGCACTTTTGTACTCCCCTTGGGATGCCTTGAACAGCTGCAGTGTGCCTGGAGCTAAGGGCTTCCTAGTTTTAAAAATCCTAGCCCTAGGCCTAAGCCTAACAGTAACCCTGGGAAGGTAAATCAGCCTGGTGTTAGGCTTCTTGCCAAGGAAAAAGCCGTGAAAGCAGCCATGTTGTGGCACTTTTGCACTCCCTTTTGGATGCCTTTCACAGCTCCAGTGTGCCTGGAACTCAGGGCTTCCTGATTTTAAAATCCTAGCCCTAGGCCGAACCCCAACCCTAAGACGAGAAAGGCAAATCAGCCAGGAATTAGGCATGTCCCCAAGGAAAAAGCTGTGGAGGCAGGCATGTTGTGGTACTTTTGCGCTCTTCTTGGCTAGTCCTTCGCAGCTGCTGTGTTCTTGGAACTCAGGGCTTTCTGGTTAATAGAACCCTTACCCTAGGCGTAACTCAAACCTTAAGCCTAGGAAGGAAAATCAGCCTATGGTTCGGGATGGTCTCATGGAAATATCAGTGGTGGCAGCCAAGTTGCGTCACTTTTGCGCTCCCCTTGGGATGCCTTTCGCAGCTGCAGTGTGCCTGGAGCCCAGGGCTTCCTGGTTTTAAAAGTCCTAGGCCTAAGCCTAACAGTAACCCTAGGAAGGTAAATCAGCCGGGTATTAGGGTTCTTCCTAAGGGAAAAGCCGTGAAAGCAGCCATGTTGTGGCACTTCTGCACTCCCTTTGGGATGCCTTTGGCAGATGAAGTAAGCCTGGAACTCAGGGCTTCCTGGTTAAAGAAATCCAAGCCCTAGGCTGAACGCTAACCCTAACCCTAGGCAGATAAATCAGCCTAGGTATAGGGATGGTGCCAAGGAAAAAGCTGTGAAAGCTGCCATGTTGTTGCACTTTTGTACTCCCCTTGGGATGCCTTGAACAGCTTCAGTGTGCCTGGAGCTAAGGGCTTCCTAGTTTTAAAAATCCTAGCCCTAGGCCTAAGCCTAACAGTAACCCTGGGAAGGTAAATCAGCCTGGTGTTAGGCTTCTTGCCAAGGAAAAAGCCGTGAAAGCAGCCATGTTGTGGCACTTTTGCACTCCCTTTTGGATGCCTTTCACAGCTCCAGTGTGCCTGGAACTCAGGGCTTCCTGATTTTAAAAATCCTAGCCCTAGGCCGAACCCCAACCCTAAGATGAGAAAGGCAAATCAGCCAGGAATTAGGCATGTCCCCAAGGAAAAAGCTGTGGAGGCAGGCATGTTGTGGTACTTTTGCGCTCTTCTTGGCTAGTCCTTCGCAGCTGCTGTGTTCTTGGAACTCAGGGCTTTCTGGTTAATAGACCCTTACCCTAGGCGTAACTCAAACCTTAACCCTAGGAAGGAAAATCAGCCTATGGTTCGGGATGGTCTCATGGAAATATCAGTGGTGGCAGCCAAGTTGCGTCACTTTTGCGCTCCCCTTGGGATGCCTTTCACAGCTGCAGTGTGCCTGGAGCCCAGGGCTTCCTGGTTTTAAAAGTCCTAGGCCTAAGCCTAACAGTAACCCTAGGAAGGTAAATCAGCCGGGTATTAGGGTTCTTCCTAAGGGAAAAGCCGTGAAAGCAGCCATGTTGTGGCACTTCTGCACTCCCTTTGGGATGCCTTTGGCAGATGAAGTAAGCCTGGAACTCAGGGCTTCCTGGTTAAAGAAATCCAAGCCCTAGGCTGAACCCTAACCCTAACCCTAGGCAGATAAATCAGCCTAGGTATAGGGATGGTGCCAAGGAAAAAGCTGTGAAAGCTGCCATGTTGTTGCACTTTTGTACTCCCCTTGGGATGCCTTGAACAGCTGCAGTGTGCCTGGAGCTAAGGGCTTCCTAGTTTCAAAAATCCTAGCCCTAGGCCTAAGCCTAACAGTAACCCTGGGAAGGTAAATCAGCCTGGTGTTAGGCTTCTTGCCAAGGAAAAAGCCATGAAAGCAGCCATGTTGTGGCACTTTTGCACTCCCTTTTGGATGCCTTTCACAGCTCCAGTGTGCCTGGAACTCAGGGCTTCCTGATTTTAAAAATCCTAGCCGTAGGCCAAACCCCAACCCTAAGACGAGAAAGGCAAATCAGCCAGGAATTAGGCATGTCCCCAAGGAAAAAGCTGTGGAGGCAGGCATGTTGTGCTACTTTTGCGCTCTTCTTGGCTAGTCCTTCGCAGCTGCTGTGTTCTTGGAACTCAGGGCTTTCTGGTTAATAGACCCTTACCCTAGGCGTAACTCAAACCTTAAGCCTAGGAAGGAAAATCAGCCTATGGTTCGGGATGGTCTCATGGAAATATCAGTGGTGGCAGCCAAGTTGCGTCACTTTTGCGCTCCCCTTGGGATGCCTTTCGCAGCTGCAGTGTGCCTGGAGCCCAGGGCTTCCTGGTTTTAAAAGTCCTAGGCCTAAGCCTAACAGTAACCCTAGGAAGGTAAATCAGCCGGGTATTAGGGTTCTTCCTAAGGGAAAAGCCGTGAAAGCAGCCATGTTGTGGCACTTCTGCACTCCCTTTGGGATGCCTTTGGCAGATGAAGTAAGCCTGGAACTCAGGGCTTCCTGGTTAAAGAAATCCAAGCCCTAGGCTGAACCCTAACCCTAACCCTAGGCAGATAAATCAGCCTAGCTATAGGGATGGTGCCAAGGAAAAAGCTGTGAAAGCTGCCATGTTGTTGCACTTTTGTACTCCCCTTGGGATGCCTTGAACAGCTGCAGTGTGCCTGGAGCTAAGGGCTTCCTAGTTTCAAAAATCCTAGCCCTAGGCCTAAGCCTAACAGTAACCCTGGGAAGGTAAATCAGCCTGGTGTTAGGCTTCTTGCCAAGGAAAAAGCCGTGAAAGCAGCCATGTTGTGGCACTTTTGCACTCCCTTTTGGATGCCTTTCACAGCTCCAGTGTGCCTGGAACTCAGGGCTTCCTGATTTTAAAAATCCTAGCCCTAGGCCGAACCCCAACCCTAAGACGAGAAAGGCAAATCAGCCAGGAATTAGGCATGTCCCCAAGGAAAAAGCTGTGGAGGCAGGCATGTTGTGGTACTTTTGCGCTCTTCTTGGGTAGTCCTTCGCAGCTGCTGTGTTCTTGGAACTCAGGGCTTTCTGGTTAATAGAGCCCTTACCCTAGGCGTAACTCAAACCTTAACCCTAGGAAGGAAAATCAGCCTATGGTTCGGGATGGTCTCATGGAAATATCAGTGGTGGCAGCCAAGTTGCGTCACTTTTGCGCTCCCCTTGGGATGCCTTTCACAGCTGCAGTGTGCCTGGAGCCCAGGGCTTCCTGGTTTTAAAAGTCCTAGGCCTAAGCCTAACAGTAACCCTAGGAAGGTAAATCAGCCGGGTATTAGGGTTCTTCCTAAGGGAAAAGCCGTGAAAGCAGCCATGTTGTGGCACTTCTGCACTCCCTTTGGGATGCCTTTGGCAGATGAAGTAAGCCTGGAACTCAGGGCTTCCTGGTTAAAGAAATCCAAGCCCTAGGCTGAAGCCTAACCCTAACCCTAGGCAGATAAATCAGCCTAGGTATAGGGATGGTGCCAAGGAAAAAGCTGTGAAAGCTGCCATGTTGTTGCACTTTTGTACTCCCCTTGGGATGCCTTGAACAGCTGCAGTGTGCCTGGAGCTAAGGGCTTCCTAGTTTCAAAAATCCTAGCCCTAGGCCTAAGCCTAACAGTAACCCTGGGAAGGTAAATCAGCCTGGTGTTAGGCTTCTTGCCAAGGAAAAAGCCATGAAAGCAGCCATGTTGTGGCACTTTTGCACTCCCTTTTGGATGCCTTTCACAGCTCCAGTGTGCCTGGAACTCAGGGCTTCCTGATTTTAAAAATCCTAGCCGTAGGCCAAACCCCAACCCTAAGACGAGAAAGGCAAATCAGCCAGGAATTAGGCATGTCCCCAAGGAAAAAGCTGTGGAGGCAGGCATGTTGTGCTACTTTTGCGCTCTTCTTGGCTAGTCCTTCGCAGCTGCTGTGTTCTTGGAACTCAGGGCTTTCTGGTTAATAGACCCTTACCCTAGGCGTAACTCAAACCTTAAGCCTAGGAAGGAAAATCAGCCTATGGTTCGGGATGGTCTCATGGAAATATCAGTGGTGGCAGCCAAGTTGCGTCACTTTTGCGCTCCCCTTGGGATGCCTTTCGCAGCTGCAGTGTGCCTGGAGCCCAGGGCTTCCTGGTTTTAAAAGTCCTAGGCCTAAGCCTAACAGTAACCCTAGGAAGGTAAATCAGCCGGGTATTAGGGTTCTTCCTAAGGGAAAAGCCGTGAAAGCAGCCATGTTGTGGCACTTCTGCACTCCCTTTGGGATGCCTTTGGCAGATGAAGTAAGCCTGGAACTCAGGGCTTCCTGGTTAAAGAAATCCAAGCCCTAGGCTGAAGCCTAACCCTAACCCTAGGCAGATAAATCAGCCTAGGTATAGGGATGGTGCCAAGGAAAAAGCTGTGAAAGCTGCCATGTTGTTGCACTTTTGTACTCCCCTTGGGATGCCTTGAACAGCTGCAGTGTGCCTGGAGCTAAGGGCTTCCTAGTTTTAAAAATCCTAGCCCTAGGCCTAAGCCTAACAGTAACCCTGGGAAGGTAAATCAGCCTGGTGTTAGGCTTCTTGCCAAGGAAAAAGCCGTGAAAGCAGCCATGTTGTGGCACTTTTGCACTCCCTTTTGGATGCCTTTCACAGCTCCAGTGTGCCTGGAACTCAGGGCTTCCTGATTTTAAAAATCCTAGCCCTAGGCCGAACCCCAACCCTAAGACGAGAAAGGCAAATCAGCCAGGAATTAGGCATGTCCCCAAGGAAAAAGCTGTGGAGGCAGGCATGTTGTGGTACTTTTGCGCTCTTCTTGGGTAGTCCTTCGCAGCTGCTGTGTTCTTGGAACTCAGGGCTTTCTGGTTAATAGAACCCTTACCCTAGGCGTAACTCAAACCTTAAGCCTAGGAAGGAAAATCAGCCTATGGTTCGGGATGGTCTCATGGAAATATCAGTGGTGGCAGCCAAGTTGCGTCACTTTTGCGCTCCCCTTGGGATGCCTTTCGCAGCTGCAGTGTGCCTGGAGCCCAGGGCTTCCTGGTTTTAAAAGTCCTAGGCCTAAGCCTAACAGTAACCCTAGGAAGGTAAATCAGCCGGGTATTAGGGTTCTTCCTAAGGGAAAAGCCGTGAAAGCAGCCATGTTGTGGCACTTCTGCACTCCCTTTGGGATGCCTTTGGCAGATGAAGTAAGCCTGGAACTCAGGGCTTCCTGGTTAAAGAAATCCAAGCCCTAGGCTGAACCCTAACCCTAACCCTAGGCAGATAAATCAGCCTAGGTATAGGGATGGTGCCAAGGAAAAAGCTGTGAAAGCTGCCATGTTGTTGCACTTTTGTACTCCCCTTGGGATGCCTTGAACAGCTGCAGTGTGCCTGGAGCTAAGGGCTTCCTAGTTTTAAAAATCCTAGCCCTAGGCCTAAGCCTAACAGTAACCCTGGGAAGGGAAATCAGCCTGGTGTTAGGCTTCTTGCCAAGGAAAAAGCCGTGAAAGCAGCCATGTTGTGGCACTTTTGCACTCCCTTTTGGATGCCTTTCACAGCTCCAGTGTGCCTGGAACTCAGGGCTTCCTGATTTTAAAAATCCTAGCCCTAGGCCGAACCCCAACCCTAAGACGAGAAAGGCAAATCAGCCAGGAATTAGGCATGTCCCCAAGGAAAAAGCTGTGGAGGCAGGCATGTTGTGCTACTTTTGCGCTCTTCTTGGCTAGTCCTTCGCAGCTGCTGTGTTCTTGGAACTCAGGGCTTTCTGGTTAATAGAACCCTTACCCTAGGCGTAACTCAAACCTTAAGCCTAGGAAGGAAAATCAGCCTATGGTTCGGGATGGTCTCATGGAAATATCAGTGGTGGCAGCCAAGTTGCGTCACTTTTGCGCTCCCCTTGGGATGCCTTTCGCAGCTGCAGTGTGCCTGGAGCCCAGGGCTTCCTGGTTTTAAAAGTCCTAGGCCTAAGCCTAACAGTAACCCTAGGAAGGTAAATCAGCCGGGTATTAGGGTTCTTCCTAAGGGAAAAGCCGTGAAAGCAGCCATGTTGTGGCACTTCTGCACTCCCTTTGGGATGCCTTTGGCAGATGAAGTAAGCCTGGAACTCAGGGCTTCCTGGTTAAAGAAATCCAAGCCCTAGGCTGAACCCTAACCCTAACCCTAGGCAGATAAATCAGCCTAGGTATAGGGATGGTGCCAAGGAAAAAGCTGTGAAAGCTGCCATGTTGTTGCACTTTTGTACTCCCCTTGGGATGCCTTGAACAGCTGCAGTGTGCCTGGAGCTAAGGGCTTCCTAGTTTTAAAAATCCTAGCCCTAGGCCTAAGCCTAACAGTAACCCTGGGAAGGTAAATCAGCCTGCTGTTAGGCTTCTTGCCAAGGAAAAAGCCGTGAAAGCAGCCATGTTGTGGCACTTTTGCACTCCCTTTTGGATGCCTTTCACAGCTCCAGTGTGCCTGGAACTCAGGGCTTCCTGATTTTAAAAATCCTAGCCCTAGGCCGAACCCCAACCCTAAGACGAGAAAGGCAAATCAGCCAGGAATTAGGCATGTCCCCAAGGAAAAAGCTGTGGAGGCAGGCATGTTGTGCTACTTTTGCGCTCTTCTTGGCTAGTCCTTCGCAGCTGCTGTGTTCTTGGAACTCAGGGCTTTCTGGTTAATAGAACCCTTACCCTAGGCGTAACTCAAACCTTAAGCCTAGGAAGGAAAATCAGCCTATGGTTCGGGATGGTCTCATGGAAATATCAGTGGTGGCAGCCAAGTTGCGTCACTTTTGCGCTCCCCTTGGGATGCCTTTCGCAGCTGCAGTGTGCCTGGAGCCCAGGGCTTCCTGGTTTTAAAAGTCCTAGGCCTAAGCCTAACAGTAACCCTAGGAAGGTAAATCAGCCGGGTATTAGGGTTCTTCCTAAGGGAAAAGCCGTGAAAGCAGCCATGTTGTGGCACTTCTGCACTCCCTTTGGGATGCCTTTGGCAGATGAAGTAAGCCTGGAACTCAGGGCTTCCTGGTTAAAGAAATCCAAGCCCTAGGCTGAACGCTAACCCTAACCCTAGGCAGATAAATCAGCCTAGGTATAGGGATGGTGCCAAGGAAAAAGCTGTGAAAGCTGCCATGTTGTTGCACTTTTGTACTCCCCTTGGGATGCCTTGAACAGCTGCAGTGTGCCTGGAGCTAAGGGCTTCCTAGTTTCAAAAATCCTAGCCCTAGGCCTAAGCCTAACAGTAACCCTGGGAAGGTAAATCAGCCTGGTGTTAGGCTTCTTGCCAAGGAAAAAGCCGTGAAAGCAGCCATGTTGTGGCACTTTTGCACTCCCTTTTGGATGCCTTTCACAGCTCCAGTGTGCCTGGAACTCAGGGCTTCCTGATTTTAAAAATCCTAGCCCTAGGCCGAACCCCAACCCTAAGACGAGAAAGGCAAATCAGCCAGGAATTAGGCATGTCCCCAAGGAAAAAGCTGTGGAGGCAGGCATGTTGTGGTACTTTTGCGCTCTTCTTGGCTAGTCCTTCGCAGCTGCTGTGTTCTTGGAACTCAGGGCTTTCTGGTTAATAGAACCCTTACCCTAGGCGTAACTCAAACCTTAACCCTAGGAAGGAAAATCAGCCTATGGTTCGGGATGGTCTCATGGAAATATCAGTGGTGGCAGCCAAGTTGCGTCACTTTTGCGCTCCCCTTGGGATGCCTTTCGCAGCTGCAGTGTGCCTGGAGCCCAGGGCTTCCTGGTTTTAAAAGTCCTAGGCCTAAGCCTAACAGTAACCCTAGGAAGGTAAATCAGCCGGGTATTAGGGTTCTTCCTAAGGGAAAAGCCGTGAAAGCAGCCATGTTGTGGCACTTCTGCACTCCCTTTGGGATGCCTTTGGCAGATGAAGTAAGCCTGGAACTCAGGGCTTCCTGGTTAAAGAAATCCAAGCCCTAGGCTGAACCCTAACCCTAACCCTAGGCAGATAAATCAGCCTAGGTATAGGGATGGTGCCAAGGAAAAAGCTGTGAAAGCTGCCATGTTGTTGCACTTTTGTACTCCCCTTGGGATGCCTTGAACAGCTGCAGTGTGCCTGGAGCTAAGGGCTTCCTAGTTTCAAAAATCCTAGCCCTAGGCCTAAGCCTAACAGTAACCCTGGGAAGGTAAATCAGCCTGGTGTTAGGCTTCTTGCCAAGGAAAAAGCCGTGAAAGCAGCCATGTTGTGGCACTTTTGCACTCCCTTTTGGATGCCTTTCACAGCTCCAGTGTGCCTGGAACTCGGGGTTTCCTGATTTTAAAAATCCTAGCCCTAGGCCGAACCCCAACCCTAAGACGAGAAAGGCAAATCAGCCAGGAATTAGGCATGTCCCCAAGGAAAAAGCTGTGGAGGCAGGCATGTTGTGCTACTTTTGCGCTCTTCTTGGCTAGTCCTTCGCAGCTGCTGTGTTCTTGGAACTCAGGGCTTTCTGGTTAATAGACCCTTACCCTAGGCGTAACTCAAACCTTAAGCCTAGGAAGGAAAATCAGCCTATGGTTCGGGATGGTCTCATGGAAATATCAGTGGTGGCAGCCAAGTTGCGTCACTTTTGCGCTCCCCTTGGGATGCCTTTCGCAGCTGCAGTGTGCCTGGAGCCCAGGGCTTCCTGGTTTTAAAAGTCCTAGGCCTAAGCCTAACAGTAACCCTAGGAAGGTAAATCAGCCGGGTATTAGGGTTCTTCCTAAGGGAAAAGCCGTGAAAGCAGCCATGTTGTGGCACTTCTGCACTCCCTTTGGGATGCCTTTGGCAGATGAAGTAAGCCTGGAACTCAGGGCTTCCTGGTTAAAGAAATCCAAGCCCTAGGCTGAACCCTAACCCTAACCCTAGGCAGATAAATCAGCCTAGGTATAGGGATGGTGCCAAGGAAAAAGCTGTGAAAGCTGCCATGTTGTTGCAC
The DNA here is from genome assembly GCF_027579445.1 of Ammospiza nelsoni. Classification (NCBI taxonomy): domain Eukaryota; kingdom Metazoa; phylum Chordata; class Aves; order Passeriformes; family Passerellidae; genus Ammospiza; species Ammospiza nelsoni. Next base: position 172,670 of record NW_026683186.1, read on the forward strand.
TTTTGTACTCCCCTTGGGATGCCTTGAACAGCTGCAGTGTGCCTGGAGCTAAGGGCTTCCTAGTTTTAAAAATCCTAGCCCTAGGCCTAAGCCTAACAGTAACCCTGGGAAGGTAAATCAGCCTGGTGTTAGGCTTCTTGCCAAGGAAAAAGCCGTGAAAGCAGCCATGTTGTGGCACTTTTGCACTCCCTTTTGGATGCCTTTCACAGCTCCAGTGTGCCTGGAACTCAGGGTTTCCTGATTTTAAAAATCCTAGCCCTAGGCCGAACCCCAACACTAAGACGAGAAAGGCAAATCAGCCAGGAATTAGGCATGTCCCCAAGGAAAAAGCTGTGGAGGCAGGCATGTTGTGCTACTTTTGCGCTCTTCTTGGCTAGTCCTTCGCAGCTGCTGTGTTCTTGGAACTCAGGGCTTTCTGGTTAATAGACCCTTACCCTAGGCGTAACTCAAACCTTAAGCCTAGGAAGGAAAATCAGCCTATGGTTCGGGATGGTCTCATGGAAATATCAGTGGTGGCAGCCAAGTTGCGTCACTTTTGCGCTCCCCTTGGGATGCCTTTCGCAGCTGCAGTGTGCCTGGAGCCCAGGGCTTCCTGGTTTTAAAAGTCCTAGGCCTAAGCCTAACAGTAACCCTAGGAAGGTAAATCAGCCGGGTATTAGGGTTCTTCCTAAGGGAAAAGCCGTGAAAGCAGCCATGTTGTGGCACTTCTGCACTCCCTTTGGGATGCCTTTGGCAGATGAAGTAAGCCTGGAACTCAGGGCTTCCTGGTTAAAGAAATCCAAGCCCTAGGCTGAACCCTAACCCTAACCCTAGGCAGATAAATCAGCCTAGGTATAGGGATGGTGCCAAGGAAAAAGCTGTGAAAGCTGCCATGTTGTTGCACTTTTGTACTCCCCTTGGGATGCCTTGAACAGCTGCAGTGTGCCTGGAGCCCAGGGCTTCCTAGTTTCAAAAATCCTAGCCCTAGGCCTAAGCCTAACAGTAACCCTGGGAAGGTAAATCAGCCTGGTGTTAGGCTTCTTGCCAAGGAAAAAGCCGTGAAAGCAGCCATGTTGTGGCACTTTTGCACTCCCTTTTGGATGCCTTTCACAGCTCCAGTGTGCCTGGAACTCAGGGCTTCCTGATTTTAAAAATCCTAGCCCTAGGCCGAACCCCAACCCTAAGACGAGAAAGGCAAATCAGCCAGGAATTAGGCATGTCCCCAAGGAAAAAGCTGTGGAGGCAGGCATGTTGTGCTACTTTTGCGCTCTTCTTGGCTAGTCCTTCGCAGCTGCTGTGTTCTTGGAACTCAGGGCTTTCTGGTTAATAGACCCTTACCCTAGGCGTAACTCAAACCTTAAGCCTAGGAAGGAAAATCAGCCTATGGTTCGGGATGGTCTCATGGAAATATCAGTGGTGGCAGCCAAGTTGCGTCACTTTTGCGCTCCCCTTGGGATGCCTTTCGCAGCTGCAGTGTGCCTGGAGCCCAGGGCTTCCTGGTTTTAAAAGTCCTAGGCCTAAGCCTAACAGTAACCCTAGGAAGGTAAATCAGCCGGGTATTAGGGTTCTTCCTAAGGGAAAAGCCGTGAAAGCAGCCATGTTGTGGCACTTCTGCACTCCCTTTGGGATGCCTTTGGCAGATGAAGTAAGCCTGGAACTCAGGGCTTCCTGGTTAAAGAAATCCAAGCCCTAGGCTGAACCCTAACCCTAACCCTAGGCAGATAAATCAGCCTAGGTATAGGGATGGTGCCAAGGAAAAAGCTGTGAAAGCTGCCATGTTGTTGCACTTTTGTACTCCCCTTGGGATGCCTTGAACAGCTGCAGTGTGCCTGGAGCTAAGGGCTTCCTAGTTTCAAAAATCCTAGCCCTAGGCCTAAGCCTAACAGTAACCCTGGGAAGGTAAATCAGCCTGGTGTTAGGCTTCTTGCCAAGGAAAAAGCCGTGAAAGCAGCCATGTTGTGGCACTTTTGCACTCCCTTTTGGATGCCTTTCACAGCTCCAGTGTGCCTGGAACTCAGGGCTTCCTGATTTTAAAAATCCTAGCCCTAGGCCGAACCCCAACCCTAAGACGAGAAAGGCAAATCAGCCAGGAATTAGGCATGTCCCCAAGGAAAAAGCTGTGGAGGCAGGCATGTTGTGCTACTTTTGCGCTCTTCTTGGCTAGTCCTTCGCAGCTGCTGTGTTCTTGGAACTCAGGGCTTTCTGGTTAATAGACCCTTACCCTAGGCGTAACTCAAACCTTAAGCCTAGGAAGGAAAATCAGCCTATGGTTCGGGATGGTCTCATGGAAATATCAGTGGTGGCAGCCAAGTTGCGTCACTTTTGCGCTCCCCTTGGGATGCCTTTCGCAGCTGCAGTGTGCCTGGAGCCCAGGGCTTCCTGGTTTTAAAAGTCCTAGGCCTAAGCCTAACAGTAACCCTAGGAAGGTAAATCAGCCGGGTATTAGGGTTCTTCCTAAGGGAAAAGCCGTGAAAGCAGCCATGTTGTGGCACTTCTGCACTCCCTTTGGGATGCCTTTGGCAGATGAAGTAAGCCTGGAACTCAGGGCTTCCTGGTTAAAGAAATCCAAGCCCTAGGCTGAACCCTAACCCTAACCCTAGGCAGATAAATCAGCCTAGGTATAGGGATGGTGCCAAGGAAAAAGCTGTGAAAGCTGCCATGTTGTTGCACTTTTGTACTCCCCTTGGGATGCCTTGAACAGCTGCAGTGTGCCTGGAGCCCAGGGCTTCCTAGTTTTAAAAATCCTAGCCCTAGGCCTAAGCCTAACAGTAACCCTGGGAAGGTAAATCAGCCTGGTGTTAGGCTTCTTGCCAAGGAAAAAGCCGTGAAAGCAGCCATGTTGTGGCACTTTTGCACTCCCTTTTGGATGCCTTTCACAGCTCCAGTGTGCCTGGAACTCAGGGCTTCCTGATTTTAAAAATCCTAGCCCTAGGCCGAACCCCAACCCTAAGACGAGAAAGGCAAATCAGCCAGGAATTAGGCATGTCCCCAAGGAAAAAGCTGTGGAGGCAGGCATGTTGTGGTACTTTTGCGCTCTTCTTGGCTAGTCCTTCGCAGCTGCTGTGTTCTTGGAACTCAGGGCTTTCTGGTTAATAGAAGCCTTACCCTAGGCGTAACTCAAACCTTAACCCTAGGAAGGAAAATCAGCCTATGGTTCGGGATGGTCTCATGGAAATATCAGTGGTGGCAGCCAAGTTGCGTCACTTTTGCGCTCCCCTTGGGATGCCTTTCGCAGCTGCAGTGTGCCTGGAGCCCAGGGCTTCCTGGTTTTAAAAGTCCTAGGCCTAAGCCTAACAGTAACCCTAGGAAGGTAAATCAGCCGGGTATTAGGGTTCTTCCTAAGGGAAAAGCCGTGAAAGCAGCCATGTTGTGGCACTTCTGCACTCCCTTTGGGATGCCTTTGGCAGATGAAGTAAGCCTGGAACTCAGGGCTTCCTGGTTAAAGAAATCCAAGCCCTAGGCTGAACCCTAACCCTAACCCTAGGCAGATAAATCAGCCTAGGTATAGGGATGGTGCCAAGGAAAAAGCTGTGAAAGCTGCCATGTTGTTGCACTTTTGTACTCCCCTTGGGATGCCTTGAACAGCTGCAGTGTGCCTGGAGCTAAGGGCTTCCTAGTTTCAAAAATCCTAGCCCTAGGCCTAAGCCTAACAGTAACCCTGGGAAGGTAAATCAGCCTGGTGTTAGGCTTCTTGCCAAGGAAAAAGCCGTGAAAGCAGCCATGTTGTGGCACTTTTGCACTCCCTTTTGGATGCCTTTCACAGCTCCAGTGTGCCTGGAACTCAGGGCTTCCTGATTTTAAAAATCCTAGCCCTAGGCCGAACCCCAACCCTAAGACGAGAAAGGCAAATCAGCCAGGAATTAGGCATGTCCCCAAGGAAAAAGCTGTGGAGGCAGGCATGTTGTGCTACTTTTGCGCTCTTCTTGGCTAGTCCTTCGCAGCTGCTGTGTTCTTGGAACTCAGGGCTTTCTGGTTAATAGACCCTTACCCTAGGCGTAACTCAAACCTTAACCCTAGGAAGGAAAATCAGCCTATGGTTCGGGATGGTCTCATGGAAATATCAGTGGTGGCAGCCAAGTTGCGTCACTTTTGCGCTCCCCTTGGGATGCCTTTCGCAGCTGCAGTGTGCCTGGAGCCCAGGGCTTCCTGGTTTTAAAAGTCCTAGGCCTAAGCCTAACAGTAACCCTAGGAAGGTAAATCAGCCGGGTATTAGGGTTCTTCCTAAGGGAAAAGCCGTGAAAGCAGCCATGTTGTGGCACTTCTGCACTCCCTTTGGGATGCCTTTGGCAGATGAAGTAAGCCTGGAACTCAGGGCTTCCTGGTTAAAGAAATCCAAGCCCTAGGCTGAACCCTAACCCTAACCCTAGGCAGATAAATCAGCCTAGGTATAGGGATGGTGCCAAGGAAAAAGCTGTGAAAGCTGCCATGTTGTTGCACTTTTGTACTCCCCTTGGGATGCCTTGAACAGCTGCAGTGTGCCTGGAGCTAAGGGCTTCCTAGTTTCAAAAATCCTAGCCCTAGGCCTAAGCCTAACAGTAACCCTGGGAAGGTAAATCAGCCTGGTGTTAGGCTTCTTGCCAAGGAAAAAGCCGTGAAAGCAGCCATGTTGTGGCACTTTTGCACTCCCTTTTGGATGCCTTTCACAGCTCCAGTGTGCCTGGAACTCAGGGCTTCCTGATTTTAAAAATCCTAGCCCTAGGCCGAACCCCAACCCTAAGACGAGAAAGGCAAATCAGCCAGGAATTAGGCATGTCCCCAAGGAAAAAGCTGTGGAGGCGGGCATGTTGTGCTACTTTTGCGCTCTTCTTGGCTAGTCCTTCGCAGCTGCTGTGTTCTTGGAACTCAGGGCTTTCTGGTTAATAGACCCTTACCCTAGGCGTAACTCAAACCTTAAGCCTAGGAAGGAAAATCAGCCTATGGTTCGGGATGGTCTCATGGAAATATCAGTGGTGGCAGCCAAGTTGCGTCACTTTTGCGCTCCCCTTGGGATGCCTTTCGCAGCTGCAGTGTGCCTGGAGCCCAGGGCTTCCTGGTTTTAAAAGTCCTAGGCCTAAGCCTAACAGTAACCCTAGGAAGGTAAATCAGCCGGGTATTAGGGTTCTTCCTAAGGGAAAAGCCGTGAAAGCAGCCATGTTGTGGCACTTCTGCACTCCCTTTGGGATGCCTTTGGCAGATGAAGTAAGCCTGGAACTCAGGGCTTCCTGGTTAAAGAAATCCAAGCCCTAGGCTGAACCCTAACCCTAACCCTAGGCAGATAAATCAGCCTAGGTATAGGGATGGTGCCAAGGAAAAAGCTGTGAAAGCTGCCATGTTGTTGCACTTTTGTACTCCCCTTGGGATGCCTTGAACAGCTGCAGTGTGCCTGGAGCCCAGGGCTTCCTAGTTTTAAAAATCCTAGCCCTAGGCCTAAGCCTAACAGTAACCCTGGGAAGGTAAATCAGCCTGGTGTTAGGCTTCTTGCCAAGGAAAAAGCCGTGAAAGCAGCCATGTTGTGGCACTTTTGCACTCCCTTTTGGATGCCTTTCACAGCTCCAGTGTGCCTGGAACTCAGGGCTTCCTGATTTTAAAAATCCTAGCCCTAGGCCGAACCCCAACCCTAAGACGAGAAAGGCAAATCAGCCAGGAATTAGGCATGTCCCCAAGGAAAAAGCTGTGGAGGCAGGCATGTTGTGCTACTTTTGCGCTCTTCTTGGCTAGTCCTTCGCAGCTGCTGTGTTCTTGGAACTCAGGGCTTTCTGGTTAATAGACCCTTACCCTAGGCGTAACTCAAACCTTAAGCCTAGGAAGGAAAATCAGCCTATGGTTCGGGATGGTCTCATGGAAATATCAGTGGTGGCAGCCAAGTTGCGTCACTTTTGCGCTCCCCTTGGGATGCCTTTCGCAGCTGCAGTGTGCCTGGAGCCCAGGGCTTCCTGGTTTTAAAAGTCCTAGGCCTAAGCCTAACAGTAACCCTAGGAAGGTAAATCAGCCGGGTATTAGGGTTCTTCCTAAGGGAAAAGCCGTGAAAGCAGCCATGTTGTGGCACTTCTGCACTCCCTTTGGGATGCCTTTGGCAGATGAAGTAAGCCTGGAACTCAGGGCTTCCTGGTTAAAGAAATCCAAGCCCTAGGCTGAACCCTAACCCTAACCCTAGGCAGATAAATCAGCCTAGGTATAGGGATGGTGCCAAGGAAAAAGCTGTGAAAGCTGCCATGTTGTTGCACTTTTGTACTCCACTTGGGATGCCTTGAACAGCTGCAGTGTGCCTGGAGCCCAGGGCTTCCTAGTTTTAAAAATCCTAGCCCTAGGCCTAAGCCTAACAGTAACCCTGGGAAGGTAAATCAGCCTCGTGTTAGGCTTCTTGCCAAGGAAAAAGCCGTGAAAGCAGCCATGTTGTGGCACTTCTGCACTCCCTTTTGGATGCCTTTCACAGCTCCAGTGTGCCTGGAACTCAGGGCTTCCTGATTTTAAAAATCCTAGCCCTAGGCCGAACCCCAACCCTAAGACGAGAAAGGCAAATCAGCCAGGAATTAGGCATGTCCCCAAGGAAAAAGCTGTGGAGGCAGGCATGTTGTGCTACTTTTGCGCTCTTCTTGGCTAGTCCTTCGCAGCTGCTGTGTTCTTGGAACTCAGGGCTTTCTGGTTAATAGACCCTTACCCTAGGCGTAACTCAAACCTTAAGCCTAGGAAGGAAAATCAGCCTATGGTTCGGGATGGTCTCATGGAAATATCAGTGGTGGCAGCCAAGTTGCGTCACTTTTGCGCTCCCCTTGGGATGCCTTTCACAGCTGCAGTGTGCCTGGAGCCCAGGGCTTCCTGGTTTTAAAAGTCCTAGGCCTAAGCCTAACAGTAACCCTAGGAAGGTAAATCAGCCGGGTATTAGGGTTCTTCCTAAGGGAAAAGCCGTGAAAGCAGCCATGTTGTGGCACTTCTGCACTCCCTTTGGGATGCCTTTGGCAGATGAAGTAAGCCTGGAACTCAGGGCTTCCTGGTTAAAGAAATCCAAGCCCTAGGCTGAAGCCTAACCCTAACCCTAGGCAGATAAATCAGCCTAGGTATAGGGATGGTGCCAAGGAAAAAGCTGTGAAAGCTGCCATGTTGTTGCACTTTTGTACTCCCCTTGGGATGCCTTGAACAGCTGCAGTGTGCCTGGAGCCCAGGGCTTCCTAGTTTTAAAAATCCTAGCCCTAGGCCTAAGCCTAACAGTAACCCTGGGAAGGTAAATCAGCCTGGTGTTAGGCTTCTTGCCAAGGAAAAAGCCGTGAAAGCAGCCATGTTGTGGCACTTCTGCACTCCCTTTTGGATGCCTTTCACAGCTCCAGTGTGCCTGGAACTCAGGGCTTCCTGATTTTAAAAATCCTAGCCCTAGGCCGAACCCCAACCCTAAGACGAGAAAGGCAAATCAGCCAGGAATTAGGCATGTCCCCAAGGAAAAAGCTGTGGAGGCAGGCATGTTGTGCTACTTTTGCGCTCTTCTTGGCTAGTCCTTCGCAGCTGCTGTGTTCTTGGAACTCAGGGCTTTCTGGTTAATAGACCCTTACCCTAGGCGTAACTCAAACCTTAAGCCTAGGAAGGAAAATCAGCCTATGGTTCGGGATGGTCTCATGGAAATATCAGTGGTGGCAGCCAAGTTGCGTCACTTTTGCGCTCCCCTTGGGATGCCTTTCGCAGCTGCAGTGTGCCTGGAGCCCAGGGCTTCCTGGTTTTAAAAGTCCTAGGCCTAAGCCTAACAGTAACCCTAGGAAGGTAAATCAGCCGGGTATTAGGGTTCTTCCTAAGGGAAAAGCCGTGAAAGCAGCCATGTTGTGGCACTTCTGCACTCCCTTTGGGATGCCTTTGGCAGATGAAGTAAGCCTGGAACTCAGGGCTTCCTGGTTAAAGAAATCCAAGCCCTAGGCTGAACCCTAACCCTAACCCTAGGCAGATAAATCAGCCTAGGTATAGGGATGGTGCCAAGGAAAAAGCTGTGAAAGCTGCCATGTTGTTGCACTTTTGTACTCCCCTTGGGATGCCTTGAACAGCTGCAGTGTGCCTGGAGCTAAGGGCTTCCTAGTTTTAAAAATCCTAGCCCTAGGCCTAAGCCTAACAGTAACCCTGGGAAGGTAAATCAGCCTGGTGTTAGGCTTCTTGCCAAGGAAAAAGCCGTGAAAGCAGCCATGTTGTGGCACTTTTGCACTCCCTTTTGGATGCCTTTCACAGCTCCAGTGTGCCTGGAACTCAGGGCTTCCTGCTTTTAAAAATCCTAGCCCTAGGCCGAACCCCAACCCTAAGACGAGAAAGGCAAATCAGCCAGGAATTAGGCATGTCCCCAAGGAAAAAGCTGTGGAGGCAGGCATGTTGTGCTACTTTTGCGCTCTTCTTGGCTAGTCCTTCGCAGCTGCTGTGTTCTTGGAACTCAGGGCTTTCTGGTTAATAGACCCTTACCCTAGGCGTAACTCAAACCTTAAGCCTAGGAAGGAAAATCAGCCTATGGTTCGGGATGGTCTCATGGAAATATCAGTGGTGGCAGCCAAGTTGCGTCACTTTTGCGCTCCCCTTGGGATGCCTTTCGCAGCTGCAGTGTGCCTGGAGCCCAGGGCTTCCTGGTTTTAAAAGTCCTAGGCCTAAGCCTAACAGTAACCCTAGGAAGGTAAATCAGCCGGGTATTAGGGTTCTTCCTAAGGGAAAAGCCGTGAAAGCAGCCATGTTGTGGCACTTCTGCACTCCCTTTGGGATGCCTTTGGCAGATGAAGTAAGCCTGGAACTCAGGGCTTCCTGGTTAAAGAAATCCAAGCCCTAGGCTGAACCCTAACCCTAACCCTAGGCAGATAAATCAGCCTAGGTATAGGGATGGTGCCAAGGAAAAAGCTGTGAAAGCTGCCATGTTGTTGCACTTTTGTACTCCCCTTGGGATGCCTTGAACAGCTGCAGTGTGCCTGGAGCTAAGGGCTTCCTAGTTTCAAAAATCCTAGCCCTAGGCCTAAGCCTAACAGTAACCCTGGGAAGGTAAATCAGCCTGGTGTTAGGCTTCTTGCCAAGGAAAAAGCCGTGAAAGCAGCCATGTTGTGGCACTTTTGCACTCCCTTTTGGATGCCTTTCACAGCTCCAGTGTGCCTGGAACTCAGGGCTTCCTGATTTTAAAAATCCTAGCCCTAGGCCGAACCCCAACCCTAAGACGAGAAAGGCAAATCAGCCAGGAATTAGGCATGTCCCCAAGGAAAAAGCTGTGGAGGCAGGCATGTTGTGGTACTTTTGCGCTCTTCTTGGCTAGTCCTTCGCAGCTGCTGTGTTCTTGGAACTCAGGGCTTTCTGGTTAATAGACCCTTACCCTAGGCGTAACTCAAACCTTAACCCTAGGAAGGAAAATCAGCCTATGGTTCGGGATGGTCTCATGGAAATATCAGTGGTGGCAGCCAAGTTGCGTCACTTTTGCGCTCCCCTTGGGATGCCTTTCGCAGCTGCAGTGTGCCTGGAGCCCAGGGCTTCCTGGTTTTAAAAGTCCTAGGCCTAAGCCTAACAGTAACCCTAGGAAGGTAAATCAGCCGGGTATTAGGGTTCTTCCTAAGGGAAAAGCTGTGAAAGCAGCCATGTTGTGGCACTTCTGCACTCCCTTTGGGATGCCTTTGGCAGATGAAGTAAGCCTGGAACTCAGGGCTTCCTGGTTAAAGAAATCCAAGCCCTAGGCTGAACCCTAACCCTAACCCTAGGCAGATAAATCAGCCTAGGTATAGGGATGGTGCCAAGGAAAAAGCTGTGAAAGCTGCCATGTTGTTGCACTTTTGTACTCCCCTTGGGATGCCTTGAACAGCTGCAGTGTGCCTGGAGCTAAGGGCTTCCTAGTTTCAAAAATCCTAGCCCTAGGCCTAAGCCTAACAGTAACCCTGGGAAGGTAAATCAGCCTGGTGTTAGGCTTCTTGCCAAGGAAAAAGCCATGAAAGCAGCCATGTTGTGGCACTTTTGCACTCCCTTTTGGATGCCTTTCACAGCTCCAGTGTGCCTGGAACTCAGGGCTTCCTGATTTTAAAAATCCTAGCCCTAGGCCGAACCCCAACCCTAAGACGAGAAAGGCAAATCAGCCAGGAATTAGGCATGTCCCCAAGGAAAAAGCTGTGGAGGCAGGCATGTTGTGGTACTTTTGCGCTCTTCTTGGCTAGTCCTTCGCAGCTGCTGTGTTCTTGGAACTCAGGGCTTTCTGGTTAATAGACCCTTACCCTAGGCGTAACTCAAACCTTAACCCTAGGAAGGAAAATCAGCCTATGGTTCGGGATGGTCTCATGGAAATATCAGTGGTGGCAGCCAAGTTGCGTCACTTTTGCGCTCCCCTTGGGATGCCTTTCACAGCTGCAGTGTGCCTGGAGCCCAGGGCTTCCTGGTTTTAAAAGTCCTAGGCCTAAGCCTAACAGTAACCCTAGGAAGGTAAATCAGCCGGGTATTAGGGTTCTTCCTAAGGGAAAAGCCGTGAAAGCAGCCATGTTGTGGCACTTCTGCACTCCCTTTGGGATGCCTTTGGCAGATGAAGTAAGGCTGGAACTCAGGGCTTCCTGGTTAAAGAAATCCAAGCCCTAGGCTGAAGCCTAACCCTAACCCTAGTCAGATAAATCAGCCTAGGTATAGGGATGGTGCCAAGGAAAAAGCTGTGAAAGCTGCCATGTTGTTGCACTTTTGTACTCCCCTTGGGATGCCTTGAACAGCTGCAGTGTGCCTGGAGCCCAGGGCTTCCTAGTTTTAAAAATCCTAGCCCTAGGCCTAAGCCTAACAGTAACCCTGGGAAGGTAAATCAGCCTGGTGTTAGGCTTCTTGCCAAGGAAAAAGCCGTGAAAGCAGCCATGTTGTGGCACTTTTGCACTCCCTTTTGGATGCCTTTCACAGCTCCAGTGTGCCTGGAACTCAGGGCTTCCTGATTTTAAAAATCCTAGCCCTAGGCCGAACCCCAACCCTAAGACGAGAAAGGCAAATCAGCCAGGAATTAGGCATGTCCCCAAGGAAAAAGCTGTGGAGGCAGGCATGTTGTGGTACTTTTGCGCTCTTCTTGGCTAGTCCTTCGCAGCTGCTGTGTTCTTGGAACTCAGGGCTTTCTGGTTAATAGAACCCTTACCCTAGGCGTAACTCAAACCTTAAGCCTAGGAAGGAAAATCAGCCTATGGTTCGGGATGGTCTCATGGAAATATCAGTGGTGGCAGCCAAGTTGCGTCACTTTTGCGCTCCCCTTGGGATGTCTTTCGCAGCTGCAGTGTGCCTGGAGCCCAGGGCTTCCTGGTTTTAAAAGTCCTAGGCCTAAGCCTAACAGTAACCCTAGGAAGGTAAATCAGCCGGGTATTAGGGTTCTTCCTAAGGGAAAAGCCGTGAAAGCAGCCATGTTGTGGCACTTCTGCACTCCCTTTGGGATGCCTTTGGCAGATGAAGTAAGCCTGGAACTCAGGGCTTCCTGGTTAAAGAAATCCAAGCCCTAGGCTGAACCCTAACCCTAACCCTAGGCAGATAAATCAGCCTAGGTATAGGGATGGTGCCAAGGAAAAAGCTGTGAAAGCTGCCATGTTGTTGCACTTTTGTACTCCCCTTGGGATGCCTTGAACAGCTGCAGTGTGCCTGGAGCCCAGGGCTTCCTAGTTTTAAAAATCCTAGCCCTAGGCCTAAGCCTAACAGTAACCCTGGGAAGGGAAATCAGCCTGGTGTTAGGCTTCTTGCCAAGGAAAAAGCCGTGAAAGCAGCCAGGTTGTGGCACTTTTGCACTCCCTTTTGGATGCCTTTCACAGCTCCAGTGTGCCTGGAACTCAGGGCTTCCTGATTTTAAAAATCCTAGCCCTAGGCCGAACCCCAACCCTAAGACGAGAAAGGCAAATCAGCCAGGAATTAGGCATGTCCCCAAGGAAAAAGCTGTGGAGGCAGGCATGTTGTGCTACTTTTGCGCTCTTCTTGGCTAGTCCTTCGCAGCTGCTGTGTTCTTGGAACTCAGGGCTTTCTGGTTAATAGAAGCCTTACCCTAGGCGTAACTCAAACCTTAAGCCTAGGAAGGAAAATCAGCCTATGGTTCGGGATGGTCTCATGGAAATATCAGTGGTGGCAGCCAAGTTGCGTCACTTTTGCGCTCCCCTTGGGATGCCTTTCGCAGCTGCAGTGTGCCTGGAGCCCAGGGCTTCCTGGTTTTAAAAGTCCTAGGCCTAAGCCTAACAGTAACCCTAGGAAGGTAAATCAGCCGGGTATTAGGGTTCTTCCTAAGGGAAAAGCCGTGAAAGCAGGCATGTTGTGGCACTTCTGCACTCCCTTTGGGATGCCTTTGGCAGATGAAGTAAGCCTGGAACTCAGGGCTTCCTGGTTAAAGAAATCCAAGCCCTAGGCTGAACCCTAACCCTAACCCTAGGCAGATAAATCAGCCTAGGTATAGGGATGGTGCCAAGGAAAAAGCTGTGAAAGCTGCCATGTTGTTGCACTTTTGTACTCCCCTTGGGATGCCTTGAACAGCTGCAGTGTGCCTGGAGCTAAGGGCTTCCTAGTTTCAAAAATCCTAGCCCTAGGCCTAAGCCTAACAGTAACCCTGGGAAGGTAAATCAGCCTGGTGTTAGGCTTCTTGCCAAGGAAAAAGCCATGAAAGCAGCCATGTTGTGGCACTTTTGCACTCCCTTTTGGATGCCTTTCACAGCTCCAGTGTGCCTGGAACTCAGGGCTTCCTGATTTTAAAAATCCTAGCCCTAGGCCGAACCCCAACCCTAAGACGAGAAAGGCAAATCAGCCAGGAATTAGGCATGTCCCCAAGGAAAAAGCTGTGGAGGCAGGCATGTTGTGCTACTTTTGCGCTCTTCTTGGCTAGTCCTTCGCAGCTGCTGTGTTCTTGGAACTCAGGGCTTTCTGGTTAATAGACCCTTACCCTAGGCGTAACTCAAACCTTAACCCTAGGAAGGAAAATCAGCCTATGGTTCGGGATGGTCTCATGGAAATATCAGTGGTGGCAGCCAAGTTGCGTCACTTTTGCGCTCCCCTTGGGATGCCTTTCGCAGCTGCAGTGTGCCTGGAGCCCAGGGCTTCCTGGTTTTAAAAGTCCTAGGCCTAAGCCTAACAGTAACCCTAGGAAGGTAAATCAGCCGGGTATTAGGGTTCTTCCTAAGGGAAAAGCCGTGAAAGCAGCCATGTTGTGGCACTTCTGCACTCCCTTTGGGATGCCTTTGGCAGATGAAGTAAGCCTGGAACTCAGGGCTTCCTGGTTAAAGAAATCCAAGCCCTAGGCTGAACCCTAACCCTAACCCTAGGCAGATAAATCAGCCTAGGTATAGGGATGGTGCCAAGGAAAAAGCTGTGAAAGCTGCCATGTTGTTGCACTTTTGTACTCCCCTTGGGATGCCTTGAACAGCTGCAGTGTGCCTGGAGCTAAGGGCTTCCTAGTTTCAAAAATCCTAGCCCTAGGCCTAAGCCTAACAGTAACCCTGGGAAGGTAAATCAGCCTGGTGTTAGGCTTCTTGCCAAGGAAAAAGCCGTGAAAGCAGCCATGTTGTGGCACTTTTGCACTCCCTTTTGGATGCCTTTCACAGCTCCAGTGTGCCTGGAACTCAGGGCTTCCTGATTTTAAAAATCCTAGCCCTAGGCCGAACCCCAACCCTAAGACGAGAAAGGCAAATCAGCCAGGAATTAGGCATGTCCCCAAGGAAAAAGCTGTGGAGGCAGGCATGTTGTGCTACTTTTGCGCTCTTCTTGGCTAGTCCTTCGCAGCTGCTGTGTTCTTGGAACTCAGGGCTTTCTGGTTAATAGAACCCTTACCCTAGGCGTAACTCAAAGCTTAAGCCTAGGAAGGAAAATCAGCCTATGGTTCGGGATGGTCTCATGGAAATATCAGTGGTGGCAGCCAAGTTGCGTCACTTTTGCGCTCCCCTTGGGATGCCTTTCGCAGCTGCAGTGTGCCTGGAGCCCAGGGCTTCCTGGTTTTAAAAGTCCTAGGCCTAAGCCTAACAGTAACCCTAGGAAGGTAAATCAGCCGGGTATTAGGGTTCTTCCTAAGGGAAAAGCCGTGAAAGCAGCCATGTTGTGGCACTTCTGCACTCCCTTTGGGATGCCTTTGGCAGATGAAGTAAGCCTGGAACTCAGGGCTTCCTGGTTAAAGAAATCCAAGCCCTAGGCTGAACCCTAACCCTAACCCTAGGCAGATAAATCAGCCTAGGTATAGGGATGGTGCCAAGGAAAAAGCTGTGAAAGCTGCCATGTTGTTGCACTTTTGTACTCCCCTTGGGATGCCTTGAACAGCTGCAGTGTGCCTGGAGCTAAGGGCTTCCTAGTTTCAAAAATCCTAGCCCTAGGCCTAAGCCTAACAGTAACCCTGGGAAGGTAAATCAGCCTGGTGTTAGGCTTCTTGCCAAGGAAAAAGCCATGAAAGCAGCCATGTTGTGGCACTTTTGCACTCCCTTTTGGATGCCTTTCACAGCTCCAGTGTGCCTGGAACTCAGGGCTTCCTGATTTTAAAAATCCTAGCCCTAGGCCGAACCCCAACCCTAAGACGAGAAAGGCAAATCAGCCAGGAATTAGGCATGTCCCCAAGGAAAAAGCTGTGGAGGCAGGCATGTTGTGGTACTTTTGCGCTCTTCTTGGCTAGTCCTTCGCAGCTGCTGTGTTCTTGGAACTCAGGGCTTTCTGGTTAATAGACCCTTACCCTAGGCGTAACTCAGACCTTAAGCCTAGGAAGGAAAATCAGCCTATGGTTCGGGATGGTCTCATGGAAATATCAGTGGTGGCAGCCAAGTTGCGTCACTTTTGCGCTCCCCTTGGGATGCCTTTCGCAGCTGCAGTGTGCCTGGAGCCCAGGGCTTCCTGGTTTTAAAAGTCCTAGGCCTAAGCCTAACAGTAACCCTAGGAAGGTAAATCAGCCGGGTATTAGGGTTCTTCCTAAGGGAAAAGCCGTGAAAGCAGCCATGTTGTGGCACTTCTGCACTCCCTTTGGGATGCCTTTGGCAGATGAAGTAAGCCTGGAACTCAGGGCTTCCTGGTTAAAGAAATCCAAGCCCTAGGCTGAACCCTAACCCTAACCCTAGGCAGATAAATCAGCCTAGGTATAGGGATGGTGCCAAGGAAAAAGCTGTGAAAGCTGCCATGTTGTTGCACTTTTGTACTCCCCTTGGGATGCCTTGAACAGCTGCAGTGTGCCTGGAGCTAAGGGCTTCCTAGTTTCAAAAATCCTAGCCCTAGGCCTAAGCCTAACAGTAACCCTGGGAAGGTAAATCAGCCTGGTGTTAGGCTTCTTGCCAAGGAAAAAGCCGTGAAAGCAGCCATGTTGTGGCACTTTTGCACTCCCTTTTGGATGCCTTTCACAGCTCCAGTGTGCCTGGAACTCAGGGCTTCCTGATTTTAAAAATCCTAGCCCTAGGCCGAACCCCAACCCTAAGACGAGAAAGGCAAATCAGCCAGGAATTAGGCATGTCCCCAAGGAAAAAGCTGTGGAGGCAGGCATGTTGTGGTACTTTTGCGCTCTTCTTGGCTAGTCCTTCGCAGCTGCTGTGTTCTTGGAACTCAGGGCTTTCTGGTTAATAGAAGCCTTACCCTAGGCGTAACTCAAACCTTAAGCCAAAAAAGGAAAATCAGCCTATGGTTCGGGATGGTCTCATGGAAATATCAGTGGTGGCAGCCAAGTTGCGTCACTTTTGCGCTCCCCTTGGGATGCCTTTCGCAGCTGCAGTGTGCCTGGAGCCCAGGGCTTCCTGGTTTTAAAAGTCCTAGGCCTAAGCCTAACAGTAACCCTAGGAAGGTAAATCAGCCGGGTATTAGGGTTCTTCCTAAGGGAAAAGCCGTGAAAGCAGCCATGTTGTGGCACTTCTGCACTCCCTTTGGGATGCCTTTGGCAGATGAAGTAAGCCTGGAACTCAGGGCTTCCTGGTTAAAGAAATCCAAGCCCTAGGCTGAACCCTAACCCTAACCCTAGGCAGATAAATCAGCCTAGGTATAGGGATGGTGCCAAGGAAAAAGCTGTGAAAGCTGCCATGTTGTTGCACTTTTGTACTCCCCTTGGGATGCCTTGAACAGCTGCAGTGTGCCTGGAGCTAAGGGCTTCCTGATTTCAAAAATCCTAGCCCTAGGCCTAAGCCTAACAGTAACCCTGGGAAGGTAAATCAGCCTGGTGTTAGGCTTCTTGCCAAGGAAAAAGCCGTGAAAGCAGCCATGTTGTGGCACTTTTGCACTCCCTTTTGGATGCCTTTCACAGCTCCAGTGTGCCTGGAACTCAGGGCTTCCTGATTTTAAAAATCCTAGCCCTAGGCCGAACCCCAACCCTAAGACGAGAAAGGCAAATCAGCCAGGAATTAGGCATGTCCCCAAGGAAAAAGCTGTGGAGGCAGGCATGTTGTGGTACTTTTGCGCTCTTCTTGGCTAGTCCTTCGCAGCTGCTGTGTTCTTGGAACTCAGGGCTTTCTGGTTAATAGAACCCTTACCCTAGGCGTAACTCAAACCTTAAGCCTAGGAAGGAAAATCAGCCTATGGTTCGGGATGGTCTCATGGAAATATCAGTGGTGGCAGCCAAGTTGCGTCACTTTTGCGCTCCCCTTGGGATGCCTTTCGCAGCTGCAGTGTGCCTGGAGCCCAGGGCTTCCTGGTTTTAAAAGTCCTAGGCCTAAGCCTAACAGTAACCCTAGGAAGGTAAATCAGCCGGGTATTAGGGTTCTTCCTAAGGGAAAAGCCGTGAAAGCAGCCATGTTGTGGCACTTCTGCACTCCCTTTGGGATGCCTTTGGCAGATGAAGTAAGCCTGGAACTCAGGGCTTCCTGGTTAAAGAAATCCAAGCCCTAGGCTGAACCCTAACCCTAACCCTAGGCAGATAAATCAGCCTAGGTATAGGGATGGTGCCAAGGAAAAAGCTGTGAAAGCTGCCATGTTGTTGCACTTTTGTACTCCCCTTGGGATGCCTTGAACAGCTGCAGTGTGCCTGGAGCTAAGGGCTTCCTAGTTTCAAAAATCCTAGCCCTAGGCCTAAGCCTAACAGTAACCCTGGGAAGGTAAATCAGCCTGGTGTTAGGCTTCTTGCCAAGGAAAAAGCCGTGAAAGCAGCCATGTTGTGGCACTTTTGCACTCCCTTTTGGATGCCTTTCACAGCTCCAGTGTGCCTGGAACTCAGGGCTTCCTGATTTTAAAAATCCTAGCCCTAGGCCGAACCCCAACCCTAGGACGAGAAAGGCAAATCAGCCAGGAATTAGGCATGTTCCCAAGGAAAAAGCTGTGGAGGCAGGCATGTTGTGGTACTTTTGCGCTCTTCTTGGCTAGTCCTTCGCAGCTGCTGTGTTCTTGGAACTCAGGGCTTTCTGGTTAATAGACCCTTACCCTAGGCGTAACTCAAACCTTAAGCCTAGGAAGGAAAATCAGCCTATGGTTCGGGATGGTCTCATGGAAATATCAGTGGTGGCAGCCAAGTTGCGTCACTTTTGCGCTCCCCTTGGGATGCCTTTCACAGCTGCAGTGTGCCTGGAGCCCAGGGCTTCCTGGTTTTAAAAGTCCTAGGCCTAAGCCTAACAGTAACCCTAGGAAGGTAAATCAGCCGGGTATTAGGGTTCTTCCTAAGGGAAAAGCCGTGAAAGCAGGCATGTTGTGGCACTTCTGCACTCCCTTTGGGATGCCTTTGGCAGATGAAGTAAGCCTGGAACTCAGGGCTTCCTGGTTAAAGAAATCCAAGCCCTAGGCTGAACCCTAACCCTAACCCTAGGCAGATAAATCAGCCTAGGTATAGGGATGGTGCCAAGGAAAAAGCTGTGAAAGCTGCCATGTTGTTGCACTTTTGTACTCCCCTTGGGATGCCTTGAACAGCTGCAGTGTGCCTGGAGCTAAGGGCTTCCTAGTTTCAAAAATCCTAGCCCTAGGCCTAAGCCTAACAGTAACCCTGGGAAGGTAAATCAGCCTGGTGTTAGGCTTCTTGCCAAGGAAAAAGCCGTGAAAGCAGCCATGTTGTGGCACTTTTGCACTCCCTTTTGGATGCCTTTCACAGCTCCAGTGTGCCTGGAACTCAGGGCTTCCTGATTTTAAAAATCCTAGCCCTAGGCCGAACCCCAACCCTAAGACGAGAAAGGCAAATCAGCCAGGAATTAGGCATGTCCCCAAGGAAAAAGCTGTGGAGGCAGGCATGTTGTGGTACTTTTGCGCTCTTCTTGGCTAGTCCTTCGCAGCTGCTGTGTTCTTGGAACTCAGGGCTTTCTGGTTAATAGACCCTTACCCTAGGCGTAACTAAAACCTTAACCCTAGGAAGGAAAATCAGCCTATGGTTCGGGATGCTCTCATGGAAATATCAGTGGTGGCAGCCAAGTTGCGTCACTTTTGCGCTCCCCTTGGGATGCCTTTCGCAGCTGCAGTGTGCCTGGAGCCCAGGGCTTCCTGGTTTTAAAAGTCCTAGGCCTAAGCCTAACAGTAACCCTAGGAAGGTAAATCAGCCGGGTATTAGGGTTCTTCCTAAGGGAAAAGCCGTGAAAGCAGCCATGTTGTGGCACTTCTGCACTCCCTTTGGGATGCCTTTGGCAGATGAAGTAAGCCTGGAACTCAGGGCTTCCTGGTTAAAGAAATCCAAGCCCTAGGCTGAACCCTAACCCTAACCCTAGGCAGATAAATCAGCCTAGGTATAGGGATGGTGCCAAGGAAAAAGCTGTGAAAGCTGCCATGTTGTTGCACTTTTGTACTCCCCTTGGGATGCCTTGAACAGCTGCAGTGTGCCTGGAGCTAAGGGCTTCCTAGTTTCAAAAATCCTAGCCCTAGGCCTAAGCCTAACAGTAACCCTGGGAAGGTAAATCAGCCTGGTGTTAGGCTTCTTGCCAAGGAAAAAGCCGTGAAAGCAGCCATGTTGTGGCACTTTTGCACTCCCTTTTGGATGCCTTTCACAGCTCCAGTATGCCTGGAACTCAGGGCTTCCTGATTTTAAAAATCCTAGCCCTAGGCCGAACCCCAACCCTAGGACGAGAAAGGCAAATCAGCCAGGAATTAGGCATGTCCCCAAGGAAAAAGCTGTGGAGGCAGGCATGTTGTGGTACTTTTGCGCTCTTCTTGGCTAGTCCTTCGCAGCTGCTGTGTTCTTGGAACTCAGGGCTTTCTGGTTAATAGACCCTTACCCTAGGCGTAACTCAAACCTTAACCCTAGGAAGGAAAATCAGCCTATGGTTCGGGATGGTCTCATGGAAATATCAGTGGTGGCAGCCAAGTTGCGTCACTTTTGCGCTCCCCTTGGGATGCCTTTCACAGCTGCAGTGTGCCTGGAGCCCAGGGCTTCCTGGTTTTAAAAGTCCTAGGCCTAAGCCTAACAGTAACCCTAGGAAGGTAAATCAGCCGGGTATTAGGGTTCTTCCTAAGGGAAAAGCCGTGAAAGCAGCCATGTTGTGGCACTTCTGCACTCCCTTTGGGATGCCTTTGGCAGATGAAGTAAGCCTGGAACTCAGGGCTTCCTGGTTAAAGAAATCCAAGCCCTAGGCTGAACCCTAACCCTAACCCTAGGCAGATAAATCAGCCTAGGTATAGGGATGGTGCCAAGGAAAAAGCTGTGAAAGCTGCCATGTTGTTGCACTTTTGTACTCCCCTTGGGATGCCTTGAACAGCTGCAGTGTGCCTGGAGCTAAGGGCTTCCTAGTTTCAAAAATCCTAGCCCTAGGCCTAAGCCTAACAGTAACCCTGGGAAGGTAAATCAGCCTGGTGTTAGGCTTCTTGCCAAGGAAAAAGCCATGAAAGCAGCCATGTTGTGGCACTTTTGCACTCCCTTTTGGATGCCTTTCACAGCTCCAGTGTGCCTGGAACTCAGGGCTTCCTGATTTTAAAAATCCTAGCCCTAGGCCGAACCCCAACCCTAAGACGAGAAAGGCAAATCAGCCAGGAATTAGGCATGTCCCCAAGGAAAAAGCTGTGGAGGCAGGCATGTTGTGCTACTTTTGCGCTCTTCTTGGCTAGTCCTTCGCAGCTGCTGTGTTCTTGGAACTCAGGGCTTTCTGGTTAATAGACCCTTACCCTAGGCGTAACTCAGACCTTAAGCCTAGGAAGGAAAATCAGCCTATGGTTCGGGATGGTCTCATGGAAATATCAGTGGTGGCAGCCAAGTTGCGTCACTTTTGCGCTCCCCTTGGGATGCCTTTCGCAGCTGCAGTGTGCCTGGAGCCCAGGGCTTCCTGGTTTTAAAAGTCCTAGGCCTAAGCCTAACAGTAACCCTAGGAAGGTAAATCAGCCGGGTATTAGGGTTCTTCCTAAGGGAAAAGCCGTGAAAGCAGCCATGTTGTGGCACTTCTGCACTCCCTTTGGGATGCCTTTGGCAGATGAAGTAAGCCTGGAACTCAGGGCTTCCTGGTTAAAGAAATCCAAGCCCTAGGCTGAACCCTAACCCTAACCCTAGGCAGATAAATCAGCCTAGGTATAGGGATGGTGCCAAGGAAAAAGCTGTGAAAGCTGCCATGTTGTTGCACTTTTGTACTCCCCTTGGGATGCCTTGAACAGCTGCAGTGTGCCTGGAGCCCAGGGCTTCCTAGTTTTAAAACTCCTAGCCCTAGGCCTAAGCCTAACAGTAACCCTGGGAAGGTAAATCAGCCTGGTGTTAGGCTTCTTGCCAAGGAAAAAGCCGTGAAAGCAGCCATGTTGTGGCACTTTTGCACTCCCTTTTGGATGCCTTTCACAGCTCCAGTGTGCCTGGAACTCAGGGCTTCCTGATTTTAAAAATCCTAGCCCTAGGCCGAACCCCAACCCTAAGACGAGAAAGGCAAATCAGCCAGGAATTAGGCATGTCCCCAAGGAAAAAGCTGTGGAGGCAGGCATGTTGTGCTACTTTTGCGCTCTTCTTGGCTAGTCCTTCGCAGCTGCTGTGTTCTTGGAACTCAGGGCTTTCTGGTTAATAGAACCCTTACCCTAGGCGTAACTCAAACCTTAAGCCTAGGAAGGAAAATCAGCCTATGGTTCGGGATGCTCTCATGGAAATATCAGTGGTGGCAGCCAAGTTGCGTCACTTTTGCGCTCCCCTTGGGATGCCTTTCGCAGCTGCAGTGTGCCTGGAGCCCAGGGCTTCCTGGTTTTAAAAGTCCTAGGCCTAAGCCTAACAGTAACCCTAGGAAGGTAAATCAGCCGGGTATTAGGGTTCTTCCTAAGGGAAAAGCCGTGAAAGCAGCCATGTTGTGGCACTTCTGCACTCCCTTTGGGATGCCTTTGGCAGATGAAGTAAGCCTGGAACTCAGGGCTTCCTGGTTAAAGAAATCCAAGCCCTAGGCTGAACCCTAACCCTAACCCTAGGCAGATAAATCAGCCTAGGTATAGGGATGGTGCCAAGGAAAAAGCTGTGAAAGCTGCCATGTTGTTGCACTTTTGTACTCCCCTTGGGATGCCTTGAACAGCTGCAGTGTGCCTGGAGCTAAGGGCTTCCTAGTTTCAAAAATCCTAGCCCTAGGCCTAAGCCTAACAGTAACCCTGGGAAGGTAAATCAGCCTGGTGTTAGGCTTCTTGCCAAGGAAAAAGCCGTGAAAGCAGCCATGTTGTGGCACTTTTGCACTCCCTTTTGGATGCCTTTCACAGCTCCAGTGTGCCTGGAACTCAGGGCTTCCTGATTTTAAAAATCCTAGCCCTAGGCCGAACCCCAACCCTAAGACGAGAAAGGCAAATCAGCCAGGAATTAGGCATGTCCCCAAGGAAAAAGCTGTGGAGGCAGGCATGTTGTGCTACTTTTGCGCTCTTCTTGGCTAGTCCTTCGCAGCTGCTGTGTTCTTGGAACTCAGGGCTTTCTGGTTAATAGACCCTTACCCTAGGCGTAACTCAAACCTTAAGCCTAGGAAGGAAAATCAGCCTATGGTTCGGGATGGTCTCATGGAAATATCAGTGGTGGCAGCCAAGTTGCGTCACTTTTGCGCTCCCCTTGGGATGCCTTTCGCAGCTGCAGTGTGCCTGGAGCCCAGGGCTTCCTGGTTTTAAAAGTCCTAGGCCTAAGCCTAACAGTAACCCTAGGAAGGTAAATCAGCCGGGTATTAGGGTTCTTCCTAAGGGAAAAGCCGTGAAAGCAGCCATGTTGTGGCACTTCTGCACTCCCTTTGGGATGCCTTTGGCAGATGAAGTAAGCCTGGAACTCAGGGCTTCCTGGTTAAAGAAATCCAAGCCCTAGGCTGAACCCTAACCCTAACCCTAGGCAGATAAATCAGCCTAGCTATAGGGATGGTGCCAAGGAAAAAGCTGTGAAAGCTGCCATGTTGTTGCACTTTTGTACTCCCCTTGGGATGCCTTGAACAGCTGCAGTGTGCCTGGAGCTAAGGGCTTCCTAGTTTCAAAAATCCTAGCCCTAGGCCAAAGCCTTACAGTAACCCTGGGAAGGTAAATCAGCCTGGTGTTAGGCTTCTTGCCAAGGAAAAAGCCGTGAAAGCAGCCATGTTGTGGCACTTTTGCACTCCCTTTTGGATGCCTTTCACAGCTCCAGTGTGCCTGGAACTCAGGGCTTCCTGATTTTAAAAATCCTAGCCCTAGGCCGAACCCCAACCCTAGGACGAGAAAGGCAAATCAGCCAGGAATTAGGCATGTCCCCAAGGAAAAAGCTGTGGAGGCAGGCATGTTGTGGTACTTTTGCGCTCTTCTTGGCTAGTCCTTCGCAGCTGCTGTGTTCTTGGAACTCAGGGCTTTCTGGTTAATAGACCCTTACCCTAGGCGTAACTCAGACCTTAAGCCTAGGAAGGAAAATCAGCCTATGGTTCGGGATGGTCTCATGGAAATATCAGTGGTGGCAGCCAAGTTGCGTCACTTTTGCGCTCCCCTTGGGATGCCTTTCGCAGCTGCAGTGTGCCTGGAGCCCAGGGCTTCCTGGTTTTAAAAGTCCTAGGCCTAAGCCTAACAGTAACCCTAGGAAGGTAAATCAGCCGGGTATTAGGGTTCTTCCTAAGGGAAAAGCCGTGAAAGCAGGCATGTTGTGGCACTTCTGCACTCCCTTTGGGATGCCTTTGGCAGATGAAGTAAGCCTGGAACTCAGGGCTTCCTGGTTAAAGAAATCCAAGCCCTAGGCTGAACCCTAACCCTAACCCTAGGCAGATAAATCAGCCTAGGTATAGGGATGGTGCCAAGGAAAAAGCTGTGAAAGCTGCCATGTTGTTGCACTTTTGTACTCCCCTTGGGATGCCTTGAACAGCTGCAGTGTGCCTGGAGCTAAGGGCTTCCTAGTTTTAAAAATCCTAGCCCTAGGCCTAAGCCTAACAGTAACCCTGGGAAGGTAAATCAGCCTGGTGTTAGGCTTCTTGCCAAGGAAAAAGCCGTGAAAGCAGCCATGTTGTGGCACTTTTGCACTCCCTTTTGGATGCCTTTCACAGCTCCAGTGTGCCTGGAACTCAGGGCTTCCTGATTTTAAAAATCCTAGCCCTAGGCCGAACCCCAACCCTAAGACGAGAAAGGCAAATCAGCCAGGAATTAGGCATGTCCCCAAGGAAAAAGCTGTGGAGGCAGGCATGTTGTGCTACTTTTGCGCTCTTCTTGGCTAGTCCTTCGCAGCTGCTGTGTTCTTGGAACTCAGGGCTTTCTGGTTAATAGAACCCTTACCCTAGGCGTAACTCAAACCTTAAGCCTAGGAAGGAAAATCAGCCTATGGTTCGGGATGGTCTCATGGAAATATCAGTGGTGGCAGCCAAGTTGCGTCACTTTTGCGCTCCCCTTGGGATGCCTTTCGCAGCTGCAGTGTGCCTGGAGCCCAGGGCTTCCTGGTTTTAAAAGTCCTAGGCCTAAGCCTAACAGTAACCCTAGGAAGGTAAATCAGCCGGGTATTAGGGTTCTTCCTAAGGGAAAAGCCGTGAAAGCAGCCATGTTGTGGCACTTCTGCACTCCCTTTGGGATGCCTTTGGCAGATGAAGTAAGCCTGGAACTCAGGGCTTCCTGGTTAAAGAAATCCAAGCCCTAGGCTGAACCCTAACCCTAACCCTAGGCAGATAAATCAGCCTAGGTATAGGGATGGTGCCAAGGAAAAAGCTGTGAAAGCTGCCATGTTGTTGCACTTTTGTACTCCCCTTGGGATGCCTTGAACAGCTGCAGTGTGCCTGGAGCTAAGGGCTTCCTAGTTTCAAAAATCCTAGCCCTAGGCCTAAGCCTAACAGTAACCCTGGGAAGGTAAATCAGCCTGGTGTTAGGCTTCTTGCCAAGGAAAAAGCCGTGAAAGCAGCCATGTTGTGGCACTTTTGCACTCCCTTTTGGATGCCTTTCACAGCTCCAGTGTGCCTGGAACTCAGGGCTTCCTGATTTTAAAAATCCTAGCCCTAGGCCGAACCCCAACCCTAAGACGAGAAAGGCAAATCAGCCAGGAATTAGGCATGTCCCCAAGGAAAAAGCTGTGGAGGCAGGCATGTTGTGCTACTTTTGCGCTCTTCTTGGCTAGTCCTTCGCAGCTGCTGTGTTCTTGGAACTCAGGGCTTTCTGGTTAATAGACCCTTACCCTAGGCGTAACTCAAACCTTAAGCCTAGGAAGGAAAATCAGCCTATGGTTCGGGATGGTCTCATGGAAATATCAGTGGTGGCAGCCAAGTTGCGTCACTTTTGCGCTCCCCTTGGGATGCCTTTCGCAGCTGCAGTGTGCCTGGAGCCCAGGGCTTCCTGGTTTTAAAAGTCCTAGGCCTAAGCCTAACAGTAACCCTAGGAAGGTAAATCAGCCGGGTATTAGGGTTCTTCCTAAGGGAAAAGCCGTGAAAGCAGCCATGTTGTGGCACTTCTGCACTCCCTTTGGGATGCCTTTGGCAGATGAAGTAAGCCTGGAACTCAGGGCTTCCTGGTTAAAGAAATCCAAGCCCTAGGCTGAACCCTAACCCTAACCCTAGGCAGATAAATCAGCCTAGCTATAGGGATGGTGCCAAGGAAAAAGCTGTGAAAGCTGCCATGTTGTTGCACTTTTGTACTCCCCTTGGGATGCCTTGAACAGCTGCAGTGTGCCTGGAGCTAAGGGCTTCCTAGTTTCAAAAATCCTAGCCCTAGGCCAAAGCCTTACAGTAACCCTGGGAAGGTAAATCAGCCTGGTGTTAGGCTTCTTGCCAAGGAAAAAGCCGTGAAAGCAGCCATGTTGTGGCACTTTTGCACTCCCTTTTGGATGCCTTTCACAGCTCCAGTGTGCCTGGAACTCAGGGCTTCCTGATTTTAAAAATCCTAGCCCTAGGCCGAACCCCAACCCTAGGACGAGAAAGGCAAATCAGCCAGGAATTAGGCATGTCCCCAAGGAAAAAGCTGTGGAGGCAGGCATGTTGTGGTACTTTTGCGCTCTTCTTGGCTAGTCCTTCGCAGCTGCTGTGTTCTTGGAACTCAGGGCTTTCTGGTTAATAGACCCTTACCCTAGGCGTAACTCAAACCTTAAGCCTAGGAAGGAAAATCAGCCTATGGTTCGGGATGCTCTCATGGAAATATCAGTGGTGGCAGCCAAGTTGCGTCACTTTTGCGCTCCCCTTGGGATGCCTTTCACAGCTGCAGTGTGCCTGGAGCCCAGGGCTTCCTGGTTTTAAAAGTCCTAGGCCTAAGCCTAACAGTAACCCTAGGAAGGTAAATCAGCCGGGTATTAGGGTTCTTCCTAAGGGAAAAGCCGTGAAAGCAGCCATGTTGTGGCACTTCTGCACTCCCTTTGGGATGCCTTTGGCAGATGAAGTAAGCCTGGAACTCAGGGCTTCCTGGTTAAAGAAATCCAAGCCCTAGGCTGAACCCTAACCCTAACCCTAGGCAGATAAATCAGCCTAGGTATAGGGATGGTGCCAAGGAAAAAGCTGTGAAAGCTGCCATGTTGTTGCACTTTTGTACTCCCCTTGGGATGCCTTGAACAGCTGCAGTGTGCCTGGATCTAAGGCTTCCTAGTTTCAAAAATCCTAGCCCTAGGCCTAAGCCTAACAGTAACCCTGGGAAGGTAAATCAGCCTGGTGTTAGGGTTCTTGCCAAGGAAAAAGCCGTGAAAGCAGCCATGTTGTGGCACTTTTGCACTCCCTTTTGGATGCCTTTCACAGCTCCAGTATGCCTGGAACTCAGGGCTTCCTGATTTTAAAAATCCTAGCCCTAGGCCGAACCCCAACCCTAAGACGAGAAAGGCAAATCAGCCAGGAATTAGGCATGTCCCCAAGGAAAAAGCTGTGGAGGCAGGCATGTTGTGCTACTTTTGCGCTCTTCTTGGCTAGTCCTTCGCAGCTGCTGTGTTCTTGGAACTCAGGGCTTTCTGGTTAATAGAACCCTTACCCTAGGCGTAACTCAAACCTTAAGCCTAGGAAGGAAAATCAGCCTATGGTTCGGGATGCTCTCATGGAAATATCAGTGGTGGCAGCCAAGTTGCGTCACTTTTGCGCTCCCCTTGGGATGCCTTTCGCAGCTGCAGTGTGCCTGGAGCCCAGGGCTTCCTGGTTTTAAAAGTCCTAGGCCTAAGCCTAACAGTAACCCTAGGAAGGTAAATCAGCCGGGTATTAGGGTTCTTCCTAAGGGAAAAGCCGTGAAAGCAGCCATGTTGTGGCACTTCTGCACTCCCTTTGGGATGCCTTTGGCAGATGAAGTAAGCCTGGAACTCAGGGCTTCCTGGTTAAAGAAATCCAAGCCCTAGGCTGAACCCTAACCCTAACCCTAGGCAGATAAATCAGCCTAGGTATAGGGATGGTGCCAAGGAAAAAGCTGTGAAAGCTGCCATGTTGTTGCACTTTTGTACTCCCCTTGGGATGCCTTGAACAGCTGCAGTGTGCCTGGAGCCCAGGGCTTCCTAGTTTTAAAAATCCTAGCCCTAGGCCTAAGCCTAACAGTAACCCTGGGAAGGTAAATCAGCCTGGTGTTAGGCTTCTTGCCAAGGAAAAAGCCGTGAAAGCAGCCATGTTGTGGCACTTTTGCACTCCCTTTTGGATGCCTTTCACAGCTCCAGTGTGCCTGGAACTCAGGGCTTCCTGATTTTAAAAATCCTAGCCCTAGGCCGAACCCCAACCCTAAGACGAGAAAGGCAAATCAGCCAGGAATTAGGCATGTCCCCAAGGAAAAAGCTGTGGAGGCAGGCATGTTGTGCTACTTTTGCGCTCTTCTTGGCTAGTCCTTCGCAGCTGCTGTGTTCTTGGAACTCAGGGTTTTCTGGTTAATAGAAGCCTTACCCTAGGCGTAACTCAAACCTTAAGCCTAGGAAGGAAAATCAGCTTATGTTTTGGGATGCTCTCATGGAAATATCAGTGGTGGCAGCCAAGTTGCGTCACTTTTGCGCTCCCCCTGGGATGCCTTTCGCAGCTGCAGTGTGCCTGGAGCCCAGGGCTTCCTGGTTTTAAAAGTCCTAGGCCTAAGCCTAACAGTAACCCTAGGAAGGTAAATCAGCCGGGTATTAGGGTTCTTCCTAAGGGAAAAGCCGTGAAAGCAGCCATGTTGTGGCACTTCTGCACTCCCTTTGGGATGCCTTTGGCAGATGAAGTAAGCCTGGAACTCAGGGCTTCCTGGTTAAAGAAATCCAAGCCCTAGGCTGAACCCTAACCCTAACCCTAGGCAGATAAATCAGCCTAGGTATAGGGATGGTGCCAAGGAAAAAGCTGTGAAAGCTGCCATGTTGTTGCACTTTTGTACTCCCCTTGGGATGCCTTGAACAGCTGCAGTGTGCCTGGAGCTAAGGGCTTCCTAGTTTCAAAAATCCTAGCCCTAGGCCTAAGCCTAACAGTAACCCTGGGAAGGTAAATCAGCCTGGTGTTAGGCTTCTTGCCAAGGAAAAAGCCGTGAAAGCAGCCATGTTGTGGCACTTTTGCACTCCCTTTTGGATGCCTTTCACAGCTCCAGTGTGCCTGGAACTCAGGGCTTCCTGATTTTAAAAATCCTAGCCCTAGGCCGAACCCCAACCCTAAGACGAGAAAGGCAAATCAGCCAGGAATTAGGCATGTCCCCAAGGAAAAAGCTGTGGAGGCAGGCATGTTGTGGTACTTTTGCGCTCTTCTTGGCTAGTCCTTCGCAGCTGCTGTGTTCTTGGAACTCAGGGCTTTCTGGTTAATAGACCCTTACCCTAGGCGTAACTCAAACCTTAAGCCTAGGAAGGAAAATCAGCCTATGGTTCGGGATGGTCTCATGGAAATATCAGTGGTGGCAGCCAAGTTGCGTCACTTTTGCGCTCCCCTTGGGATGCCTTTCGCAGCTGCAGTGTGCCTTGAGCCCAGGGCTTCCTGGTTTTAAAAGTCCTAGGCCTAAGCCTAACAGTAACCCTAGGAAGGTAAATCAGCCGGGTATTAGGGTTCTTCCTAAGGGAAAAGCCGTGAAAGCAGCCATGTTGTGGCACTTCTGCACTCCCTTTGGGATGCCTTTGGCAGATGAAGTAAGCCTGGAACTCAGGGCTTCCTGGTTAAAGAAATCCAAGCCCTAGGCTGAACCCTAACCCTAACCCTAGGCAGATAAATCAGCCTAGGTATAGGGATGGTGCCAAGGAAAAAGCTGTGAAAGCTGCCATGTTGTTGCACTTTTGTACTCCCCTTGGGATGCCTTGAACAGCTGCAGTGTGCCTGGAGCTAAGGGCTTCCTAGTTTCAAAAATCCTAGCCCTAGGCCTAAGCCTAACAGTAACCCTGGGAAGGTAAATCAGCCTGGTGTTAGGCTTCTTGCCAAGGAAAAAGCCATGAAAGCAGCCATGTTGTGGCACTTTTGCACTCCCTTTTGGATGCCTTTCACAGCTCCAGTGTGCCTGGAACTCAGGGCTTCCTGATTTTAAAAATCCTAGCCCTAGGCCGAACCCCAACCCTAAGACGAGAAAGGCAAATCAGCCAGGAATTAGGCATGTCCCCAAGGAAAAAGCTGTGGAGGCAGGCATGTTGTGGTACTTTTGCGCTCTTCTTGGCTAGTCCTTCGCAGCTGCTGTGTTCTTGGAACTCAGGGCTTTCTGGTTAATAGACCCTTACCCTAGGCGTAACTCAAACCTTAAGCCTAGGAAGGAAAATCAGCCTATGGTTCGGGATGGTCTCATGGAAATATCAGTGGTGGCAGCCAAGTTGCGTCACTTTTGCGCTCCCCTTGGGATGCCTTTCGCAGCTGCAGTGTGCCTGGAGCCCAGGGCTTCCTGGTTTTAAAAGTCCTAGGCCTAAGCCTAACAGTAACCCTAGGAAGGTAAATCAGCCGGGTATTAGGGTTCTTCCTAAGGGAAAAGCCGTGAAAGCAGCCATGTTGTGGCACTTCTGCACTCCCTTTGGGATGCCTTTGGCAGATGAAGTAAGCCTGGAACTCAGGGCTTCCTGGTTAAAGAAATCCAAGCCCTAGGCTGAACCCTAACCCTAACCCTAGGCAGATAAATCAGCCTAGGTATAGGGATGGTGCCAAGGAAAAAGCTGTGAAAGCTGCCATGTTGTTGCACTTTTGTACTCCCCTTGGGATGCCTTGAACAGCTGCAGTGTGCCTGGAGCTAAGGGCTTCCTAGTTTCAAAAATCCTAGCCCTAGGCCTAAGCCTAACAGTAACCCTGGGAAGGTAAATCAGCCTGGTGTTAGGCTTCTTGCCAAGGAAAAAGCCGTGAAAGCAGCCATGTTGTGGCACTTTTGCACTCCCTTTTGGATGCCTTTCACAGCTCCAGTGTGCCTGGAACTCAGGGCTTCCTGATTTTAAAAATCCTAGCCCTAGGCCGAACCCCAACCCTAAGACGAGAAAGGCAAATCAGCCAGGAATTAGGCATGTCCCCAAGGAAAAAGCTGTGGAGGCAGGCATGTTGTGCTACTTTTGCGCTCTTCTTGGCTAGTCCTTCGCAGCTGCTGTGTTCTTGGAACTCAGGGCTTTCTGGTTAATAGACCCTTACCCTAGGCGTAACTCAAACCTTAAGCCTAGGAAGGAAAATCAGCCTATGGTTCGGGATGGTCTCATGGAAATATCAGTGGTGGCAGCCAAGTTGCGTCACTTTTGCGCTCCCCTTGGGATGCCTTTCGCAGCTGCAGTGTGCCTGGAGCCCAGGGCTTCCTGGTTTTAAAAGTCCTAGGCCTAAGCCTAACAGTAACCCTAGGAAGGTAAATCAGCCGGGTATTAGGGTTCTTCCTAAGGGAAAAGCCGTGAAAGCAGCCATGTTGTGGCACTTCTGCACTCCCTTTGGGATGCCTTTGGCAGATGAAGTAAGCCTGGAACTCAGGGCTTCCTGGTTAAAGAAATCCAAGCCCTAGGCTGAACCCTAACCCTAACCCTAGGCAGATAAATCAGCCTAGCTATAGGGATGGTGCCAAGGAAAAAGCTGTGAAAGCTGCCATGTTGTTGCACTTTTGTACTCCCCTTGGGATGCCTTGAACAGCTGCAGTGTGCCTGGAGCTAAGGGCTTCCTAGTTTCAAAAATCCTAGCCCTAGGCCTAAGCCTAACAGTAATCCTGGGAAGGTAAATCAGCCTGGTGTTAGGCTTCTTGCCAAGGAAAAAGCCGTGAAAGCAGCCATGTTGTGGCACTTTTGCACTCCCTTTTGGATGCCTTTCACAGCTCCAGTGTGCCTGGAACTCAGGGCTTCCTGATTTTAAAAATCCTAGCCCTAGGCCGAACCCCAACCCTAAGACGAGAAAGGCAAATCAGCCAGGAATTAGGCATGTCCCCAAGGAAAAAGCTGTGGAGGCAGGCATGTTGTGGTACTTTTGCGCTCTTCTTGGCTAGTCCTTCGCAGCTGCTGTGTTCTTGGAACTCAGGGCTTTCTGGTTAATAGACCCTTACCCTAGGCGTAACTCAAACCTTAAGCCTAGGAAGGAAAATCAGCCTATGGTTCGGGATGGTCTCATGGAAATATCAGTGGTGGCAGCCAAGTTGCGTCACTTTTGCGCTCCCCTTGGGATGCCTTTCGCAGCTGCAGTGTGCCTGGAGCCCAGGGCTTCCTGGTTTTAAAAGTCCTAGGCCTAAGCCTAACAGTAACCCTAGGAAGGTAAATCAGCCGGGTATTAGGGTTCTTCCTAAGGGAAAAGCCGTGAAAGCAGCCATGTTGTGGCACTTCTGCACTCCCTTTGGGATGCCTTTGGCAGATGAAGTAAGCCTGGAACTCAGGGCTTCCTGGTTAAAAAAATCCAAGCCCTAGGCTGAACCCTAACCCTAACCCTAGGCAGATAAATCAGCCTAGGTATAGGGATGGTGCCAAGGAAAAAGCTGTGAAAGCTGCCATGTTGTTGCACTTTTGTACTCCCCTTGGGATGCCTTGAACAGCTGCAGTGTGCCTGGAGCTAAGGGCTTCCTAGTTTCAAAAATCCTAGCCCTAGGCCTAAGCCTAACAGTAACCCTGGGAAGGTAAATCAGCCTGGTGTTAGGCTTCTTGCCAAGGAAAAAGCCGTGAAAGCAGCCATGTTGTGGCACTTTTGCACTCCCTTTTGGATGCCTTTCACAGCTCCAGTGTGCCTGGAACTCAGGGCTTCCTGATTTTAAAAATCCTAGCCCTAGGCCGAACCCCAACCCTAAGACGAGAAAGGCAAATCAGCCAGGAATTAGGCATGTTCCCAAGGAAAAAGCTGTGGAGGCAGGCATGTTGTGGTACTTTTGCGCTCTTCTTGGCTAGTCCTTCGCAGCTGCTGTGTTCTTGGAACTCAGGGCTTTCTGGTTAATAGAACCCTTACCCTAGGCGTAACTCAAACCTTAAGCCTAGGAAGGAAAATCAGCCTATGGTTCGGGATGGTCTCATGGAAATATCAGTGGTGGCAGCCAAGTTGCGTCACTTTTGCGCTCCCCTTGGGATGCCTTTCACAGCTGCAGTGTGCCTGGAGCCCAGGGCTTCCTGGTTTTAAAAGTCCTAGGCCTAAGCCTAACAGTAACCCTAGGAAGGTAAATCAGCCGGGTATTAGGGTTCTTCCTAAGGGAAAAGCCGTGAAAGCAGCCATGTTGTGGCACTTCTGCACTCCCTTTGGGATGCCTTTGGCAGATGAAGTAAGCCTGGAACTCAGGGCTTCCTGGTTAAAGAAATCCAAGCCCTAGGCTGAACCCTAACCCTAACCCTAGGCAGATAAATCAGCCTAGGTATAGGGATGGTGCCAAGGAAAAAGCTGTGAAAGCTGCCATGTTGTTGCACTTTTGTACTCCCCTTGGGATGCCTTGAACAGCTGCAGTGTGCCTGGAGCTAAGGGCTTCCTAGTTTTAAAAATCCTAGCCCTAGGCCTAAGCCTAACAGTAACCCTGGGAAGGTAAATCAGCCTGGTGTTAGGCTTCTTGCCAAGGAAAAAGCCGTGAAAGCAGCCATGTTGTGGCACTTTTGCACTCCCTTTTGGATGCCTTTCACAGCTCCAGTGTGCCTGGAACTCAGGGCTTCCTGATTTTAAAAATCCTAGCCCTAGGCCGAACCCCAACCCTAAGACGAGAAAGGCAAATCAGCCAGGAATTAGGCATGTCCCCAAGGAAAAAGCTGTGGAGGCAGGCATGTTGTGGTACTTTTGCGCTCTTCTTGGCTAGTCCTTCGCAGCTGCTGTGTTCTTGGAACTCAGGGCTTTCTGGTTAATAGAACCCTTACCCTAGGCGTAACTCAAACCTTAAGCCTAGGAAGGAAAATCAGCCTATGGTTCGGGATGGTCTCATGGAAATATCAGTGGTGGCAGCCAAGTTGCGTCACTTTTGCGCTCCCCTTGGGATGCCTTTCGCAGCTGCAGTGTGCCTGGAGCCCAGGGCTTCCTGGTTTTAAAAGTCCTAGGCCTAAGCCTAACAGTAACCCTAGGAAGGTAAATCAGCCGGGTATTAGGGTTCTTCCTAAGGGAAAAGCCGTGAAAGCAGCCATGTTGTGGCACTTCTGCACTCCCTTTGGGATGCCTTTGGCAGATGAAGTAAGCCTGGAACTCAGGGCTTCCTGGTTAAAGAAATCCAAGCCCTAGGCTGAACCCTAACCCTAACCCTAGGCAGATAAATCAGCCTAGGTATAGGGATGGTGCCAAGGAAAAAGCTGTGAAAGCTGCCATGTTGTTGCACTTTTGTACTCCCCTTGGGATGCCTTGAACAGCTGCAGTGTGCCTGGAGCTAAGGGCTTCCTAGTTTCAAAAATCCTAGCCCTAGGCCTAAGCCTAACAGTAACCCTGGGAAGGTAAATCAGCCTGGTGTTAGGCTTCTTGCCAAGGAAAAAGCCATGAAAGCAGCCATGTTGTGGCACTTTTGCACTCCCTTTTGGATGCCTTTCACAGCTCCAGTGTGCCTGGAACTCAGGGCTTCCTGATTTTAAAAATCCTAGCCCTAGGCCGAACCCCAACCCTAAGACGAGAAAGGCAAATCAGCCAGGAATTAGGCATGTCCCCAAGGAAAAAGCTGTGGAGGCAGGCATGTTGTGGTACTTTTGCGCTCTTCTTGGCTAGTCCTTCGCAGCTGCTGTGTTCTTGGAACTCAGGGCTTTCTGGTTAATAGACCCTTACCCTAGGCGTAACTCAAACCTTAAGCCTAGGAAGGAAAATCAGCCTATGGTTCGGGATGGTCTCATGGAAATATCAGTGGTGGCAGCCAAGTTGCGTCACTTTTGCGCTCCCCTTGGGATGCCTTTCGCAGCTGCAGTGTGCCTGGAGCCCAGGGCTTCCTGGTTTTAAAAGTCCTAGGCCTAAGCCTAACAGTAACCCTAGGAAGGTAAATCAGCCGGGTATTAGGGTTCTTCCTAAGGGAAAAGCCGTGAAAGCAGCCATGTTGTGGCACTTCTGCACTCCCTTTGGGATGCCTTTGGCAGATGAAGTAAGCCTGGAACTCAGGGCTTCCTGGTTAAAGAAATCCAAGCCCTAGGCTGAACCCTAACCCTAACCCTAGGCAGATAAATCAGCCTAGGTATAGGGATGGTGCCAAGGAAAAAGCTGTGAAAGCTGCCATGTTGTTGCACTTTTGTACTCCCCTTGGGATGCCTTGAACAGCTGCAGTGTGCCTGGAGCTAAGGGCTTCCTAGTTTCAAAAATCCTAGCCCTAGGCCTAAGCCTAACAGTAACCCTGGGAAGGTAAATCAGCCTGGTGTTAGGCTTCTTGCCAAGGAAAAAGCCGTGAAAGCAGCCATGTTGTGGCACTTTTGCACTCCCTTTTGGATGCCTTTCACAGCTCCAGTGTGCCTGGAACTCAGGGCTTCCTGATTTTAAAAATCCTAGCCCTAGGCCGAACCCCAACCCTAGGAAGAGAAAGGCAAATCAGCCAGGAATTAGGCATGTCCCCAAGGAAAAAGCTGTGGAGGCAGGCATGTTGTGGTACTTTTGCGCTCTTCTTGGCTAGTCCTTCGCAGCTGCTGTGTTCTTGGAACTCAGGGCTTTCTGGTTAATAGACCCTTACCCTAGGCGTAACTCAAACCTTAACCCTAGGAAGGAAAATCAGCCTATGGTTCGGGATGGTCTCATGGAAATATCAGTGGTGGCAGCCAAGTTGCGTCACTTTTGCGCTCCCCTTGGGATGCCTTTCACAGCTGCAGTGTGCCTGGAGCCCAGGGCTTCCTGGTTTTAAAAGTCCTAGGCCTAAGCCTAACAGTAACCCTAGGAAGGTAAATCAGCCGGGTATTAGGGTTCTTCCTAAGGGAAAAGCCGTGAAAGCAGGCATGTTGTGGCACTTCTGCACTCCCTTTGGGATGCCTTTGGCAGATGAAGTAAGCCTGGAACTCAGGGCTTCCTGGTTAAAGAAATCCAAGCCCTAGGCTGAACCCTAACCCTAACCCTAGGCAGATAAATCAGCCTAGGTATAGGGATGGTGCCAAGGAAAAAGCTGTGAAAGCTGCCATGTTGTTGCACTTTTGTACTCCCCTTGGGATGCCTTGAACAGCTGCAGTGTGCCTGGAGCTAAGGGCTTCCTAGTTTCAAAAATCCTAGCCCTAGGCCTAAGCCTAACAGTAACCCTGGGAAGGTAAATCAGCCTGGTGTTAGGCTTCTTGCCAAGGAAAAAGCCGTGAAAGCAGCCATGTTGTGGCACTTTTGCACTCCCTTTTGGATGCCTTTCACAGCTCCAGTGTGCCTGGAACTCAGGGCTTCCTGATTTTAAAAATCCTAGCCCTAGGCCGAACCCCAACCCTATGACGAGAAAGGCAAATCAGCCAGGAATTAGGCATGTCCCCAAGGAAAAAGCTGTGGAGGCAGGCATGTTGTGCTACTTTTGCGCTCTTCTTGGCTAGTCCTTCGCAGCTGCTGTGTTCTTGGAACTCAGGGCTTTCTGGTTAATAGACCCTTACCCTAGGCGTAACTCAAACCTTAACCCTAGGAAGGAAAATCAGCCTATGGTTCGGGATGGTCTCATGGAAATATCAGTGGTGGCAGCCAAGTTGCGTCACTTTTGCGCTCCCCTTGGGATGCCTTTCGCAGCTGCAGTGTGCCTGGAGCCCAGGGCTTCCTGGTTTTAAAAGTCCTAGGCCTAAGCCTAACAGTAACCCTAGG
This sequence comes from Ammospiza nelsoni, assembly GCF_027579445.1. NCBI lineage: Eukaryota > Metazoa > Chordata > Aves > Passeriformes > Passerellidae > Ammospiza > Ammospiza nelsoni. The sequence continues at coordinate 207,754 of NW_026683186.1, forward strand.
AAGGTAAATCAGCCGGGTATTAGGGTTCTTCCTAAGGGAAAAGCCGTGAAAGCAGCCATGTTGTGGCACTTCTGCACTCCCTTTGGGATGCCTTTGGCAGATGAAGTAAGCCTGGAACTCAGGGCTTCCTGGTTAAAGAAATCCAAGCCCTAGGCTGAACCCTAACCCTAACCCTAGGCAGATAAATCAGCCTAGGTATAGGGATGGTGCCAAGGAAAAAGCTGTGAAAGCTGCCATGTTGTTGCACTTTTGTACTCCCCTTGGGATGCCTTGAACAGCTGCAGTGTGCCTGGAGCTAAGGGCTTCCTAGTTTCAAAAATCCTAGCCCTAGGCCTAAGCCTAACAGTAACCCTGGGAAGGTAAATCAGCCTGGTGTTAGGCTTCTTGCCAAGGAAAAAGCCGTGAAAGCAGCCATGTTGTGGCACTTTTGCACTCCCTTTTGGATGCCTTTCACAGCTCCAGTGTGCCTGGAACTCAGGGCTTCCTGATTTTAAAAATCCTAGCCCTAGGCCGAACCCCAGCCCTAAGACGAGAAAGGCAAATCAGCCAGGAATTAGGCATGTCCCCAAGGAAAAAGCTGTGGAGGCAGGCATGTTGTGCTACTTTTGCGCTCTTCTTGGCTAGTCCTTCGCAGCTGCTGTGTTCTTGGAACTCAGGGCTTTCTGGTTAATAGAACCCTTACCCTAGGCGTAACTCAAACCTTAAGCCTAGGAAGGAAAATCAGCCTATGGTTCGGGATGGTCTCATGGAAATATCAGTGGTGGCAGCCAAGTTGCGTCACTTTTGCGCTCCCCTTGGGATGCCTTTCGCAGCTGCAGTGTGCCTGGAGCCCAGGGCTTCCTGGTTTTAAAAGTCCTAGGCCTAAGCCTAACAGTAACCCTAGGAAGGTAAATCAGCCGGGTATTAGGGTTCTTCCTAAGGGAAAAGCCGTGAAAGCAGCCATGTTGTGGCACTTCTGCACTCCCTTTGGGATGCCTTTGGCAGATGAAGTAAGCCTGGAACTCAGGGCTTCCTGGTTAAAGAAATCCAAGCCCTAGGCTGAACCCTAACCCTAACCCTAGGCAGATAAATCAGCCTAGGTATAGGGATGGTGCCAAGGAAAAAGCTGTGAAAGCTGCCATGTTGTTGCACTTTTGTACTCCCCTTGGGATGCCTTGAACAGCTGCAGTGTGCCTGGAGCTAAGGGCTTCCTAGTTTCAAAAATCCTAGCCCTAGGCCTAAGCCTAACAGTAACCCTGGGAAGGTAAATCAGCCTGGTGTTAGGCTTCTTGCCAAGGAAAAAGCCGTGAAAGCAGCCATGTTGTGGCACTTTTGCACTCCCTTTTGGATGCCTTTCACAGCTCCAGTGTGCCTGGAACTCAGGGCTTCCTGATTTTAAAAATCCTAGCCCTAGGCCGAACCCCAACCCTAAGACGAGAAAGGCAAATCAGCCAGGAATTAGGCATGTCCCCAAGGAAAAAGCTGTGGAGGCAGGCATGTTGTGCTACTTTTGCGCTCTTCTTGGCTAGTCCTTCGCAGCTGCTGTGTTCTTGGAACTCAGGGCTTTCTGGTTAATAGAAGCCTTACCCTAGGCGTAACTCAAACCTTAAGCCTAGGAAGGAAAATCAGCCTATGGTTCGGGATGGTCTCATGGAAATATCAGTGGTGGCAGCCAAGTTGCGTCACTTTTGCGCTCCCCTTGGGATGCCTTTCGCAGCTGCAGTGTGCCTGGAGCCCAGGGCTTCCTGGTTTTAAAAGTCCTAGGCCTAAGCCTAACAGTAACCCTAGGAAGGTAAATCAGCCGGGTATTAGGGTTCTTCCTAAGGGAAAAGCCGTGAAAGCAGCCATGTTGTGGCACTTCTGCACTCCCTTTGGGATGCCTTTGGCAGATGAAGTAAGCCTGGAACTCAGGGCTTCCTGGTTAAAGAAATCCAAGCCCTAGGCTGAACCCTAACCCTAACCCTAGGCAGATAAATCAGCCTAGGTATAGGGATGGTGCCAAGGAAAAAGCTGTGAAAGCTGCCATGTTGTTGCACTTTTGTACTCCCCTTGGGATGCCTTGAACAGCTGCAGTGTGCCTGGATCTAAGGCTTCCTAGTTTCAAAAATCCTAGCCCTAGGCCTAAGCCTAACAGTAACCCTGGGAAGGTAAATCAGCCTGGTGTTAGGCTTCTTGCCAAGGAAAAAGCCGTGAAAGCAGCCATGTTGTGGCACTTTTGCACTCCCTTTTGGATGCCTTTCACAGCTCCAGTATGCCTGGAACTCAGGGCTTCCTGATTTTAAAAATCCTAGCCCTAGGCCGAACCCCAACCCTAAGACGAGAAAGGCAAATCAGCCAGGAATTAGGCATGTCCCCAAGGAAAAAGCTGTGGAGGCAGGCATGTTGTGCTACTTTTGCGCTCTTCTTGGCTAGTCCTTCGCAGCTGCTGTGTTCTTGGAACTCAGGGCTTTCTGGTTAATAGAAGCCTTACCCTAGGCGTAACTCAAACCTTAAGCCTAGGAAGGAAAATCAGCCTATGGTTCGGGATGGTCTCATGGAAATATCAGTGGTGGCAGCCAAGTTGCGTCACTTTTGCGCTCCCCTTGGGATGCCTTTCGCAGCTGCAGTGTGCCTGGAGCCCAGGGCTTCCTGGTTTTAAAAGTCCTAGGCCTAAGCCTAACAGTAACCCTAGGAAGGTAAATCAGCCGGGTATTAGGGTTCTTCCTAAGGGAAAAGCCGTGAAAGCAGCCATGTTGTGGCACTTCTGCACTCCCTTTGGGATGCCTTTGGCAGATGAAGTAAGCCTGGAACTCAGGGCTTCCTGGTTAAAGAAATCCAAGCCCTAGGCTGAACCCTAACCCTAACCCTAGGCAGATAAATCAGCCTAGGTATAGGGATGGTGCCAAGGAAAAAGCTGTGAAAGCTGCCATGTTGTTGCACTTTTGTACTCCCCTTGGGATGCCTTGAACAGCTGCAGTGTGCCTGGAGCTAAGGGCTTCCTAGTTTCAAAAATCCTAGCCCTAGGCCTAAGCCTAACAGTAACCCTGGGAAGGTAAATCAGCCTGGTGTTAGGCTTCTTGCCAAGGAAAAAGCCGTGAAAGCAGCCATGTTGTGGCACTTTTGCACTCCCTTTTGGATGCCTTTCACAGCTCCAGTGTGCCTGGAACTCAGGGCTTCCTGATTTTAAAAATCCTAGCCCTAGGCCGAACCCCAACCCTATGACGAGAAAGGCAAATCAGCCAGGAATTAGGCATGTCCCCAAGGAAAAAGCTGTGGAGGCAGGCATGTTGTGCTACTTTTGCGCTCTTCTTGGCTAGTCCTTCGCAGCTGCTGTGTTCTTGGAACTCAGGGCTTTCTGGTTAATAGACCCTTACCCTAGGCGTAACTCAAACCTTAACCCTAGGAAGGAAAATCAGCCTATGGTTCGGGATGGTCTCATGGAAATATCAGTGGTGGCAGCCAAGTTGCGTCACTTTTGCGCTCCCCTTGGGATGCCTTTCGCAGCTGCAGTGTGCCTGGAGCCCAGGGCTTCCTGGTTTTAAAAGTCCTAGGCCTAAGCCTAACAGTAACCCTAGGAAGGTAAATCAGCCGGGTATTAGGGTTCTTCCTAAGGGAAAAGCCGTGAAAGCAGCCATGTTGTGGCACTTCTGCACTCCCTTTGGGATGCCTTTGGCAGATGAAGTAAGCCTGGAACTCAGGGCTTCCTGGTTAAAGAAATCCAAGCCCTAGGCTGAACCCTAACCCTAACCCTAGGCAGATAAATCAGCCTAGGTATAGGGATGGTGCCAAGGAAAAAGCTGTGAAAGCTGCCATGTTGTTGCACTTTTGTACTCCCCTTGGGATGCCTTGAACAGCTGCAGTGTGCCTGGAGCTAAGGGCTTCCTAGTTTCAAAAATCCTAGCCCTAGGCCTAAGCCTAACAGTAACCCTGGGAAGGTAAATCAGCCTGGTGTTAGGCTTCTTGCCAAGGAAAAAGCCGTGAAAGCAGCCATGTTGTGGCACTTTTGCACTCCCTTTTGGATGCCTTTCACAGCTCCAGTGTGCCTGGAACTCAGGGCTTCCTGATTTTAAAAATCCTAGCCCTAGGCCGAACCCCAACCCTAAGACGAGAAAGGCAAATCAGCCAGGAATTAGGCATGTCCCCAAGGAAAAAGCTGTGGAGGCAGGCATGTTGTGCTACTTTTGCGCTCTTCTTGGCTAGTCCTTCGCAGCTGCTGTGTTCTTGGAACTCAGGGCTTTCTGGTTAATAGAACCCTTACCCTAGGCGTAACTCAAACCTTAAGCCTAGGAAGGAAAATCAGCCTATGGTTCGGGATGGTCTCATGGAAATATCAGTGGTGGCAGCCAAGTTGCGTCACTTTTGCGCTCCCCTTGGGATGCCTTTCGCAGCTGCAGTGTGCCTGGAGCCCAGGGCTTCCTGGTTTTAAAAGTCCTAGGCCTAAGCCTAACAGTAACCCTAGGAAGGTAAATCAGCCGGGTATTAGGGTTCTTCCTAAGGGAAAAGCCGTGAAAGCAGCCATGTTGTGGCACTTCTGCACTCCCTTTGGGATGCCTTTGGCAGATGAAGTAAGCCTGGAACTCAGGGCTTCCTGGTTAAAGAAATCCAAGCCCTAGGCTGAACCCTAACCCTAACCCTAGGCAGATAAATCAGCCTAGGTATAGGGATGGTGCCAAGGAAAAAGCTGTGAAAGCTGCCATGTTGTTGCACTTTTGTACTCCCCTTGGGATGCCTTGAACAGCTGCAGTGTGCCTGGAGCTAAGGGCTTCCTAGTTTCAAAAATCCTAGCCCTAGGCCTAAGCCTAACAGTAACCCTGGGAAGGTAAATCAGCCTGGTGTTAGGCTTCTTGCCAAGGAAAAAGCCGTGAAAGCAGCCATGTTGTGGCACTTTTGCACTCCCTTTTGGATGCCTTTCACAGCTCCAGTGTGCCTGGAACTCAGGGCTTCCTGATTTTAAAAATCCTAGCCCTAGGCCGAACCCCAACCCTAAGACGAGAAAGGCAAATCAGCCAGGAATTAGGCATGTCCCCAAGGAAAAAGCTGTGGAGGCAGGCATGTTGTGGTACTTTTGCGCTCTTCTTGGGTAGTCCTTCGCAGCTGCTGTGTTCTTGGAACTCAGGGCTTTCTGGTTAATAGAACCCTTACCCTAGGCGTAACTCAAACCTTAAGCCTAGGAAGGAAAATCAGCCTATGGTTCGGGATGGTCTCATGGAAATATCAGTGGTGGCAGCCAAGTTGCGTCACTTTTGCGCTCCCCTTGGGATGCCTTTCGCAGCTGCAGTGTGCCTGGAGCCCAGGGCTTCCTGGTTTTAAAAGTCCTAGGCCTAAGCCTAACAGTAACCCTAGGAAGGTAAATCAGCCGGGTATTAGGGTTCTTCCTAAGGGAAAAGCCGTGAAAGCAGCCATGTTGTGGCACTTCTGCACTCCCTTTGGGATGCCTTTGGCAGATGAAGTAAGCCTGGAACTCAGGGCTTCCTGGTTAAAGAAATCCAAGCCCTAGGCTGAACCCTAACCCTAACCCTAGGCAGATAAATCAGCCTAGGTATAGGGATGGTGCCAAGGAAAAAGCTGTGAAAGCTGCCATGTTGTTGCACTTTTGTACTCCCCTTGGGATGCCTTGAACAGCTGCAGTGTGCCTGGAGCTAAGGGCTTCCTAGTTTCAAAAATCCTAGCCCTAGGCCTAAGCCTAACAGTAACCCTGGGAAGGTAAATCAGCCTGGTGTTAGGCTTCTTGCCAAGGAAAAAGCCGTGAAAGCAGCCATGTTGTGGCACTTTTGCACTCCCTTTTGGATGCCTTTCACAGCTCCAGTGTGCCTGGAACTCAGGGCTTCCTGATTTTAAAAATCCTAGCCCTAGGCCGAACCCCAACCCTATGACGAGAAAGGCAAATCAGCCAGGAATTAGGCATGTCCCCAAGGAAAAAGCTGTGGAGGCAGGCATGTTGTGGTACTTTTGCGCTCTTCTTGGCTAGTCCTTCGCAGCTGCTGTGTTCTTGGAACTCAGGGCTTTCTGGTTAATAGACCCTTACCCTAGGCGTAACTCAAACCTTAACCCTAGGAAGGAAAATCAGCCTATGGTTCGGGATGGTCTCATGGAAATATCAGTGGTGGCAGCCAAGTTGCGTCACTTTTGCGCTCCCCTTGGGATGCCTTTCACAGCTGCAGTGTGCCTGGAGCCCAGGGCTTCCTGGTTTTAAAAGTCCTAGGCCTAAGCCTAACAGTAACCCTAGGAAGGTAAATCAGCCGGGTATTAGGGTTCTTCCTAAGGGAAAAGCCGTGAAAGCAGCCATGTTGTGGCACTTCTGCACTCCCTTTGGGATGCCTTTGGCAGATGAAGTAAGCCTGGAACTCAGGGCTTCCTGGTTAAAGAAATCCAAGCCCTAGGCTGAACCCTAACCCTAACCCTAGGCAGATAAATCAGCCTAGTAATAGGGATGGTGCCAAGGAAAAAGCTGTGAAAGCTGCCATGTTGTTGCACTTTTGTACTCCCCTTGGGATGCCTTGAACAGCTGCAGTGTGCCTGGAGCTAAGGGCTTCCTAGTTTCAAAAATCCTAGCCCTAGGCCTAAGCCTAACAGTAACCCTGGGAAGGTAAATCAGCCTGGTGTTAGGCTTCTTGCCAAGGAAAAAGCCGTGAAAGCAGCCATGTTGTGGCACTTTTGCACTCCCTTTTGGATGCCTTTCACAGCTCCAGTGTGCCTGGAACTCAGGGCTTCCTGATTTTAAAAATCCTAGCCCTAGGCCGAACCCCAACCCTAAGACGAGAAAGGCAAATCAGCCAGGAATTAGGCATGTCCCCAAGGAAAAAGCTGTGGAGGCAGGCATGTTGTGCTACTTTTGCGCTCTTCTTGGCTAGTCCTTCGCAGCTGCTGTGTTCTTGGAACTCAGGGCTTTCTGGTTAATAGACCCTTACCCTAGGCGTAACTCAGACCTTAAGCCTAGGAAGGAAAATCAGCCTATGGTTCGGGATGGTCTCATGGAAATATCAGTGGTGGCAGCCAAGTTGCGTCACTTTTGCGCTCCCCTTGGGATGCCTTTCGCAGCTGCAGTGTGCCTGGAGCCCAGGGCTTCCTGGTTTTAAAAGTCCTAGGCCTAAGCCTAACAGTAACCCTAGGAAGGTAAATCAGCCGGGTATTAGGGTTCTTCCTAAGGGAAAAGCCGTGAAAGCAGCCATGTTGTGGCACTTCTGCACTCCCTTTGGGATGCCTTTGGCAGATGAAGTAAGCCTGGAACTCAGGGCTTCCTGGTTAAAGAAATCCAAGCCCTAGGCTGAACCCTAACCCTAACCCTAGGCAGATAAATCAGCCTAGGTATAGGGATGGTGCCAAGGAAAAAGCTGTGAAAGCTGCCATGTTGTTGCACTTTTGTACTCCCCTTGGGATGCCTTGAACAGCTGCAGTGTGCCTGGAGCTAAGGGCTTCCTAGTTTCAAAAATCCTAGCCCTAGGCCTAAGCCTAACAGTAACCCTGGGAAGGTAAATCAGCCTGGTGTTAGGCTTCTTGCCAAGGAAAAAGCCGTGAAAGCAGCCATGTTGTGGCACTTTTGCACTCCCTTTTGGATGCCTTTCACAGCTCCAGTGTGCCTGGAACTCAGGGCTTCCTGATTTTAAAAATCCTAGCCCTAGGCCGAACCCCAACCCTAAGACGAGAAAGGCAAATCAGCCAGGAATTAGGCATGTCCCCAAGGAAAAAGCTGTGGAGGCAGGCATGTTGTGGTACTTTTGCGCTCTTCTTGGCTAGTCCTTCGCAGCTGCTGTGTTCTTGGAACTCAGGGCTTTCTGGTTAATAGAACCCTTACCCTAGGCGTAACTCAAACCTTAAGCCTAGGAAGGAAAATCAGCCTATGGTTCGGGATGGTCTCATGGAAATATCAGTGGTGGCAGCCAAGTTGCGTCACTTTTGCACTCCCCTTGGGATGCCTTTCGCAGCTGCAGTGTGCCTGGAGCCCAGGGCTTCCTGGTTTTAAAAGTCCTAGGCCTAAGCCTAACAGTAACCCTAGGAAGGTAAATCAGCCGGGTATTAGGGTTCTTCCTAAGGGAAAAGCCGTGAAAGCAGGCATGTTGTGGCACTTCTGCACTCCCTTTGGGATGCCTTTGGCAGATGAAGTAAGCCTGGAACTCAGGGCTTCCTGGTTAAAGAAATCCAAGCCCTAGGCTGAAGCCTAACCCTAACCCTAGGCAGATAAATCAGCCTAGGTATAGGGATGGTGCCAAGGAAAAAGCTGTGAAAGCTGCCATGTTGTTGCACTTTTGTACTCCCCTTGGGATGCCTTGAACAGCTGCAGTGTGCCTGGAGCTAAGGGCTTCCTAGTTTCAAAAATCCTAGCCCTAGGCCTAAGCCTAACAGTAACCCTGGGAAGGTAAATCAGCCTGGTGTTAGGCTTCTTGCCAAGGAAAAAGCCGTGAAAGCAGCCATGTTGTGGCACTTTTGCACTCCCTTTTGGATGCCTTTCACAGCTCCAGTGTGCCTGGAACTCAGGGCTTCCTGATTTTAAAAACCCTAGCCCTAGGCCGAACCCCAACCCTAAGACGAGAAAGGCAAATCAGCCAGGAATTAGGCATGTCCCCAAGGAAAAAGCTGTGGAGGCAGGCATGTTGTGGTACTTTTGCGCTCTTCTTGGCTAGTCCTTCGCAGCTGCTGTGTTCTTGGAACTCAGGGCTTTCTGGTTAATAGAGCCCTTACCCTAGGCGTAACTCAAACCTTAAGCCTAGGAAGGAAAATCAGCCTATGGTTCGGGATGGTCTCATGGAAATATCAGTGGTGGCAGCCAAGTTGCGTCACTTTTGCGCTCCCCTTGGGATGCCTTTCGCAGCTGCAGTGTGCCTGGAGCCCAGGGCTTCCTGGTTTTAAAAGTCCTAGGCCTAAGCCTAACAGTAACCCTAGGAAGGTAAATCAGCCGGGTATTAGGGTTCTTCCTAAGGGAAAAGCCGTGAAAGCAGGCATGTTGTGGCACTTCTGCACTCCCTTTGGGATGCCTTTGGCAGATGAAGTAAGCCTGGAACTCAGGGCTTCCTGGTTAAAGAAATCCAAGCCCTAGGCTGAACCCTAACCCTAACCCTAGGCAGATAAATCAGCCTAGGTATAGGGATGGTGCCAAGGAAAAAGCTGTGAAAGCTGCCATGTTTGTTGCACTTTTGTACTCCCCTTGGGATGCCTTGAACAGCTGCAGTGTGCCTGGAGCCCAGGGCTTCCTAGTTTCAAAAATCCTAGCCCTAGGCCTAAGCCTAACAGTAACCCTGGGAAGGTAAATCAGCCTGGTGTTAGGCTTCTTGCCAAGGAAAAAGCCATGAAAGCAGCCATGTTGTGGCACTTTTGCACTCCCTTTTGGATGCCTTTCACAGCTCCAGTGTGCCTGGAACTCAGGGCTTCCTGATTTTAAAAATCCTAGCCCTAGGCCGAACCCCAACCCTAAGACGAGAAAGGCAAATCAGCCAGGAATTAGGCATGTCCCCAAGGAAAAAGCTGTGGAGGCAGGCATGTTGTGGTACTTTTGCGCTCTTCTTGGCTAGTCCTTCGCAGCTGCTGTGTTCTTGGAACTCAGGGCTTTCTGGTTAATAGACCCTTACCCTAGGCGTAACTCAAACCTTAAGCCTAGGAAGGAAAATCAGCCTATGGTTCGGGATGGTCTCATGGAAATATCAGTGGTGGCAGCCAAGTTGCGTCACTTTTGCGCTCCCCTTGGGATGCCTTTCGCAGCTGCAGTGTGCCTGGAGCCCAGGGCTTCCTGGTTTTAAAAGTCCTAGGCCTAAGCCTAACAGTAACCCTAGGAAGGTAAATCAGCCGGGTATTAGGGTTCTTCCTAAGGGAAAAGCCGTGAAAGCAGCCATGTTGTGGCACTTCTGCACTCCCTTTGGGATGCCTTTGGCAGATGAAGTAAGCCTGGAACTCAGGGCTTCCTGGTTAAAGAAATCCAAGCCCTAGGCTGAACCCTAACCCTAACCCTAGGCAGATAAATCAGCCTAGGTATAGGGATGGTGCCAAGGAAAAAGCTGTGAAAGCTGCCATGTTGTTGCACTTTTGTACTCCCCTTGGGATGCCTTGAACAGCTGCAGTGTGCCTGGAGCCCAGGGCTTCCTAGTTTTAAAAATCCTAGCCCTAGGCCTAAGCCTAACAGTAACCCTGGGAAGGTAAATCAGCCTGGTGTTAGGCTTCTTGCCAAGGAAAAAGCCGTGAAAGCAGCCATGTTGTGGCACTTTTGCACTCCCTTTTGGATGCCTTTCACAGCTCCAGTGTGCCTGGAACTCAGGGCTTCCTGATTTTAAAAATCCTAGCCCTAGGCCGAACCCCAACCCTAAGACGAGAAAGGCAAATCAGCCAGGAATTAGGCATGTCCCCAAGGAAAAAGCTGTGGAGGCAGGCATGTTGTGGTACTTTTGCGCTCTTCTTGGCTAGTCCTTCGCAGCTGCTGTGTTCTTGGAACTCAGGGCTTTCTGGTTAATAGAACCCTTACCCTAGGCGTAACTCAAACCTTAACCCTAGGAAGGAAAATCAGCCTATGGTTCGGGATGGTCTCATGGAAATATCAGTGGTGGCAGCCAAGTTGCGTCACTTTTGCGCTCCCCTTGGGATGCCTTTCGCAGCTGCAGTGTGCCTGGAGCCCAGGGCTTCCTGGTTTTAAATGTCCTAGGCCTAAGCCTAACAGTAACCCTAGGAAGGTAAATCAGCCGGGTATTAGGGTTCTTCCTAAGGGAAAAGCCGTGAAAGCAGGCATGTTGTGGCACTTCTGCACTCCCTTTGGGATGCCTTTGGCAGATGAAGTAAGCCTGGAACTCAGGGCTTCCTGGTTAAAGAAATCCAAGCCCTAGGCTGAACCCTAACCCTAACCCTAGGCAGATAAATCAGCCTAGGTATAGGGATGGTGCCAAGGAAAAAGCTGTGAAAGCTGCCATGTTGTTGCACTTTTGTACTCCCCTTGGGATGCCTTGAACAGCTGCAGTGTGCCTGGAGCTAAGGGCTTCCTAGTTTCAAAAATCCTAGCCCTAGGCCTAAGCCTAACAGTAACCCTGGGAAGGTAAATCAGCCTGGTGTTAGGCTTCTTGCCAAGGAAAAAGCCGTGAAAGCAGCCATGTTGTGGCACTTTTGCACTCCCTTTTGGATGCCTTTCACAGCTCCAGTGTGCCTGGAACTCAGGGCTTCCTGATTTTAAAAATCCTAGCCCTAGGCCGAACCCCAACCCTAAGACGAGAAAGGCAAATCAGCCAGGAATTAGGCATGTCCCCAAGGAAAAAGCTGTGGAGGCAGGCATGTTGTGCTACTTTTGCGCTCTTCTTGGGTAGTCCTTCGCAGCTGCTGTGTTCTTGGAACTCAGGGCTTTCTGGTTAATAGACCCTTACCCTAGGCGTAACTCAAACCTTAACCCTAGGAAGGAAAATCAGCCTATGGTTCGGGATGGTCTCATGGAAATATCAGTGGTGGCAGCCAAGTTGCGTCACTTTTGCGCTCCCCTTGGGATGCCTTTCGCAGCTGCAGTGTGCCTGGAGCCCAGGGCTTCCTGGTTTTAAAAGTCCTAGGCCTAAGCCTAACAGTAACCCTAGGAAGGTAAATCAGCCGGGTATTAGGGTTCTTCCTAAGGGAAAAGCCGTGAAAGCAGCCATGTTGTGGCACTTCTGCACTCCCTTTGGGATGCCTTTGGCAGATGAAGTAAGCCTGGAACTCAGGGCTTCCTGGTTAAAGAAATCCAAGCCCTAGGCTGAAGCCTAACCCTAACCCTAGGCAGATAAATCAGCCTAGGTATAGGGATGGTGCCAAGGAAAAAGCTGTGAAAGCTGCCATGTTGTTGCACTTTTGTACTCCCCTTGGGATGCCTTGAACAGCTGCAGTGTGCCTGGAGCCCAGGGCTTCCTAGTTTCAAAAATCCTAGCCCTAGGCCTAAGCCTAACAGTAACCCTGGGAAGGGAAATCAGCCTGGTGTTAGGCTTCTTGCCAAGGAAAAAGCCGTGAAAGCAGCCATGTTGTGGCACTTTTGCACTCCCTTTTGGATGCCTTTCACAGCTCCAGTGTGCCTGGAACTCAGGGCTTCCTGATTTTAAAAATCCTAGCCCTAGGCCGAACCCCAACCCTAAGACGAGAAAGGCAAAAGAGCCAGGAATTAGGCATGTCCCCAAGGAAAAAGCTGTGGAGGCAGGCATGTTGTGGTACTTTTGCGCTCTTCTTGGGTAGTCCTTCGCAGCTGCTGTGTTCTTGGAACTCAGGGCTTTCTGGTTAATAGAACCCTTACCCTAGGCGTAACTCAAACCTTAAGCCTAGGAAGGAAAATCAGCCTATGGTTCGGGATGGTCTCATGGAAATATCAGTGGTGGCAGCCAAGTTGTGTCACTTTTGCGCTCCCCTTGGGATGCCTTTCGCAGCTGCAGTGTGCCTGGAGCCCAGGGCTTCCTGGTTTTAAAAGTCCTAGGCCTAAGCCTAACAGTAACCCTAGGAAGGTAAATCAGCCGGGTATTAGGGTTCTTCCTAAGGGAAAAGCCGTGAAAGCAGCCATGTTGTGGCACTTCTGCACTCCCTTTGGGATGCCTTTGGCAGATGAAGTAAGCCTGGAACTCAGGGCTTCCTGGTTAAAGAAATCCAAGCCCTAGGCTGAACCCTAACCCTAACCCTAACCCTAGGCAGATAAATCAGCCTAGGTATAGGGATAGTGCCAAGGAAAAAGCTGTGAAAGCTGCCATGTTGTTGCACTTTTGTACTCCCCTTGGGATGCCTTGAACAGCTGCAGTGTGCCTGGAGCTAAGGGCTTCCTAGTTTCAAAAATCCTAGCCCTAGGCCTAAGCCTAACAGTAACCCTGGGAAGGTAAATCAGCCTGGTGTTAGGCTTCTTGCCAAGGAAAAAGCCGTGAAAGCAGCCATGTTGTGGCACTTTTGCACTCCCTTTTGGATGCCTTTCACAGCTCCAGTGTGCCTGGAACTCAGGGCTTCCTGATTTTAAAAATCCTAGCCCTAGGCCGAACCCCAACCCTAAGACGAGAAAGGCAAATCAGCCAGGAATTAGGCATGTCCCCAAGGAAAAAGCTGTGGAGGCAGGCATGTTGTGGTACTTTTGCGCTCTTCTTGGCTAGTCCTTCGCAGCTGCTGTGTTCTTGGAACTCAGGGCTTTCTGGTTAATAGAACCCTTACCCTAGGCGTAACTCAAACCTTAACCCTAGGAAGGAAAATCAGCCTATGGTTCGGGATGGTCTCATGGAAATATCAGTGGTGGCAGCCAAGTTGCGTCACTTTTGCGCTCCCCTTGGGATGCCTTTCGCAGCTGCAGTGTGCCTGGAGCCCAGGGCTTCCTGGTTTTAAATGTCCTAGGCCTAAGCCTAACAGTAACCCTAGGAAGGTAAATCAGCCGGGTATTAGGGTTCTTCCTAAGGGAAAAGCCGTGAAAGCAGCCATGTTGTGGCAATTCTGCACTCCCTTTGGGATGCCTTTGGCAGATGAAGTAAGCCTGGAACTCAGGGCTTCCTGGTTAAAGAAATCCAAGCCCTAGGCTGAACCCTAACCCTAACCCTAGGCAGATAAATCAGCCTAGGTATAGGGATGGTGCCAAGGAAAAAGCTGTGAAAGCTGCCATGTTGTTGCACTTTTGTACTCCCCTTGGGATGCCTTGAACAGCTGCAGTGTGCCTGGAGCTAAGGGCTTCCTAGTTTTAAAAATCCTAGCCCTAGGCCTAAGCCTAACAGTAACCCTGGGAAGGTAAATCAGCCTGGTGTTAGGCTTCTTGCCAAGGAAAAAGCCGTGAAAGCAGCCATGTTGTGGCACTTTTGCACTCCCTTTTGGATGCCTTTCACAGCTCCAGTGTGCCTGGAACTCAGGGCTTCCTGATTTTAAAAATCCTAGCCCTAGGCCGAACCCCAACCCTAAGACGAGAAAGGCAAATCAGCCAGGAATTAGGCATGTCCCCAAGGAAAAAGCTGTGGAGGCAGGCATGTTGTGCTACTTTTGCGCTCTTCTTGGGTAGTCCTTCGCAGCTGCTGTGTTCTTGGAACTCAGGGCTTTCTGGTTAATAGACCCTTACCCTAGGCGTAACTCAAACCTTAACCCTAGGAAGGAAAATCAGCCTATGGTTCGGGATGGTCTCATGGAAATATCAGTGGTGGCAGCCAAGTTGCGTCACTTTTGCGCTCCCCTTGGGATGCCTTTCGCAGCTGCAGTGTGCCTGGAGCCCAGGGCTTCCTGGTTTTAAAAGTCCTAGGCCTAAGCCTAACAGTAACCCTAGGAAGGTAAATCAGCCGGGTATTAGGGTTCTTCCTAAGGGAAAAGCCGTGAAAGCAGCCATGTTGTGGCACTTCTGCACTCCCTTTGGGATGCCTTTGGCAGATGAAGTAAGCCTGGAACTCAGGGCTTCCTGGTTAAAGAAATCCAAGCCCTAGGCTGAACCCTAACCCTAACCCTAGGCAGATAAATCAGCCTAGGTATAGGGATGGTGCCAAGGAAAAAGCTGTGAAAGCTGCCATGTTGTTGCACTTTTGTACTCCCCTTGGGATGCCTTGAACAGCTGCAGTGTGCCTGGAGCCCAGGGCTTCCTAGTTTCAAAAATCCTAGCCCTAGGCCTAAGCCTAACAGTAACCCTGGGAAGGGAAATCAGCCTGGTGTTAGGCTTCTTGCCAAGGAAAAAGCCGTGAAAGCAGCCATGTTGTGGCACTTTTGCACTCCCTTTTGGATGCCTTTCACAGCTCCAGTGTGCCTGGAACTCAGGGCTTCCTGATTTTAAAAATCCTAGCCCTAGGCCGAACCCCAACCCTAAGACGAGAAAGGCAAAAGAGCCAGGAATTAGGCATGTCCCCAAGGAAAAAGCTGTGGAGGCAGGCATGTTGTGGTACTTTTGCGCTCTTCTTGGGTAGTCCTTCGCAGCTGCTGTGTTCTTGGAACTCAGGGCTTTCTGGTTAATAGAACCCTTACCCTAGGCGTAACTCAAACCTTAAGCCTAGGAAGGAAAATCAGCCTATGGTTCGGGATGGTCTCATGGAAATATCAGTGGTGGCAGCCAAGTTGTGTCACTTTTGCGCTCCCCTTGGGATGCCTTTCGCAGCTGCAGTGTGCCTGGAGCCCAGGGCTTCCTGGTTTTAAAAGTCCTAGGCCTAAGCCTAACAGTAACCCTAGGAAGGTAAATCAGCCGGGTATTAGGGTTCTTCCTAAGGGAAAAGCCGTGAAAGCAGCCATGTTGTGGCACTTCTGCACTCCCTTTGGGATGCCTTTGGCAGATGAAGTAAGCCTGGAACTCAGGGCTTCCTGGTTAAAGAAATCCAAGCCCTAGGCTGAACCCTAACCCTAACCCTAACCCTAGGCAGATAAATCAGCCTAGGTATAGGGATAGTGCCAAGGAAAAAGCTGTGAAAGCTGCCATGTTGTTGCACTTTTGTACTCCCCTTGGGATGCCTTGAACAGCTGCAGTGTGCCTGGAGCTAAGGGCTTCCTAGTTTCAAAAATCCTAGCCCTAGGCCTAAGCCTAACAGTAACCCTGGGAAGGTAAATCAGCCTGGTGTTAGGCTTCTTGCCAAGGAAAAAGCCGTGAAAGCAGCCATGTTGTGGCACTTTTGCACTCCCTTTTGGATGCCTTTCACAGCTCCAGTGTGCCTGGAACTCAGGGCTTCCTGATTTTAAAAATCCTAGCCCTAGGCCGAACCCCAACCCTAAGACGAGAAAGGCAAATCAGCCAGGAATTAGGCATGTCCCCAAGGAAAAAGCTGTGGAGGCAGGCATGTTGTGCTACTTTTGCGCTCTTCTTGGGTAGTCCTTCGCAGCTGCTGTGTTCTTGGAACTCAGGGCTTTCTGGTTAATAGAACCCTTACCCTAGGCGTAACTCAAACCTTAAGCCTAGGAAGGAAAATCAGCCTATGGTTCGGGATGGTCTCATGGAAATATCAGTGGTGGCAGCCAAGTTGCGTCACTTTTGCGCTCCCCTTGGGATGCCTTTCGCAGCTGCAGTGTGCCTGGAGCCCAGGGCTTCCTGGTTTTAAAAGTCCCAGGCCTAAGCCTAACTGTAACCCTAGGAAGGTAAATCAGCCGGGTATTAGGGTTCTTCCTAAGGGAAAAGCCGTGAAAGCAGCCATGTTGTGGCACTTCTGCACTCCCTTTGGGATGCCTTTGGCAGATGAAGTAAGCCTGGAACTCAGGGCTTCCTGGTTAAAGAAATCCAAGCCCTAGGCTGAACCCTAACCCTAACCCTAGGCAGATAAATCAGCCTAGCTATAGGGATGGTGCCAAGGAAAAAGCTGTGAAAGCTGCCATGTTGTTGCACTTTTGTACTCCCCTTGGGATGCCTTGAACAGCTGCAGTGTGCCTGGAGCTAAGGGCTTCCTAGTTTCAAAAATCCTAGCCCTAGGCCTAAGCCTAACAGTAACCCTGGGAAGGTAAATCAGCCTGGTGTTAGGCTTCTTGCCAAGGAAAAAGCCGTGAAAGCAGCCATGTTGTGGCACTTTTGCACTCCCTTTTGGATGCCTTTCACAGCTCCAGTGTGCCTGGAACTCAGGGCTTCCTGATTTTAAAAATCCTAGCCCTAGGCCGAACCCCAACCCTAAGACGAGAAAGGCAAATCAGCCAGGAATTAGGCATGTCCCCAAGGAAAAAGCTGTGGAGGCAGGCATGTTGTGGTACTTTTGCGCTCTTCTTGGCTAGTCCTTCGCAGCTGCTGTGTTCTTGGAACTCAGGGCTTTCTGGTTAATAGACCCTTACCCTAGGCGTAACTCAAACCTTAAGCCTAGGAAGGAAAATCAGCCTATGGTTCGGGATGGTCTCATGGAAATATCAGTGGTGGCAGCCAAGTTGCGTCACTTTTGCGCTCCCCTTGGGATGCCTTTCGCAGCTGCAGTGTGCCTGGAGCCCAGGGCTTCCTGGTTTTAAAAGTCCTAGGCCTAAGCCTAACAGTAACCCTAGGAAGGTAAATCAGCCGGGTATTAGGGTTCTTCCTAAGGGAAAAGCCGTGAAAGCAGCCATGTTGTGGCACTTCTGCACTCCCTTTGGGATGCCTTTGGCAGATGAAGTAAGCCTGGAACTCAGGGCTTCCTGGTTAAAGAAATCCAAGCCCTAGGCTGAACCCTAACCCTAACCCTAGGCAGATAAATCAGCCTAGGTATAGGGATGGTGCCAAGGAAAAAGCTGTGAAAGCTGCCATGTTGTTGCACTTTTGTACTCCCCTTGGGATGCCTTGAACAGCTGCAGTGTGCCTGGAGCTAAGGGCTTCCTAGTTTTAAAAATCCTAGCCCTAGGCCTAAGCCTAACAGTAACCCTGGGAAGGTAAATCAGCCTGGTGTTAGGCTTCTTGCCAAGGAAAAAGCCGTGAAAGCAGCCATGTTGTGGCACTTTTGCACTCCCTTTTGGATGCCTTTCACAGCTCCAGTGTGCCTGAAACTCAGGGCTTCCTGATTTTAAAAATCCTAGCCCTAGGCCGAACCCCAACCCTAAGACGAGAAAGGCAAATCAGCCAGGAATTAGGCATGTCCCCAAGGAAAAAGCTGTGGAGGCAGGCATGTTGTGCTACTTTTGCGCTCTTCTTGGCTAGTCCTTCGCAGCTGCTGTGTTCTTGGAACTCAGGGCTTTCTGGTTAATAGAACCCTTACCCTAGGCGTAACTCAAACCTTAACCCTAGGAAGGAAAATCAGCCTATGGTTCGGGATGGTCTCATGGAAATATCAGTGGTGGCAGCCAAGTTGTGTCACTTTTGCGCTCCCCTTGGGATGCCTTTCGCAGCTGCAGTGTGCCTGGAGCCCAGGGCTTCCTGGTTTTAAAAGTCCTAGGCCTAAGCCTAACAGTAACCCTAGGAAGGTAAATCAGCCGGGTATTAGGGTTCTTCCTAAGGGAAAAGCCGTGAAAGCAGGCATGTTGTGGCACTTCTGCACTCCCTTTGGGATGCCTTTGGCAGATGAAGTAAGCCTGGAACTCAGGGCTTCCTGGTTAAAGAAATCCAAGCCCTAGGCTGAACCCTAACCCTAACCCTAGGCAGATAAATCAGCCTAGGTATAGGGATGGTGCCAAGGAAAAAGCTGTGAAAGCTGCCATGTTGTTGCACTTTTGTACTCCCCTTGGGATGCCTTGAACAGCTGCAGTGTGCCTGGAGCCCAGGGCTTCCTAGTTTTAAAAATCCTAGCCCTAGGCCTAAGCCTAACAGTAACCCTGGGAAGGTAAATCAGCCTGGTGTTAGGCTTCTTGCCAAGGAAAAAGCCGTGAAAGCAGCCATGTTGTGGCACTTTTGCACTCCCTTTTGGATGCCTTTCACAGCTCCAGTGTGCCTGGAACTCAGGGCTTCCTGATTTTAAAAATCCTAGCCCTAGGCCGAACCCCAACCCTAAGACGAGAAAGGCAAATCAGCCAGGAATTAGGCATGTCCCCAAGGAAAAAGCTGTGGAGGCAGGCATGTTGTGGTACTTTTGCGCTCTTCTTGGCTAGTCCTTCGCAGCTGCTGTGTTCTTGGAACTCAGGGCTTTCTGGTTAATAGACCCTTACCCTAGGCGTAACTCAAACCTTAACCCTAGGAAGGAAAATCAGCCTATGGTTCGGGATGGTCTCATGGAAATATCAGTGGTGGCAGCCAAGTTGCGTCACTTTTGCGCTCCCCTTGGGATGCCTTTCGCAGCTGCAGTGTGCCTGGAGCCCAGGGCTTCCTGGTTTTAAAAGTCCTAGGCCTAAGCCTAACAGTAACCCTAGGAAGGTAAATCAGCCGGGTATTAGGGTTCTTCCTAAGGGAAAAGCCGTGAAAGCAGCCATGTTGTGGCACTTCTGCACTCCCTTTGGGATGCCTTTGGCAGATGAAGTAAGCCTGGAACTCAGGGCTTCCTGGTTAAAGAAATCCAAGCCCTAGGCTGAACCCTAACCCTAACCCTAGGCAGATAAATCAGCCTAGCTATAGGGATGGTGCCAAGGAAAAAGCTGTGAAAGCTGCCATGTTGTTGCACTTTTGTACTCCCCTTGGGATGCCTTGAACAGCTGCAGTGTGCCTGGAGCCCAGGGCTTCCTAGTTTCAAAAATCCTAGCCCTAGGCCTAAGCCTAACAGTAACCCTGGGAAGGGAAATCAGCCTGGTGTTAGGCTTCTTGCCAAGGAAAAAGCCGTGAAAGCAGCCATGTTGTGGCACTTTTGCACTCCCTTTTGGATGCCTTTCACAGCTCCAGTGTGCCTGGAACTCAGGGCTTCCTGATTTTAAAAATCCTAGCCCTAGGCCGAACCCCAACCCTAAGACGAGAAAGGCAAATCAGCCAGGAATTAGGCATGTCCCCAAGGAAAAAGCTGTGGAGGCAGGCATGTTGTGCTACTTTTGCGCTCTTCTTGGCTAGTCCTTCGCAGCTGCTGTGTTCTTGGAACTCAGGGCTTTCTGGTTAATAGACCCTTACCCTAGGCGTAACTCAAACCTTAAGCCTAGGAAGGAAAATCAGCCTATGGTTCGGGATGGTCTCATGGAAATATCAGTGGTGGCAGCCAAGTTGCGTCACTTTTGCGCTCCCCTTGGGATGCCTTTCGCAGCTGCAGTGTGCCTGGAGCCCAGGGCTTCCTGGTTTTAAAAGTCCTAGGCCTAAGCCTAACAGTAACCCTAGGAAGGTAAATCAGCCGGGTATTAGGGTTCTTCCTAAGGGAAAAGCCGTGAAAGCAGGCATGTTGTGGCACTTCTGCACTCCCTTTGGGATGCCTTTGGCAGATGAAGTAAGCCTGGAACTCAGGGCTTCCTGGTTAAAGAAATCCAAGCCCTAGGCTGAACCCTAACCCTAACCCTAGGCAGATAAATCAGCCTAGGTATAGGGATGGTGCCAAGGAAAAAGCTGTGAAAGCTGCCATGTTGTTGCACTTTTGTACTCCCCTTGGGATGCCTTGAACAGCTGCAGTGTGCCTGGAGCCCAGGGCTTCCTAGTTTTAAAAATCCTAGCCCTAGGCCTAAGCCTAACAGTAACCCTGGGAAGGTAAATCAGCCTGGTGTTAGGCTTCTTGCCAAGGAAAAAGCCGTGAAAGCAGCCATGTTGTGGCACTTTTGCACTCCCTTTTGGATGCCTTTCACAGCTCCAGTGTGCCTGGAACTCAGGGCTTCCTGATTTTAAAAATCCTAGCCCTAGGCCGAACCCCAACCCTAAGACGAGAAAGGCAAATCAGCCAGGAATTAGGCATGTCCCCAAGGAAAAAGCTGTGGAGGCAGGCATGTTGTGGTACTTTTGCGCTCTTCTTGGCTAGTCCTTCGCAGCTGCTGTGTTCTTGGAACTCAGGGCTTTCTGGTTAATAGAACCCTTACCCTAGGCGTAACTCAAACCTTAAGCCTAGGAAGGAAAATCAGCCTATGGTTCGGGATGGTCTCATGGAAATATCAGTGGTGGCAGCCAAGTTGCGTCACTTTTGCGCTCCCCTTGGGATGCCTTTCGCAGCTGCAGTGTGCCTGGAGCCCAGGGCTTCCTGGTTTTAAAAGTCCTAGGCCTAAGCCTAACAGTAACCCTAGGAAGGTAAATCAGCCGGGTATTAGGGTTCTTCCTAAGGGAAAAGCCGTGAAAGCAGCCATGTTGTGGCACTTCTGCACTCCCTTTGGGATGCCTTTGGCAGATGAAGTAAGCCTGGAACTCAGGGCTTCCTGGTTAAAGAAATCCAAGCCCTAGGCTGAACCCTAACCCTAACCCTAGGCAGATAAATCAGCCTAGGTATAGGGATGGTGCCAAGGAAAAAGCTGTGAAAGCTGCCATGTTGTTGCACTTTTGTACTCCCCTTGGGATGCCTTGAACAGCTGCAGTGTGCCTGGAGCTAAGGGCTTCCTAGTTTCAAAAATCCTAGCCCTAGGCCTAAGCCTAACAGTAACCCTGGGAAGGGAAATCAGCCTGGTGTTAGGCTTCTTGCCAAGGAAAAAGCCCTGAAAGCAGCCATGTTGTGGCACTTTTGCACTCCCTTTTGGATGCCTTTCACAGCTCCAGTGTGCCTGGAACTCAGGGCTTCCTGATTTTAAAAATCCTAGCCCTAGGCCGAACCCCAACCCTAAGACGAGAAAGGCAAATCAGCCAGGAATTAGGCATGTCCCCAAGGAAAAAGCTGTGGAGGCAGGCATGTTGTGCTACTTTTGCGCTCTTCTTGGGTAGTCCTTCGCAGCTGCTGTGTTCTTGGAACTCAGGGCTTTCTGGTTAATAGAACCCTTACCCTAGGCGTAACTCAAACCTTAACCCTAGGAAGGAAAATCAGCCTATGGTTCGGGATGCTCTCATGGAAATATCAGTGGTGGCAGCCAAGTTGTGTCACTTTTGCGCTCCCCTTGGGATGCCTTTCGCAGCTGCAGTGTGCCTGGAGCCCAGGGCTTCCTGGTTTTAAAAGTCCTAGGCCTAAGCCTAACAGTAACCCTAGGAAGGTAAATCAGCCGGGTATTAGGGTTCTTCCTAAGGGAAAAGCCGTGAAAGCAGCCATGTTGTGGCACTTCTGCACTCCCTTTGGGATGCCTTTGGCAGATGAAGTAAGCCTGGAACTCAGGGCTTCCTGGTTAAAGAAATCCAAGCCCTAGGCTGAACCCTAACCCTAACCCGAACCCTAGGCAGATAAATCAGCCTAGGTATAGGGATAGTGCCAAGGAAAAAGCTGTGAAAGCTGCCATGTTGTTGCACTTTTGTACTCCCCTTGGGATGCCTTGAACAGCTGCAGTGTGCCTGGAGCTAAGGGCTTCCTAGTTTCAAAAATCCTAGCCCTAGGCCTAAGCCTAACAGTAACCCTGGGAAGGTAAATCAGCCTGGTGTTAGGCTTCTTGCCAAGGAAAAAGCCGTGAAAGCAGCCATGTTGTGGCACTTTTGCACTCCCTTTTGGATGCCTTTCACAGCTCCAGTGTGCCTGGAACTCAGGGCTTCCTGATTTTAAAAATCCTAGCCCTAGGCCGAACCCCAACCCTAAGACGAGAAAGGCAAATCAGCCAGGAATTAGGCATGTCCCCAAGGAAAAAGCTGTGGAGGCAGGCATGTTGTGGTACTTTTGCGCTCTTCTTGGGTAGTCCTTCGCAGCTGCTGTGTTCTTGGAACTCAGGGCTTTCTGGTTAATAGAACCCTTACCCTAGGCGTAACTCAAACCTTAAGCCTAGGAAGGAAAATCAGCCTATGGTTCGGGATGGTCTCATGGAAATATCAGTGGTGGCAGCCAAGTTGCGTCACTTTTGCGCTCCCCTTGGGATGCCTTTCGCAGCTGCAGTGTGCCTGGAGCCCAGGGCTTCCTGGTTTTAAAAGTCCTAGGCCTAAGCCTAACAGTAACCCTAGGAAGGTAAATCAGCCGGGTATTAGGGTTCTTCCTAAGGGAAAAGCCGTGAAAGCAGCCATGTTGTGGCACTTCTGCACTCCCTTTGGGATGCCTTTGGCAGATGAAGTAAGCCTGGAACTCAGGGCTTCCTGGTTAAAGAAATCCAAGCCCTAGGCTGAAGCCTAACCCTAACCCTAGGCAGATAAATCAGCCTAGGTATAGGGATGGTGCCAAGGAAAAAGCTGTGAAAGCTGCCATGTTGTTGCACTTTTGTACTCCCCTTGGGATGCCTTGAACAGCTGCAGTGTGCCTGGAGCTAAGGGCTTCCTAGTTTTAAAAATCCTAGCCCTAGGCCTAAGCCTAACAGTAACCCTGGGAAGGTAAATCAGCCTGCTGTTAGGCTTCTTGCCAAGGAAAAAGCCGTGAAAGCAGCCATGTTGTGGCACTTTTGCACTCCCTTTTGGATGCCTTTCACAGCTCCAGTGTGCCTGGAACTCAGGGCTTCCTGATTTTAAAAATCCTAGCCCTAGGCCGAACCCCAACCCTAAGACGAGAAAGGCAAATCAGCCAGGAATTAGGCATGTCCCCAAGGAAAAAGCTGTGGAGGCAGGCATGTTGTGCTACTTTTGCGCTCTTCTTGGGTAGTCCTTCGCAGCTGCTGTGTTCTTGGAACTCAGGGCTTTCTGGTTAATAGAACCCTTACCCTAGGCGTAACTCAAACCTTAAGCCTAGGAAGGAAAATCAGCCTATGGTTCGGGATGGTCTCATGGAAATATCAGTGGTGGCAGCCAAGTTGTGTCACTTTTGCGCTCCCCTTGGGATGCCTTTCGCAGCTGCAGTGTGCCTGGAGCCCAGGGCTTCCTGGTTTTAAAAGTCCTAGGCCTAAGCCTAACTGTAACCCTAGGAAGGTAAATCAGCCGGGTGTTAGGGTTCTTCCTAAGGGAAAAGCCGTGAAAGCAGCCATGTTGTGGCACTTCTGCACTCCCTTTGGGATGCCTTGAACAGCTGCAGTGTGCCTGGAGCTAAGGGCTTCCTAGTTTTAAAAATCCTAGCCCTAGGCCTAAGCCTAACAGTAACCCTGGGAAGGTAAATCAGCCTGGTGTTAGGCTTCTTGCCAAGGAAAAAGCCGTGAAAGCAGCCATGTTGTGGCACTTTTGCACTCCCTTTTGGATGCCTTTCACAGCTCCAGTGTGCCTGGAACTCAGGGCTTCCTGATTTTAAAAATCCTAGCCCTAGGCCGAACCCCAACCCTAAGACGAGAAAGGCAAATCAGCCAGGAATTAGGCATGTCCCCAAGGAAAAAGCTGTGGAGGCAGGCATGTTGTGGTACTTTTGCGCTCTTCTTGGCTAGTCCTTCGCAGCTGCTGTGTTCTTGGAACTCAGGGCTTTCTGGTTAATAGACCCTTACCCTAGGCGTAACTCAAACCTTAACCCTAGGAAGGAAAATCAGCCTATGGTTCGGGATGGTCTCATGGAAATATCAGTGGTGGCAGCCAAGTTGCGTCACTTTTGCGCTCCCCTTGGGATGCCTTTCGCAGCTGCAGTGTGCCTGGAGCCCAGGGCTTCCTGGTTTTAAAAGTCCTAGGCCTAAGCCTAACAGTAACCCTAGGAAGGTAAATCAGCCGGGTATTAGGGTGCTTCCTAAGGGAAAAGCCGTGAAAGCAGCCATGTTGTGGCACTTCTGCACTCCCTTTGGGATGCCTTTGGCAGATGAAGTAAGCCTGGAACTCAGGGCTTCCTGGTTAAAGAAATCCAAGCCCTAGGCTGAACCCTAACCCTAACCCTAGGCAGATAAATCAGCCTAGGTATAGGGATGGTGCCAAGGAAAAAGCTGTGAAAGCTGCCATGTTGTTGCACTTTTGTACTCCCCTTGGGATGCCTTGAACAGCTGCAGTGTGCCTGGAGCTAAGGGCTTCCTAGTTTCAAAAATCCTAGCCCTAGGCCTAAGCCTAACAGTAACCCTGGGAAGGTAAATCAGCCTGGTGTTAGGCTTCTTGCCAAGGAAAAAGCCGTGAAAGCAGCCATGTTGTGGCACTTTTGCACTCCCTTTTGGATGCCTTTCACAGCTCCAGTGTGCCTGGAACTCAGGGCTTCCTGATTTTAAAAATCCTAGCCCTAGGCCGAACCCCAACCCTAAGACGAGAAAGGCAAATCAGCCAGGAATTAGGCATGTCCCCAAGGAAAAAGCTGTGGAGGCAGGCATGTTGTGCTACTTTTGCGCTCTTCTTGGCTAGTCCTTCGCAGCTGCTGTGTTCTTGGAACTCAGGGCTTTCTGGTTAATAGAACCCTTACCCTAGGCGTAACTCAAACCTTAAGCCTAGGAAGGAAAATCAGCCTATGGTTCGGGATGGTCTCATGGAAATATCAGTGGTGGCAGCCAAGTTGTGTCACTTTTGCGCTCCCCTTGGGATGCCTTTCGCAGCTGCAGTGTGCCTGGAGCCCAGGGCTTCCTGGTTTTAAAAGTCCTAGGCCTAAGCCTAACAGTAACCCTAGGAAGGTAAATCAGCCGGGTATTAGGGTTCTTCCTAAGGGAAAAGCCGTGAAAGCAGCCATGTTGTGGCACTTCTGCACTCCCTTTGGGATGCCTTTGGCAGATGAAGTAAGCCTGGAACTCAGGGCTTCCTGGTTAAAGAAATCCAAGCCCTAGGCTGAACCCTAACCCTAACCCTAGGCAGATAAATCAGCCTAGGTATAGGGATGGTGCCAAGGAAAAAGCTGTGAAAGCTGCCATGTTGTTGCACTTTTGTACTCCCCTTGGGATGCCTTGAACAGCTGCAGTGTGCCTGGAGCCCAGGGCTTCCTAGTTTTAAAAATCCTAGCCCTAGGCCGAAGCCTAACAGTAACCCTGGGAAGGTAAATCAGCCTGGTGTTAGGCTTCTTGCCAAGGAAAAAGCCGTGAAAGCAGCCATGTTGTGGCACTTTTGCACTCCCTTTTGGATGCCTTTCACAGCTCCAGTGTGCCTGGAACTCAGGGCTTCCTGATTTTAAAAATCCTAGCCCTAGGCCGAACCCCAACCCTAAGACGAGAAAGGCAAATCAGCCAGGAATTAGGCATGTCCCCAAGGAAAAAGCTGTGGAGACAGGCATGTTGTGGTACTTTTGCGCTCTTCTTGGCTAGTCCTTCGCAGCTGCTGTGTTCTTGGAACTCAGGGCTTTCTGGTAAATAGAGCCCTTACCCTAGGCGTAACTCAAACCTTAACCCTAGGAAGGAAAATCAGCCTATGGTTCGGGATGGTCTCATGGAAATATCAGTGGTGGCAGCCAAGTTGCGTCACTTTTGCGCTCCCCTTGGGATGCCTTTCGCAGCTGCAGTGTGCCTGGAGCCCAGGGCTTCCTGGTTTTAAAAGTCCTAGGCCTAAGCCTAACAGTAACCCTAGGAAGGTAAATCAGCCGGGTATTAGGGTTCTTCCTAAGGGAAAAGCCGTGAAAGCAGCCATGTTGTGGCACTTCTGCACTCCCTTTGGGATGCCTTTGGCAGATGAAGTAAGCCTGGAACTCAGGGCTTCCTGGTTAAAGAAATCCAAGCCCTAGGCTGAACCCTAACCCTAACCCTAGGCAGATAAATCAGCCTAGGTATAGGGATGGTGCCAAGGAAAAAGCTGTGAAAGCTGCCATGTTGTTGCACTTTTGTACTCCCCTTGGGATGCCTTGAACAGCTGCAGTGTGCCTGGAGCTAAGGGCTTCCTAGTTTTAAAAATCCTAGCCCTAGGCCTAAGCCTAACAGTAACCCTGGGAAGGTAAATCAGCCTGGTGTTAGGCTTCTTGCCAAGGAAAAAGCCGTGAAAGCAGCCATGTTGTGGCACTTTTGCACTCCCTTTTGGATGCCTTTCACAGCTCCAGTGTGCCTGGAACTCAGGGCTTCCTGATTTTAAAAATCCTAGCCCTAGGCCGAACCCCAACCCTAAGACGAGAAAGGCAAATCAGCCAGGAATTAGGCATGTCCCCAAGGAAAAAGCTGTGGAGGCAGGCATGTTGTGCTACTTTTGCGCTCTTCTTGGCTAGTCCTTCGCAGCTGCTGTGTTCTTGGAACTCAGGGCTTTCTGGTTAATAGAACCCTTACCCTAGGCGTAACTCAAACCTTAAGCCTAGGAAGGAAAATCAGCCTATGGTTCGGGATGGTCTCATGGAAATATCAGTGGTGGCAGCCAAGTTGCGTCACTTTTGCGCTCCCCTTGGGATGCCTTTCGCAGCTGCAGTGTGCCTGGAGCCCAGGGCTTCCTGGTTTTAAAAGTCCTAGGCCTAAGCCTAACAGTAACCCTAGGAAGGTAAATCAGCCGGGTATTAGGGTTCTTCCTAAGGGAAAAGCCGTGAAAGCAGCCATGTTGTGGCACTTCTGCACTCCCTTTGGGATGCCTTTGGCAGATGAAGTAAGCCTGGAACTCAGGGCTTCCTGGTTAAAAAAATCCAAGCCCTAGGCTGAAGCCTAACCCTAACCCTAGGCAGATAAATCAGCCTAGGTATAGGGATGGTGCCAAGGAAAAAGCTGTGAAAGCTGCCATGTTGTTGCACTTTTTACTCCCCTTGGGATGCCTTGAACAGCTGCAGTGTGCCTGGAGCTAAGGGCTTCCTAGTTTCAAAAATCCTAGCCCTAGGCCTAAGCCTAACAGTAACCCTGGGAAGGGAAATCAGCCTGGTGTTAGGCTTCTTGCCAAGGAAAAAGCCGTGAAAGCAGCCATGTTGTGGCACTTTTGCACTCCCTTTTGGATGCCTTTCACAGCTCCAGTGTGCCTGGAACTCAGGGCTTCCTGATTTTAAAAATCCTAGCCCTAGGCCGAACCCCAACCCTAAGACGAGAAAGGCAAATCAGCCAGGAATTAGGCATGTCCCCAAGGAAAAAGCTGTGGAGGCAGGCATGTTGTGGTACTTCTGCGCTATTCTTGGGTAGTCCTTCGCAGCTGCTGTGTTCTTGGAACTCAGGGCTTTCTGGTTAATAGAACCCTTACCCTAGGCGTAACTCAAACCTTAACCCTAGGAAGGAAAATCAGCCTATGGTTCGGGATGCTCTCATGGAAATATCAATGGTGGCAGCCAAGTTGCGTCACTTTTGCGCTCCCCTTGGGATGCCTTTCGCAGCTGCAGTGTGCCTGGAGCCCAGGGCTTCCTGGTTTTAAAAGTTCTAGGCCTAAGCCTAACAGTAACCCTAGAAAGGTAAATCAGCCGGGTATTAGGGTTCTTCCTAAGGGAAAAGCCGTGAAAGCAGCCATGTTGTGGCACTTCTGCACTCCCTTTGGGATGCCTTTGGCAGATGAAGTAAGCCTGGAACTCAGGGCTTCCTGGTTAAAGAAATCCAAGCCCTAGGCTGAAGCCTAACCCTAACCCTAGGCAGATAAATCAGCCTAGGTATAGGGATGGTGCCAAGGAAAAAGCTGTGAAAGCTGCCATGTTGTTGCACTTTTGTACTCCCCTTGGGATGCCTTGAACAGCTGCAGTGTGCCTGGAGCTAAGGGCTTCCTAGTTTCAAAAATCCTAGCCCTAGGCCTAAGCCTAACAGTAACCCTGGGAAGGTAAATCAGCCTGGTGTTAGGCTTCTTGCCAAGGAAAAAGCCGTGAAAGCAGCCATGTTGTGGCACTTTTGCACTCCCTTTTGGATGCCTTTCACAGCTCCAGTGTGCCTGGAACTCAGGGCTTCCTGATTTTAAAAATCCTAGCCCTAGGCCGAACCCCAACCCTAAGACGAGAAAGGCAAATCAGCCAGGAATTAGGCATGTCCCCAAGGAAAAAGCTGTGGAGGCAGGCATGTTGTGGTACTTTTGCGCTCTTCTTGGCTAGTCCTTCGCAGCTGCTGTGTTCTTGGAACTCAGGGCTTTCTGGTTAATAGAACCCTTACCCTAGGCGTAACTCAAACCTTAACCCTAGGAAGGAAAATCAGCCTATGGTTCGGGATGGTCTCATGGAAATATCAGTGGTGGCAGCCAAGTTGCGTCACTTTTGCGCTCCCCTTGGGATGCCTTTCGCAGCTGCAGTGTGCCTGGAGCCCAGGGCTTCCTGGTTTTAAAAGTCCTAGGCCTAAGCCTAACAGTAACCCTAGGAAGGTAAATCAGCCGGGTATTAGGGTTCTTCCTAAGGGAAAAGCCGTGAAAGCAGGCATGTTGTGGCACTTCTGCACTCCCTTTGGGATGCCTTTGGCAGATGAAGTAAGCCTGGAACTCAGGGCTTCCTGGTTAAAAAAATCCAAGCCCTAGGCTGAAGCCTAACCCTAACCCTAGGCAGATAAATCAGCCTAGGTATAGGGATGGTGCCAAGGAAAAAGCTGTGAAAGCTGCCATGTTGTTGCACTTTTTACTCCCCTTGGGATGCCTTGAACAGCTGCAGTGTGCCTGGAGCTAAGGGCTTCCTAGTTTTAAAAATCCTAGCCATAGGCCTAAGCCTAACAGTAACCCTGGGAAGGTAAATCAGCCTGGTGTTAGGCTTCTTGCCAAGGAAAAAGCCCTGAAAGCAGCCATGTTGTGGCACTTTTGCACTCCCTTTTGGATGCCTTTCACAGCTCCAGTGTGCCTGGAACTCAGGGCTTCCTGATTTTAAAAATCCTAGCCCTAGGCCGAACCCCAACCCTAAGACGAGAAAGGCAAATCAGCCAGGAATTAGGCATGTCCCCAAGGAAAAAGCTGTGGAGGCAGGCATGTTGTGGTACTTTTGCGCTCTTCTTGGCTAGTCCTTCGCAGCTGCTGTGTTCTTGGAACTCAGGGCTTTCTGGTTAATAGAACCCTTACCCTAGGCGTAACTCAAACCTTAAGCCTAGGAAGGAAAATCAGCCTATGGTTCGGGATGGTCTCATGGAAATATCAGTGGTGGCAGCCAAGTTGCGTCACTTTTGCGCTCCCCTTGGGATGCCTTTCGCAGCTGCAGTGTGCCTGGAGCCCAGGGCTTCCTGGTTTTAAAAGTCCTAGGCCTAAGCCTAACAGTAACCCTAGAAAGGTAAATCAGCCGGGTATTAGGGTTCTTCCTAAGGGAAAAGCCGTGAAAGCAGCCATGTTGTGGCACTTCTGCACTCCCTTTGGGATGCCTTTGGCAGATGAAGTAAGCCTGGAACTCAGGGCTTCCTGGTTAAAGAAATCCAAGCCCTAGGCTGAACCCTAACCCTAACCCTAGGCAGATAAATCAGCCTAGGTATAGGGATGGTGCCAAGGAAAAAGCTGTGAAAGCTGCCATGTTGTTGCACTTTTGTACTCCCCTTGGGATGCCTTGAACAGCTGCAGTGTGCCTGGAGCTAAGGGCTTCCTAGTTTCAAAAATCCTAGCCCTAGGCCTAAGCCTAACAGTAACCCTGGGAAGGTAAATCAGCCTGGTGTTAGGCTTCTTGCCAAGGAAAAAGCCGTGAAAGCAGCCATGTTGTGGCACTTTTGCACTCCCTTTTGGATGCCTTTCACAGCTCCAGTGTGCCTGGAACTCAGGGCTTCCTGATTTTAAAAATCCTAGCCCTAGGCCGAACCCCAACCCTAAGACGAGAAAGGCAAATCAGCCAGGAATTAGGCATGTCCCCAAGGAAAAAGCTGTGGAGGCAGGCATGTTGTGGTACTTTTGCGCTCTTCTTGGCTAGTCCTTCGCAGCTGCTGTGTTCTTGGAACTCAGGGCTTTCTGGTTAATAGAACCCTTACCCTAGGCGTAACTCAAACCTTAAGCCTAGGAAGGAAAATCAGCCTATGGTTCGGGATGGTCTCATGGAAATATCAGTGGTGGCAGCCAAGTTGCGTCACTTTTGCGCTCCCCTTGGGATGCCTTTCGCAGCTGCAGTGTGCCTGGAGCCCAGGGCTTAGTGGTTTTAAAAGTCCTAGGCCTAAGCCTAACAGTAACCCTAGGAAGGTAAATCAGCCGGGTATTAGGGTTCTTCCTAAGGGAAAAGCCGTGAAAGCAGCCATGTTGTGGCACTTCTGCACTCCCTTTGGGATGCCTTTGGCAGATGAAGTAAGCCTGGAACTCAGGGCTTCCTGGTTAAAAAAATCCAAGCCCTAGGCTGAAGCCTAACCCTAACCCTAGGCAGATAAATCAGCCTAGGTATAGGGATGGTGCCAAGGAAAAAGCTGTGAAAGCTGCCATGTTGTTGCACTTTTTACTCCCCTTGGGATGCCTTGAACAGCTGCAGTGTGCCTGGAGCTAAGGGCTTCCTAGTTTTAAAAATCCTAGCCCTAGGCCTAAGCCTAACAGTAACCCTGGGAAGGTAAATCAGCCTGGTGTTAGGCTTCTTGCCAAGGAAAAAGCCCTGAAAGCAGCCATGTTGTGGCACTTTTGCACTCCCTTTTGGATGCCTTTCACAGCTCCAGTGTGCCTGGAACTCAGGGCTTCCTGATTTTAAAAATCCTAGCCCTAGGCCGAACCCCAACCCTAAGACGAGAAAGGCAAATCAGCCAGGAATTAGGCATGTCCCCAAGGAAAAAGCTGTGGAGGCAGGCATGTTGTGGTACTTTTGCGCTCTTCTTGGCTAGTCCTTCGCAGCTGCTGTATTCTTGGAACTCAGGGCTTTCTGGTTAATAGAACCCTTACCCTAGGCGTAACTCAAACCTTAACCCTAGGAAGGAAAATCAGCCTATGGTTCGGGATGCTCTCATGGAAATATCAATGGTGGCAGCCAAGTTGCGTCACTTTTGCGCTCCCCTTGGGATGCCTTTCGCAGCTGCAGTGTGCCTGGAGCCCAGGGCTTCCTGGTTTTAAAAGTCCTAGGCCTAAGCCTAACAGTAACCCTAGGAAGGTAAATCAGCCGGGTATTAGGGTTCTTCCTAAGGGAAAAGCCGTGAAAGCAGCCATGTTGTGGCACTTCTGCACTCCCTTTGGGATGCCTTTGGCAGATGAAGTAAGCCTGGAACTCAGGGCTTCCTGGTTAAAGAAATCCAAGCCCTAGGCTGAAGCCTAACCCTAACCCTAGGCAGATAAATCAGCCTAGGTATAGGGATGGTGCCAAGGAAAAAGCTGTGAAAGCTGCCATGTTGTTGCACTTTTGTACTCCCCTTGGGATGCCTTGAACAGCTGCAGTGTGCCTGGAGTTAAGGGCTTCCTAGTTTCAAAAATCCTAGCCCTAGGCCTATGCCTAACAGTAACCCTGGGAAGGTAAATCAGCCTGGTGTTAGGCTTCTTGCCAAGGAAAAAGCCGTGAAAGCAGCCATGTTGTGGCACTTTTGCACTCCCTTTTGGATGCCTTTCACAGCTCCAGTGTGCCTGGAACTCAGGGCTTCCTGATTTTAAAAATCCTAGCCCTAGGCCGAACCCCAACCCTAAGACGAGAAAGGCAAATCAGCCAGGAATTAGGCATGTCCCCAAGGAAAAAGCTGTGGAGGCAGGCATGTTGTGGTACTTTTGCGCTCTTCTTGGCTAGTCCTTCGCAGCTGCTGTGTTCTTGGAACTCAGGGCTTTCTGGTAAATAGAGCCCTTACCCTAGGCGTAACTCAAACCTTAAGCCTAGGAAGGAAAATCAGCCTATGGTTCGGGATGGTCTCATGGAAATATCAGTGGTGGCAGCCAAGTTGCGTCACTTTTGCGCTCCCCTTGGGATGCCTTTCGCAGCTGCAGTGTGCCTGGAGCCCAGGGCTTCCTGGTTTTAAAAGTCCTAGGCCTAAGCCTAACAGTAACCCTAGGAAGGTAAATCAGCCGGGTATTAGGGTTCTTCCTAAGGGAAAAGCCGTGAAAGCAGCCATGTTGTGGCACTTCTGCACTCCCTTTGGGATGCCTTTGGCAGATGAAGTAAGCCTGGAACTCAGGGCTTCCTGGTTAAAGAAATCCAAGCCCTAGGCTGAAGCCTAACCCTAACCCTAGGCAGATAAATCAGCCTAGGTATAGGGATGGTGCCAAGGAAAAAGCTGTGAAAGCTGCCATGTTGTTGCACTTTTGTACTCCCCTTGGGATGCCTTGAACAGCTGCAGTGTGCCTGGAGCTAAGGGCTTCCTAGTTTTAAAAATCCTAGCCCTAGGCCTAAGCCTAACAGTAACCCTGGGAAGGTAAATCAGCCTGGTGTTAGGCTTCTTGCCAAGGAAAAAGCCCTGAAAGCAGCCATGTTGTGGCACTTTTGCACTCCCTTTTGGATGCCTTTCACAGCTCCAGTGTGCCTGGAACTCAGGGCTTCCTGATTTTAAAAATCCTAGCCCTAGGCCGAACCCCAACCCTAAGACGAGAAAGGCAAATCAGCCAGGAATTAGGCATGTCCCCAAGGAAAAAGCTGTGGAGGCAGGCATGTTGTGGTACTTTGGCGCTCTTCTTGGCTAGTCCTTCGCAGCTGCTGTGTTCTTGGAACTCAGGGCTTTCTGGTTAATAGACCCTTACCCTAGGCGTAACTCAAACCTTAAGCCTAGGAAGGAAAATCAGCCTATGGTTCGGGATGGTCTCATGGAAATATCAGTGGTGGCAGCCAAGTTGCGTCACTTTTGCGCTCCCCTTGGGATGCCTTTCGCAGCTGCAGTGTGCCTGGAGCCCAGGGCTTCCTGGTTTTAAAAGTCCTAGGCCTAAGCCTAACAGTAACCCTAGGAAGGTAAATCAGCCGGGTATTAGGCTTCTTCCTAAGGGAAAAGCCGTGAAAGCAGCCATGTTGTGGCACTTCTGCACTCCCTTTGGGATGCCTTTGGCAGATGAAGTAAGCCTGGAACTCAGGGCTTCCTGGTTAAAGAAATCCAAGCCCTAGGCTGAACCCTAACCCTAACCCTAGGCAGATAAATCAGCCTAGGTATAGGGATGGTGCCAAGGAAAAAGCTGTGAAAGCTGCCATGTTGTTGCACTTTTGTACTCCCCTTGGGATGCCTTGAACAGCTGCAGTGTGCCTGGAGCTAAGGGCTTCCTAGTTTCAAAAATCCTAGCCCTAGGCCTAAGCCTAACAGTAACCCTGGGAAGGTAAATCAGCCTGGTGTTAGGCTTCTTGCCAAGGAAAAAGCCGTGAAAGCAGCCATGTTGTGGCACTTTTGCACTCCCTTTTGGATGCCTTTCACAGCTCCAGTGTGCCTGGAACTCAGGGCTTCCTGATTTTAAAAATCCTAGCCCTAGGCCGAACCCCAACCCTAAGACGAGAAAGGCAAATCAGCCAGGAATTAGGCATGTCCCCAAGGAAAAAGCTGTGGAGGCAGGCATGTTGTGCTACTTTTGCGCTCTTCTTGGCTAGTCCTTCGCAGCTGCTGTGTTCTTGGAACTCAGGGCTTTCTGGTTAATAGACCCTTACCCTAGGCGTAACTCAAACCTTAAGCCAAAAAAGGAAAATCAGCCTATGGTTCGGGATGGTCTCATGGAAATATCAGTGGTGGCAGCCAAGTTGAGTCACTTTTGCGCTCCCCTTGGGATGCCTTTCGCAGCTGCAGTGTGCCTGGAGCCCAGGGCTTCCTGGTTTTAAAAGTCCTAGGCCTAAGCCTAACAGTAACCCTAGGAAGGTAAATCAGCCGGGTATTAGGCTTCTTCCTAAGGGAAAAGCCGTGAAAGCAGCCATGTTGTGGCACTTCTGCACTCCCTTTGGGATGCCTTTGGCAGATGAAGTAAGCCTGGAACTCAGGGCTTCCTGGTTAAAGAAATCCAAGCCCTAGGCTGAACCCTAACCCTAACCCTAGGCAGATAAATCAGCCTAGGTATAGGGATGGTGCCAAGGAAAAAGCTGTGAAAGCTGCCATGTTGTTGCACTTTTGTACTCCCCTTGGGATGCCTTGAACAGCTGCAGTGTGCCTGGAGCTAAGGGCTTCCTAGTTTTAAAAATCCTAGCCCTAGGCCTAAGCCTAACAGTAACCCTGGGAAGGGAAATCAGCCTGGTGTTAGGCTTCTTGCCAAGGAAAAAGCCGTGAAAGCAGCCATGTTGTGGCACTTTTGCACTCCCTTTTGGATGCCTTTCACAGCTCCAGTGTGCCTGGAACTCAGGGCTTCCTGATTTTAAAAATCCTAGCCCTAGGCCGAACCCCAACCCTAAGACGAGAAAGGCAAATCAGCCAGGAATTAGGCATGTCCCCAAGGAAAAAGCTGTGGAGGCAGGCATGTTGTGGTACTTTTGCGCTCTTCTTGGCTAGTCCTTCGCAGCTGCTGTGTTCTTGGAACTCAGGGCTTTCTGGTTAATAGAGCCTTACCCTAGGCGTAACTCAAACCTTAACCCTAGGAAGGAAAATCAGCCTATGGTTCGGGATGGTCTCATGGAAATATCAGTGGTGGCAGCCAAGTTGCGTCACTTTTGCGCTCCCCTTGGGATGCCTTTCGCAGCTGCAGTGTGCCTGGAGCCCAGGGCTTCCTGGTTTTAAAAGTCCTAGGCCTAAGCCTAACAGTAACCCTAGGAAGGTAAATCAGCCGGGTATTAGGGTTCTTCCTAAGGGAAAAGCCGTGAAAGCAGCCATGTTGTGGCACTTCTGCACTCCCTTTGGGATGCCTTTGGCAGATGAAGTAAGCCTGGAACTCAGGGCTTCCTGGTTAAAGAAATCCAAGCCCTAGGCTGAAGCCTAACCCTAACCCTAGGCAGATAAATCAGCCTAGGTATAGGGATGGTGCCAAGGAAAAAGCTGTGAAAGCTGCCATGTTGTTGCACTTTTTACTCCCCTTGGGATGCCTTGAACAGCTGCAGTGTGCCTGGAGCTAAGGGCTTCCTAGTTTTAAAAATCCTAGCCCTAGGCCTAAGCCTAACAGTAACCCTGGGAAGGGAAATCAGCCTGCTGTTAGGCTTCTTGCCAAGGAAAAAGCCGTGAAAGCAGCCATGTTGTGGCACTTTTGCACTCCCTTTTGGATGCCTTTCACAGCTCCAGTGTGCCTGGAACTCAGGGCTTCCTGATTTTAAAAATCCTAGCCCTAGGCCGAACCCCAACCCTAAGACGAGAAAGGCAAATCAGCCAGGAATTAGGCATGTCCCCAAGGAAAAAGCTGTGGAGGCAGGCATGTTGTGCTACTTTTGCGCTCTTCTTGGCTAGTCCTTCGCAGCTGCTGTGTTCTTGGAACTCAGGGCTTTCTGGTTAATAGAACCCTTACCCTAGGCGTAACTCAAACCTTAAGCCTAGGAAGGAAAATCAGCCTATGGTTCGGGATGGTCTCATGGAAATATCAGTGGTGGCAGCCAAGTTGCGTCACTTTTGCGCTCCCCTTGGGATGCCTTTCGCAGCTGCAGTGTGCCTGGAGCCCAGGGCTTCCTGGTTTTAAAAGTCCTAGGCCTAAGCCTAACAGTAACCCTAGGAAGGTAAATCAGCCGGGTATTAGGGTTCTTCCTAAGGGAAAAGCCGTGAAAGCAGCCATGTTGTGGCACTTCTGCACTCCCTTTGGGATGCCTTTGGCAGATGAAGTAAGCCTGGAACTCAGGGCTTCCTGGTTAAAGAAATCCAAGCCCTAGGCTGAACCCTAACCCTAACCCTAGGCAGATAAATCAGCCTAGGTATAGGGATGGTGCCAAGGAAAAAGCTGTGAAAGCTGCCATGTTGTTGCACTTTTGTACTCCCCTTGGGATGCCTTGAACAGCTGCAGTGTGCCTGGAGCTAAGGGCTTCCTAGTTTCAAAAATCCTAGCCCTAGGCCTAAGCCTAACAGTAACCCTGGGAAGGTAAATCAGCCTGGTGTTAGGCTTCTTGCCAAGGAAAAAGCCCTGAAAGCAGCCATGTTGTGGCACTTTTGCACTCCCTTTTGGATGCCTTTCACAGCTCCAGTGTGCCTGGAACTCAGGGCTTCCTGATTTTAAAAATCCTAGCCCTAGGCCGAACCCCAACCCTAAGACGAGAAAGGCAAATCAGCCAGGAATTAGGCATGTCCCCAAGGAAAAAGCTGTGGAGGCAGGCATGTTGTGCTACTTTTGCGCTCTTCTTGGCTAGTCCTTCGCAGCTGCTGTGTTCTTGGAACTCAGGGCTTTCTGGTTAATAGACCCTTACCCTAGGCGTAACTCAAACCTTAAGCCTAGGAAGGAAAATCAGCCTATGGTTCGGGATGGTCTCATGGAAATATCAGTGGTGGCAGCCAAGTTGCGTCACTTTTGCGCTCCCCTTGGGATGCCTTTCGCAGCTGCAGTGTGCCTGGAGCCCAGGGCTTCCTGGTTTTAAAAGTCCTAGGCCTAAGCCTAACAGTAACCCTAGGAAGGTAAATCAGCCGGGTATTAGGGTTCTTCCTAAGGGAAAAGCCGTGAAAGCAGCCATGTTGTGGCACTTCTGCACTCCCTTTGGGATGTCTTTGGCAGATGAAGTAAGCCTGGAACTCAGGGCTTCCTGGTTAAAGAAATCCAAGCCCTAGGCTGAAGCCTAACCCTAACCCTAGGCAGATAAATCAGCCTAGGTATAGGGATGGTGCCAAGGAAAAAGCTGTGAAAGCTGCCATGTTGTTGCACTTTTGTACTCCCCTTGGGATGCCTTAAACAGCTGCAGTGTGCCTGGAGCTAAGGGCTTCCTAGTTTTAAAAATCCTAGCCCTAGGCCTAAGCCTAACAGTAACCCTGGGAAGGTAAATCAGCCTGGTGTTAGGCTTCTTGCCAAGGAAAAAGCCGTGAAAGCAGCCATGTTGTGGCACTTTTGCACTCCCTTTTGGATGCCTTTCACAGCTCCCGTGTGCCTGGAACTCAGGGCTTCCTGATTTTAAAAATCCTAGCCCTAGGCCGAACCCCAACCCTAAGACGAGAAAGGCAAATCAGCCAGGAATTAGGCATGTCCCCAAGGAAAAAGCTGTGGAGGCAGGCATGTTGTGGTACTTTTGCGCTCTTCTTGGCTAGTCCTTCGCAGCTGCTGTGTTCTTGGAACTCAGGGCTTTCTGGTTAATAGAACCCTTACCCTAGGCATAACTCAAACTTTAAGCCTAGGAAGGAAAATCAGCCTATGGTTCGGGATGCTCTCATGGAAATATCAGTGGTGGCAGCCAAGTTGCGTCACTGTTGCGCTCCCCCTGGGATGCCTTTCGCAGCTGCAGTGTGCCTGGAGCCCAGGGCTTCCTGGTTTTAAAAGTCCTAGGCCTAAGCCTAACAGTAACCCTAGGAAGGTAAATCAGCCGGGTATTAGGGTGCTTCCTAAGGGAAAAGCCGTGAAAGCAGCCATGTTGTGGCACTTCTGCACTCCCTTTGGGATGCCTTTGGCAGATGAAGTAAGCCTGGAACTCAGGGCTTCCTGGTTAAAGAAATCCAAGCCCTAGGCTGAACCCTAACCCTAACCCTAGGCAGATAAATCAGCCTAGGTATAGGGATGGTGCCAAGGAAAAAGCTGTGAAAGCTGCCATGTTGTTGCACTTTTGTACTCCCCTTGGGATGCCTTGAACAGCTGCAGTGTGCCTGGAGCTAAAGGCTTCCTAGTTTTAAAAATCCTAGCCCTAGGCCTAAGCCTAAAAGTAACCCTGGGAAGGGAAATCAGCCTGGTGTTAGGCTTCTTGCCAAGGAAAAAGCCCTGAAAGCAGCCATGTTGTGGCACTTTTGCACTCCCTTTTGGATGCCTTTCACAGCTCCAGTGTGCCTGGAACTCAGGGCTTCCTGATTTTAAAAATCCTAGCCCTAGGCCGAACCTCAACCCTAAGACGAGAAAGGCAAATCAGCCAGGAATTAGGCATGTCCCCAAGGAAAAAGCTGTGGAGGCAGGCATGTTGTGGTACTTTTGCGCTCTTCTTGGCTAGTCCTTCGCAGCTGCTGTGTTCTTGGAACTCAGGGCTTTCTGGTTAATAGAACCCTTACCCTAGGCGTAACTAAAACCTTAAGCCTAGGAAGGAAAATCAGCCTATGGTTCGGGATGGTCTCATGGAAATATCAGTGGTGGCAGCCAAGTTGCGTCACTTTTGCGCTCCCCTTGGGATGCCTTTCGCAGCTGCAGTGTGCCTGGAGCCCAGGGCTTCCTGGTTTTAAAAGTCCTAGGCCTAAGCCTAACAGTAACCCTAGGAAGGTAAATCAGCCGGGTATTAGGGTTCTTCCTAAGGGAAAAGCCGTGAAAGCAGCCATGTTGTGGCACTTCTGCACTCCCTTTGGGATGCCTTTGGCAGATGAAGTAAGCCTGGAACTCAGGGCTTCCTGGTTAAAGAAATCCAAGCCCTAGGCTGAACCCTAACCCTAACCCTAGGCAGATAAATCAGCCTAGGTATAGGGATGGTGCCAAGGAAAAAGCTGTGAAAGCTGCCATGTTGTTGCACTTTTGTACTCCCCTTGGGATGCCTTGAACAGCTGCAGTGTGCCTGGAGCTAAGGGCTTCCTAGTTTTAAAAATCCTAGCCCTAGGCCTAAGCCTAACAGTAACCCTGGGAAGGTAAATCAGCCTGGTGTTAGGCTTCTTGCCAAGGAAAAAGCCGTGAAAGCAGCCATGTTGTGGCACTTTTGCACTCCCTTTTGGATGCCTTTCACAGCTCCAGTGTGCCTGGAACTCAGGGCTTCCTGATTTTAAAAATCCTAGCCCTAGGCCGAACCCCAACCCTAAGACGAGAAAGGCAAATCAGCCAGGAATTAGGCATGTCCCCAAGGAAAAAGCTGTGGAGGCAGGCATGTTGTGCTACTTTTGCGCTCTTCTTGGCTAGTCCTTCGCAGCTGCTGTGTTCTTGGAACTCAGGGCTTTCTGGTTAATAGAACCCTTATCCTAGGCGTAACTCAAACCTTAAGCCTAGGAAGGAAAATCAGCCTATGGTTCGGGATGGTCTCATGGAAATATCAGTGGTGGCAGCCAAGTTGCGTCACTTTTGCGCTCCCCTTGGGATGCCTTTCGCAGCTGCAGTGTGCCTGGAGCCCAGGGCTTCCTGGTTTTAAAAGTCCTAGGCCTAAGCCTAACAGTAACCCTAGGAAGGTAAATCAGCCGGGTATTAGGGTTCTTCCTAAGGGAAAAGCCGTGAAAGCAGCCATGTTGTGGCACTTCTGCACTCCCTTTGGGATGCCTTTGGCAGATGAAGTAAGCCTGGAACTCAGGGCTTCCTGGTTAAAGAAATCCAAGCCCTAGGCTGAAGCCTAACCCTAACCCTAGGCAGATAAATCAGCCTAGGTATAGGGATGGTGCCAAGGAAAAAGCTGTGAAAGCTGCCATGTTGTTGCACTTTTGTACTCCCCTTGGGATGCCTTGAACAGCTGCAGTGTGCCTGGAGCTAAGGGCTTCCTAGTTTTAAAAATCCTAGCCCTAGGCCTAAGCCTAACAGTAACCCTGGGAAGGTAAATCAGCCTGGTGTTAGGCTTCTTGCCAAGGAAAAAGCCGTGAAAGCAGCCATGTTGTGGCACTTTTGCACTCCCTTTTGGATGCTTTTCACAGCTCCAGTGTGCCTGGAACTCAGGGCTTCCTGATTTTAAAAATCCTAGCCCTAGGCCGAACCCCAACCCTAAGACGAGAAAGGCAAATCAGCCAGGAATTAGGCATGTCCCCAAGGAAAAAGCTGTGGAGGCAGGCATGTTGTGCTACTTTTGCGCTCTTCTTGGCTAGTCCTTCGCAGCTGCTGTGTTCTTGGAACTCAGGGCTTTCTGGTTAATAGACCCTTACCCTAGGCGTAACTCAAACCTTAACCCTAGGAAGGAAAATCAGCCTATGGTTCGGGATGGTCTCATGGAAATATCAGTGGTGGCAGCCAAGTTGCGTCACTTTTGCGCTCCCCTTGGGATGCCTTTCGCAGCTGCAGTGTGCCTGGAGCCCAGGGCTTCCTGGTTTTAAAAGTCCTAGGCCTAAGCCTAACAGTAACCCTAGGAAGGTAAATCAGCCGGGTATTA
This sequence comes from Ammospiza nelsoni, assembly GCF_027579445.1. Lineage (NCBI taxonomy): Eukaryota > Metazoa > Chordata > Aves > Passeriformes > Passerellidae > Ammospiza > Ammospiza nelsoni. The sequence continues at coordinate 247,377 of NW_026683186.1, forward strand.
GGGTTCTTCCTAAGGGAAAAGCCGTGAAAGCAGCCATGTTGTGGCACTTCTGCACTCCCTTTGGGATGCCTTTGGCAGATGAAGTAAGCCTGGAACTCAGGGCTTCCTGGTTAAAGAAATCCAAGCCCTAGGCTGAAGCCTAACCCTAACCCTAGGCAGATAAATCAGCCTAGGTATAGGGATGGTGCCAAGGAAAAAGCTGTGAAAGCTGCCATGTTGTTGCACTTTTGTACTCCCCTTGGGATGCCTTAAACAGCTGCAGTGTGCCTGGAGCTAAGGGCTTCCTAGTTTTAAAAATCCTAGCCCTAGGCCTAAGCCTAACAGTAACCCTGGGAAGGTAAATCAGCCTGGTGTTAGGCTTCTTGCCAAGGAAAAAGCCGTGAAAGCAGCCATGTTGTGGCACTTTTGCACTCCCTTTTGGATGCCTTTCACAGCTCCAGTGTGCCTGGAACTCAGGGCTTCCTGATTTTAAAAATCCTAGCCCTAGGCCGAACCCCAACCCTAAGACGAGAAAGGCAAATCAGCCAGGAATTAGGCATGTCCCCAAGGAAAAAGCTGTGGAGGCAGGCATGTTGTGGTACTTTTGCGCTCTTCTTGGCTAGTCCTTCGCAGCTGCTGTGTTCTTGGAACTCAGGGCTTTCTGGTTAATAGACCCTTACCCTAGGCGTAACTCAAACCTTAAGCCTAGGAAGGAAAATCAGCCTATGGTTCGGGATGGTCTCATGGAAATATCAGTGGTGGCAGCCAAGTTGCGTCACTTTTGCGCTCCCCTTGGGATGCCTTTCGCAGCTGCAGTGTGCCTGGAGCCCAGGGCTTCCTGGTTTTAAAAGTCCTAGGCCTAAGCCTAACAGTAACCCTAGGAAGGTAAATCAGCCGGGTATTAGGGTTCTTCCTAAGGGAAAAGCCGTGAAAGCAGCCATGTTGTGGCACTTCTGCACTCCCTTTGGGATGCCTTTGGCAGATGAAGTAAGCCTGGAACTCAGGGCTTCCTGGTTAAAGAAATCCAAGCCCTAGGCTGAACCCTAACCCTAACCCTAGGCAGATAAATCAGCCTAGGTATAGGGATGGTGCCAAGGAAAAAGCTGTGAAAGCTGCCATGTTGTTGCACTTTTGTACTCCCCTTGGGATGCCTTGAACAGCTGCAGTGTGCCTGGAGCTAAGGGCTTCCTAGTTTCAAAAATCCTAGCCCTAGGCCTAAGCCTAACAGTAACCCTGGGAAGGTAAATCAGCCTGGTGTTAGGCTTCTTGCCAAGGAAAAAGCCGTGAAAGCAGCCATGTTGTGGCACTTTTGCACTCCCTTTTGGATGCCTTTCACAGCTCCAGTGTGCCTGGAACTCAGGGCTTCCTGATTTTAAAAATCCTAGCCCTAGGCCGAACCCCAACCCTAAGACGAGAAAGGCAAATCAGCCAGGAATTAGGCATGTCCCCAAGGAAAAAGCTGTGGAGGCAGGCATGTTGTGCTACTTTTGCGCTCTTCTTGGCTAGTCCTTCGCAGCTGCTGTGTTCTTGGAACTCAGGGCTTTCTGGTTAATAGAACCCTTACCCTAGGCGTAACTCAAACCTTAAGCCTAGGAAGGAAAATCAGCCTATGGTTCGGGATGGTCTCATGGAAATATCAGTGGTGGCAGCCAAGTTGCGTCACTTTTGCGCTCCCCTTGGGATGCCTTTCGCAGCTGCAGTGTGCCTGGAGCCCAGGGCTTCCTGGTTTTAAAAGTCCTAGGCCTAAGTCTAACAGTAACCCTAGGAAGGTAAATCAGCCGGGTATTAGGGTTCTTCCTAAGGGAAAAGCCGTGAAAGCAGGCATGTTGTGGCACTTCTGCACTCCCTTTGGGATGCCTTTGGCAGATGAAGTAAGCCTGGAACTCAGGGCTTCCTGGTTAAAAAAATCCAAGCCCTAGGCTGAAGCCAAACCCTAACCCTAGGCAGATAAATCAGCCTAGGTATAGGGATGGTGCCAAGGAAAAAGCTGTGAAAGCTGCCATGTTGTTGCACTTTTTACTCCCCTTGGGATGCCTTGAACAGCTGCAGTGTGCCTGGAGCTAAGGGCTTCCTAGTTTCAAAAATCCTAGCCCTAGGCCTAAGCCTAACAGTAACCCTGGGAAGGTAAATCAGCCTGGTGTTAGGCTTCTTGCCAAGGAAAAAGCCGTGAAAGCAGCCATGTTGTGGCACTTTTGCACTCCCTTTTGGATGCCTTTCACAGCTCCAGTGTGCCTGGAACTCAGGGCTTCCTGATTTTAAAAATCCTAGCCCTAGGCCGAACCCCAACCCTAAGACGAGAAAGGCAAATCAGCCAGGAATTAGGCATGTCCCCAAGGAAAAAGCTGTGGAGGCAGGCATGTTGTGGTACTTTTGCGCTCTTCTTGGCTAGTCCTTCGCAGCTGCTGTGTTCTTGGAACTCAGGGCTTTCTGGTTAATAGACCCTTACCCTAGGCGTAACTCAAACCTTAAGCCTAGGAAGGAAAATCAGCCTATTGTTCGGGATGGTCTCATGGAAATATCAATGGTGGCAGCCAAGTTGCGTCACTTTTGCGCTCCCCTTGGGATGCCTTTCGCAGCTGCAGTGTGCCTGGAGCCCAGGGCTTCCTGGTTTTAAAAGTCCTAGGCCTAAGCCTAACAGTAACCCTAGGAAGGTAAATCAGACGGGTATTAGGGTTCTTCCTAAGGGAAAAGCCGTGAAAGCAGCCATGTTGTGGCACTTCTGCACTCCCTTTGGGATGCCTTTGGCAGATGAAGTAAGCCTGGAACTCAGGGCTTCCTGGTTAAAGAAATCCAAGCCCTAGGCTGAACCCTAACCCTAACCCTAGGCAGATAAATCAGCCTAGGTATAGGGATGGTGCCAAGGAAAAAGCTGTGAAAGCTGCCATGTTGTTGCACTTTTGTACTCCCCTTGGGATGCCTTGAACAGCTGCAGTGTGCCTGGAGCTAAGGGCTTCCTAGTTTTAAAAATCCTAGCCCTAGGCCTATGCCTAACAGTAACCCTGGGAAGGTAAATCAGCCTGCTGTTAGGCTTCTTGCCAAGGAAAAAGCCGTGAAAGCAGCCATGTTGTGGCACTTTTGCACTCCCTTTTGGATGCCTTTCACAGCTCCAGTGTGCCTGGAACTCAGGGCTTCCTGATTTTAAAAATCCTAGCCCTAGGCCGAACCCCAACCCTAAGACGAGAAAGGCAAATCAGCCAGGAATTAGGCATGTCCCCAAGGAAAAAGCTGTGGAGGCAGGCATGTTGTGCTACTTTTGCGCTCTTCTTGGCTAGTCCTTCGCAGCTGCTGTGTTCTTGGAACTCAGGGCTTTCTGGTTAATAGACCCTTACCCTAGGCGTAACTCAAACCTTAAGCCTAGGAAGGAAAATCAGCCTATGGTTCGGGATGGTCTCATGGAAATATCAGTGGTGGCAGCCAAGTTGCGTCACTTTTGCGCTCCCCTTGGGATGCCTTTCGCAGCTGCAGTGTGCCTGGAGCCCAGGGCTTCCTGGTTTTAAAAGTCCTAGGCCTAAGCCTAACAGTAACCCTAGGAAGGTAAATCAGCCGGGTATTAGGGTTCTTCCTAAGGGAAAAGCCGTGAAAGCAGGCATGTTGTGGCACTTCTGCACTCCCTTTGGGATGCCTTTGGCAGATGAAGTAAGCCTGGAACTCAGGGCTTCCTGGTTAAAGAAATCCAAGCCCTAGGCTGAACCCTAACCCTAACCCTAGGCAGATAAATCAGCCTAGGTATAGGGATGGTGCCAAGGAAAAAGCTGTGAAAGCTGCCATGTTGTTGCACTTTTGTACTCCCCTTGGGATGCCTTGAACAGCTGCAGTGTGCCTGGAGCTAAGGGCTTCCTAGTTTTAAAAATCCTAGCCCTAGGCCTAAGCCTAACAGTAACCCTGGGAAGGGAAATCAGCCTGGTGTTAGGCTTCTTGCCAAGGAAAAAGCCGTGAAAGCAGCCATGTTGTGGCACTTTTGCACTCCCTTTTGGATGCCTTTCACAGCTCCAGTGTGCCTGGAACTCAGGGCTTCCTGATTTTAAAAATCCTAGCCCTAGGCCGAACCCCAACCCTAAGACGAGAAAGGCAAATCAGCCAGGAATTAGGCATGTCCCCAAGGAAAAAGCTGTGGAGGCAGGCATGTTGTGCTACTTTTGCGCTCTTCTTGGCTAGTCCTTCGCAGCTGCTGTGTTCTTGGAACTCAGGGCTTTCTGGTTAATAGACCCTTACCCTAGGCGTAACTCAAACCTTAAGCCTAGGAAGGAAAATCAGCCTATGGTTCGGGATGGTCTCATGGAAATATCAGTGGTGGCAGCCAAGTTGCGTCACTTTTGCGCTCCCCTTGGGATGCCTTTCGCAGCTGCAGTGTGCCTGGAGCCCAGGGCTTCCTGGTTTTAAAAGTCCTAGGCCTAAGCCTAACAGTAACCCTAGGAAGGTAAATCAGCCGGGTATTAGGGTTCTTCCTAAGGGAAAAGCCGTGAAAGCAGCCATGTTGTGGCACTTCTGCACTCCCTTTGGGATGCCTTTGGCAGATGAAGTAAGCCTGGAACTCAGGGCTTCCTGGTTAAAGAAATCCAAGCCCTAGGCTGAACCCTAACCCTAACCCTAGGCAGATAAATCAGCCTAGGTATAGGGATGGTGCCAAGGAAAAAGCTGTGAAAGCTGCCATGTTGTTGCACTTTTGTACTCCCCTTGGGATGCCTTGAACAGCTGCAGTGTGCCTGGAGCTAAGGGCTTCCTAGTTTCAAAAATCCTAGCCCTAGGCCTAAGCCTAACAGTAACCCTGGGAAGGTAAATCAGCCTGCTGTTAGGCTTCTTGCCAAGGAAAAAGCCGTGAAAGCAGCCATGTTGTGGCACTTTTGCACTCCCTTTTGGATGCCTTTCACAGCTCCAGTGTGCCTGGAACTCAGGGCTTCCTGATTTTAAAAATCCTAGCCCTAGGCCGAACCTCAACCCTAAGACGAGAAAGGCAAATCAGCCAGGAATTAGGCATGTCCCCAAGGAAAAAGCTGTGGAGGCAGGCATGTTGTGGTACTTTTGCGCTCTTCTTGGCTAGTCCTTCGCAGCTGCTGTGTTCTTGGAACTCAGGGCTTTCTGGTTAATAGAACCCTTACCCTAGGCGTAACTAAAACCTTAAGCCTAGGAAGGAAAATCAGCCTATGGTTCGGGATGGTCTCATGGAAATATCAGTGGTGGCAGCCAAGTTGCGTCACTTTTGCGCTCCCCTTGGGATGCCTTTCGCAGCTGCAGTGTGCCTGGAGCCCAGGGCTTCCTGGTTTTAAAAGTCCTAGGCCTAAGCCTAACAGTAACCCTAGGAAGGTAAATCAGCCGGGTATTAGGGTTCTTCCTAAGGGAAAAGCCGTGAAAGCAGCCATGTTGTGGCACTTCTGCACTCCCTTTGGGATGCCTTTGGCAGATGAAGTAAGCCTGGAACTCAGGGCTTCCTGGTTAAAAAAATCCAAGCCCTAGGCTGAAGCCAAACCCTAACCCTAGGCAGATAAATCAGCCTAGGTATAGGGATGGTGCCAAGGAAAAAGCTGTGAAAGCTGCCATGTTGTTGCACTTTTTACTCCCCTTGGGATGCCTTGAACAGCTGCAGTGTGCCTGGAGCTAAGGGCTTCCTAGTTTTAAAAATCCTAGCCCTAGGCCTAAGCCTAACAGTAACCCTGGGAAGGTAAATCAGCCTGGTGTTAGGCTTCTTGCCAAGGAAAAAGCCGTGAAAGCAGCCATGTTGTGGCACTTTTGCACTCCCTTTGGGATGCCTTTCACAGCTCCAGTGTGCCTGGAACTCAGGGCTTCCTGATTTTAAAAATCCTAGCCCTAGGCCGAACCCCAACCCTAAGACGAGAAAGGCAAATCAGCCAGGAATTAGGCATGTCCCCAAGGAAAAAGCTGTGGAGGCAGGCATGTTGTGGTACTTTTGCGCTCTTCTTGGCTAGTCCTTCGCAGCTGCTGTGTTCTTGGAACTCAGGGCTTTCTGGTAAATAGAGCCCTTACCCTAGGCGTACCTCAAACCTTAAGCCTAGGAAGGAAAATCAGCCTATTGTTCGGGATGCTCTCATGGAAATATCAATGGTGGCAGCCAAGTTGCGTCACTTTTGCGCTCCCCTTGGGATGCCTTTCGCAGCTGCAGTGTGCCTGGAGCCCAGGGCTTCCTGGTTTTAAAAGTCCTAGGCCTAAGCCTAACAGTAACCCTAGGAAGGTAAATCAGCCGGGTATTAGGGTTCTTCCTAAGGGAAAAGCCGTGAAAGCAGCCATGTTGTGGCACTTCTGCACTCCCTTTGGGATGCCTTTGGCAGATGAAGTAAGCCTGGAACTCAGGGCTTCCTGGTTAAAGAAATCCAAGCCCTAGGCTGAACCCTAACCCTAACCCTAGGCAGATAAATCAGCCTAGGTATAGGGATGGTGCCAAGGAAAAAGCTGTGAAAGCTGCCATGTTGTTGCACTTTTGTACTCCCCTTGGGATGCCTTGAACAGCTGCAGTGTGCCTGGAGTTAAGGGCTTCCTAGTTTCAAAAATCCTAGCCCTAGGCCTATGCCTAACAGTAACCCTGGGAAGGTAAATCAGCCTGGTGTTAGGCTTCTTGCCAAGGAAAAAGCCGTGAAAGCAGCCATGTTGTGGCACTTTTGCACTCCCTTTTGGATGCCTTTCACAGCTCCAGTGTGCCTGGAACTCAGGGCTTCCTGATTTTAAAAATCCTAGCCCTAGGCCGAACCCCAACCCTATGACAAGAAAGGCAAATCAGCCAGGAATTAGGCATGTCCCCAAGGAAAAAGCTGTGGAGGCAGGCATGTTGTGGTACTTTTGCGCTCTTCTTGGCTAGTCCTTCGCAGCTGCTGTGTTCTTGGAACTCAGGGCTTTCTGGTAAATAGAGCCCTTACCCTAGGCGTACCTCAAACCTTAAGCCTAGGAAGGAAAATCAGCCTATGGTTCGGGATGGTCTCATGGAAATATCAGTGGTGGCAGCCAAGTTGCGTCACTTTTGCGCTCCCCTTGGGATGCCTTTCGCAGCTGCAGTGTGCCTGGAGCCCAGGGCTTCCTGGTTTTAAAAGTCCTAGGCCTAAGCCTAACAGTAACCCTAGGAAGGTAAATCAGCCGGGTATTAGGGTTCTTCCTAAGGGAAAAGCCGTGAAAGCAGCCATGTTGTGGCACTTCTGCACTCCCTTTGGGATGCCTTTGGCAGATGAAGTAAGCCTGGAACTCAGGGCTTCCTGGTTAAAGAAATCCAAGCCCTAGGCTGAACCCTAACCCTAACCGTAGGCAGATAAATCAGCCTAGGTATAGGGATGGTGCCAAGGAAAAAGCTGTGAAAGCTGCCATGTTGTTGCACATTTGTACTCCCCTTGGGATGCCTTGAACAGCTGCAGTGTGCCTGGAGCTAAAGACTTCCTAGTTTTAAAAATCCTAGCCCTAGGCCTAAGCCTAACAGTAACCCTGGGAAGGTAAATCAGCCTGGTGTTAGGCTTCTTGCCAAGGAAAAAGCCGTGAAAGCAGCCATGTTGTGGCACTTTTGCACTCCCTTTTGGATGCCTTTCACAGCTCCAGTGTGCCTGGAACTCAGGGCTTCCTGATTTTAAAAATCCTAGCCCTAGGCCGAACCCCAACCCTAAGACGAGAAAGGCAAATCAGCCAGGAATTAGGCATGTCCCCAAGGAAAAAGCTGTGGAGGCAGGCATGTTGTGCTACTTTTGCGCTCTTCTTGGCTAGTCCTTCGCAGCTGCTGTGTTCTTGGAACTCAGGGCTTTCTGGTTAATAGACCTTTACCCTAGGCGTAACTCAAACCTTAACCCTAGGAAGGAAAATCAGCCTATGGTTCGGGATGGTCTCATGGAAATATCAGTGGTGGCAGCCAAGTTGCGTCACTTTTGCGCTCCCCTTGGGATGCCTTTCGCAGCTGCAGTGTGCCTGGAGCCCAGGGCTTCCTGGTTTTAAAAGTCCTAGGCCTAAGCCTAACAGTAACCCTAGGAAGGTAAATCAGCCGGGTATTAGGGTTCTTCCTAAGGGAAAAGCCGTGAAAGCAGCCATGTTGTGGCACTTCTGCACTCCCTTTGGGATGCCTTTGGCAGATGAAGTAAGCCTGGAACTCAGGGCTTCCTGGTTAAAGAAATCCAAGCCCTAGGCTGAAGCCTAACCCTAACCCTAGGCAGATAAATCAGCCTAGGTATAGGGATGGTGCCAAGGAAAAAGCTGTGAAAGCTGCCATGTTGTTGCACTTTTGTACTCCCCTTGGGATGCCTTGAACAGCTGCAGTGTGCCTGGAGCTAAGGGCTTCCTAGTTTTAAAAATCCTAGCCCTAGGCCTAAGCCTAACAGTAACCCTGGGAAGGTAAATCAGCCTGGTGTTAGGCTTCTTGCCAAGGAAAAAGCCATGAAAGCAGCCATGTTGTGGCACTTTTGCACTCCCTTTTGGATGCCTTTCACAGCTCCAGTGTGCCTGGAACTCAGGGCTTCCTGATTTTAAAAATCCTAGCCCTAGGCCGAACCCCAACCCTAAGACGAGAAAGGCAAATCAGCCAGGAATTAGGAATGTCCCCAAGGAAAAAGCTGTGGAGGCAGGCATGTTGTGGTACTTTTGCGCTCTTCTTGGCTAGTCCTTCGCAGCTGCTGTGTTCTTGGAACTCAGGGCTTTCTGGTTAATAGAGCCTTACCCTAGGCGTAACTCAAACCTTAACCCTAGGAAGGAAAATCAGCCTATGGTTCGGGATGGTCTCATGGAAATATCAGTGGTGGCAGCCAAGTTGCGTCACTTTTGCGCTCCCCTTGGGATGCCTTTCGCAGCTGCAGTGTGCCTGGAGCCCAGGGCTTCCTGGTTTTAAAAGTCCTAGGCCTAAGCCTAACAGTAACCCTAGGAAGGTAAATCAGCCGGGTATTAGGGTTCTTCCTAAGGGAAAAGCCGTGAAAGCAGCCATGTTGTGGCACTTCTGCACTCCCTTTGGGATGCCTTTGGCAGATGAAGTAAGCCTGGAACTCAGGGCTTCCTGGTTAAAGAAATCCAAGCCCTAGGCTGAACCCTAACCCTAACCCTAGGCAGATAAATCAGCCTAGGTATAGGGATGGTGCCAAGGAAAAAGCTGTGAAAGCTGCCATGTTGTTGCACTTTTGTACTCCCCTTGGGATGCCTTGAACAGCTGCAGTGTGCCTGGAGCTAAGGGCTTCCTAGTTTCAAAAATCCTAGCCCTAGGCCTAAGCCTAACAGTAACTCTGGGATAGTTAATCAGCCTGATGTTAGGTTTCTTGCCAAGGAAAAAGCCGTGAAAGCAGCCATGTTGTGGCACTTTTGCACTCCCTTTTGGATGCCTTTCACAGCTCCAGTGTGCCTGGAACTCAGGGCTTCCTGATTTTAAAAATCCTAGCCCTAGGCCGAACCCCAACCCTAAGACAAGAAAGGCAAATCAGCCAGGAATTAGGCATGTCCCCAAGGAAAAAGCTGTGGAGGCAGGCATGTTGTGGTACTTTTGCGCTCTTCTTGGCTAGTCCTTCGCAGCTGCTGTGTTCTTGGAACTCAGGGCTTTCTGGTTAATAGACCCTTACCCTAGGCGTAACTCAAACCTTAAGCCTAGGAAGGAAAATCAGCCTATGGTTCGGGATGGTCTCATGGAAATATCAGTGGTGGCAGCCAAGTTGCGTCACTTTTGCGCTCCCCTTGGGATGCCTTTCGCAGCTGCAGTGTGCCTGGAGCCCAGGGCTTCCTGGTTTCAAAAGTCCTAGGCCTAAGCCTAACAGTAACCCTAGGAAGGTAAATCAGCCGGGTATTAGGGTTCTTCCTAAGGGAAAAGCCGTGAAAGCAGCCATGTTGTGGCACTTCTGCACTCCCTTTGGGATGCCTTTGGCAGATGAAGTAAGCCTGGAACTCAGGGCTTCCTGGTTAAAGAAATCCAAGCCCTAGGCTGAACCCTAACCCTAACCCTAGGCAGATAAATCAGCCTAGGTATAGGGATGGTGCCAAGGAAAAAGCTGTGAAAGCTGCCATGTTGTTGCACTTTTGTACTCCCCTTGGGATGCCTTGAACAGCTGCAGTGTGCCTGGAGCCCAGGGCTTCCTAGTTTTAAAAATCCTAGCCCTAGGCCTAAGCCTAACAGTAACCCTGGGAAGGTAAATCAGCCTGGTGTTAGGCTTCTTGCCAAGGAAAAAGCCGTGAAAGCAGCCATGTTGTGGCACTTTTGCACTCCCTTTTGGATGCCTTTCACAGCTCCAGTGTGCCTGGAACTCAGGGCTTCCTGATTTTAAAAATCCTAGCCCTAGGCCGAACCCCAACCCTAAGACGAGAAAGGCAAATCAGCCAGGAATTAGGCATGTCCCCAAGGAAAAAGCTGTGGAGGCAGGCATGTTGTGGTACTTTTGCGCTCTTCTTGGCTAGTCCTTCGCAGCTGCTGTGTTCTTGGAACTCAGGGCTTTCTGGTTAATAGACCCTTACCTTAGGCGTAACTCAAACCTTAACCCTAGGAAGGAAAATCAGCCTATGGTTCGGGATGGTCTCATGGAAATATCAGTGGTGGCAGCCAAGTTGCGTCACTTTTGCGCTCCCCTTGGGATGCCTTTCGCAGCTGCAGTGTGCCTGGAGCCCAGGGCTTCCTGGTTTCAAAAGTCCTAGGCCTAAGCCTAACAGTAACCCTAGGAAGGTAAATCAGCCGGGTATTAGGGTTCTTCCTAAGGGAAAAGCCGTGAAAGCAGCCATGTTGTGGCACTTCTGCACTCCCTTTGGGATGCCTTTGGCAGATGAAGTAAGCCTGGAACTCAGGGCTTCCTGGTTAAAGAAATCCAAGCCCTAGGCTGAAGCCTAACCCTAACCCTAGGCAGATAAATCAGCCTAGGTATAGGGATGGTGCCAAGGAAAAAGCTGTGAAAGCTGCCATGTTGTTGCACTTTTGTACTCCCCTTGGGATGCCTTGAACAGCTGCAGTGTGCCTGGAGCCCAGGGCTTCCTAGTTTTAAAAATCCTAGCCCTAGGCCTAAGCCTAACAGTAACCCTGGGAAGGTAAATCAGCCTGCTGTTAGGCTTCTTGCCAAGGAAAAAGCCGTGAAAGCAGCCATGTTGTGGCACTTTTGCACTCCCTTTTGGATGCCTTTCACAGCTCCCGTGTGCCTGGAACTCAGGGCTTCCTGATTTTAAAAATCCTAGCCCTAGGCCGAACCCCAACCCTAAGACGAGAAAGGCAAATCAGCCAGGAATTAGGCATGTCCCCAAGGAAAAAGCTGTGGAGGCAGGCATGTTGTGCTACTTTTGCGCTCTTCTTGGCTAGTCCTTCGCAGCTGCTGTGTTCTTGGAACTCAGGGCTTTCTGGTTAATAGACCCTTACCCTAGGCGTAACTCAAACCTTAACCCTAGGAAGGAAAATCAGCCTATGGTTCGGGATGGTCTCATGGAAATATCAGTGGTGGCAGCCAAGTTGCGTCACTTTTGCGCTCCCCTTGGGATGCCTTTCGCAGCTGCAGTGTGCCTGGAGCCCAGGGCTTCCTGGTTTTAAAAGTCCTAGGCCTAAGCCTAACAGTAACCCTAGGAAGGTAAATCAGCCGGGTATTAGGGTTCTTCCTAAGGGAAAAGCCGTGAAAGCAGCCATGTTGTGGCACTTCTGCACTCCCTTTGGGATGCCTTTGGCAGATGAAGTAAGCCTGGAACTCAGGGCTTCCTGGTTAAAGAAATCCAAGCCCTAGGCTGAACCCTAACCCTAACCCTAGGCAGATAAATCAGCCTAGGTATAGGGATGGTGCCAAGGAAAAAGCTGTGAAAGCTGCCATGTTGTTGCACTTTTGTACTCCCCTTGGGATGCCTTGAACAGCTGCAGTGTGCCTGGAGCTAAGGGCTTCCTAGTTTTATAAATCCTAGCCCTAGGCCTAAGCCTAACAGTAACCCTGGGAAGGGAAATCAGCCTGGTGTTAGGCTTCTTGCCAAGGAAAAAGCCGTGAAAGCAGCCATGTTGTGGCACTTTTGCACTCCCTTTTGGATGCCTTTCACAGCTCCAGTGTGCCTGGAACTCAGGGCTTCCTGATTTTAAAAATCCTAGCCCTAGGCCGAACCCCAACCCTAAGACGAGAAAGGCAAATCAGCCAGGAATTAGGCATGTCCCCAAGGAAAAAGCTGTGGAGGCAGGCATGTTGTGCTACTTTTGCGCTCTTCTTGGCTAGTCCTTCGCAGCTGCTGTGTTCTTGGAACTCAGGGCTTTCTGGTTAATAGAGCCTTACCCTAGGCGTAACTCAAACCTTAAGCCTAGGAAGGAAAATCAGCCTATGGTTCGGGATGGTCTCATGGAAATATCAGTGGTGGCAGCCAAGTTGCGTCACTTTTGCGCTCCCCTTGGGATGCCTTTCGCAGCTGCAGTGTGCCTGGAGCCCAGGGCTTCCTGGTTTTAAAAGTCCTAGGCCTAAGCCTAACAGTAACCCTAGGAAGGTAAATCAGCCGGGTATTAGGGTTCTTCCTAAGGGAAAAGCCGTGAAAGCAGCCATGTTGTGGCACTTCTGCACTCCCTTTGGGATGCCTTTGGCAGATGAAGTAAGCCTGGAACTCAGGGCTTCCTGGTTAAAGAAATCCAAGCCCTAGGCTGAACCCTAACCCTAACCCTAGGCAGATAAATCAGCCTAGGTATAGGGATGGTGCCAAGGAAAAAGCTGTGAAAGCTGCCATGTTGTTGCACTTTTGTACTCCCCTTGGGATGCCTTGAACAGCTGCAGTGTGCCTGGAGCTAAGGGCTTCCTAGTTTCAAAAATCCTAGCCCTAGGCCTAAGCCTAACAGTAACCCTGGGAAGGGAAATCAGCCTGGTGTTAGGCTTCTTGCCAAGGAAAAAGCCGTGAAAGCGGCCATGTTGTGGCACTTTTGCACTCCCTTTTGGATGCCTTTCACAGCTCCAGTGTGCCTGGAACTCAGGGCTTCCTGATTTTAAAAATCCTAGCCCTAGGCCGAACCCCAACCCTATGACAAGAAAGGCAAATCAGCCAGGAATTAGGCATGTCCCCAAGGAAAAAGCTGTGGAGGCAGGCATGTTGTGGTACTTTTGCGCTCTTCTTGGCTAGTCCTTCGCAGCTGCTGTGTTCTTGGAACTCAGGGCTTTCTGGTTAATAGACCCTTACCCTAGGCGTAACTCAAACCTTAAGCCTAGGAAGGAAAATCAGCCTATGGTTCGGGATGGTCTCATGGAAATATCAGTGGTGGCAGCCAAGTTGCGTCACTTTTGCGCTCCCCTTGGGATGCCTTTCGCAGCTGCAGTGTGCCTGGAGCCCAGGGCTTCCTGGTTTTAAAAGTCCTAGGCCTAAGCCTAACAGTAACCCTAGGAAGGTAAATCAGCCGGGTATTAGGGTTCTTCCTAAGGGAAAAGCCGTGAAAGCAGCCATGTTGTGGCACTTCTGCACTCCCTTTGGGATGCCTTTGGCAGATGAAGTAAGCCTGGAACTCAGGGCTTCCTGGTTAAAGAAATCCAAGCCCTAGGCTGAACCCTAACCCTAACCCTAGGCAGATAAATCAGCCTAGGTATAGGGATGGTGCCAAGGAAAAAGCTGTGAAAGCTGCCATGTTGTTGCACTTTTGTACTCCCCTTGGGATGCCTTGAACAGCTGCAGTGTGCCTGGAGCTAAGGGCTTCCTAGTTTTAAAAATCCTAGCCCTAAGCCTAAGCCTAACAGTAACCCTGGGAAGGGAAATCAGCCTGCTGTTAGGCTTCTTGCCAAGGAAAAAGCCGTGAAAGCAGCCATGTTGTGGCACTTTTTCACTCCCTTTTGGATGCCTTTCACAGCTCCTGTGTGCCTGGAACTCAGGGCTTCCTGCTTTTAAAAATCCTAGCCCTAGGCCGAACCCCAACCCTAAGACGAGAAAGGCAAATCAGCCAGGAATTAGGCATGTCCCCAAGGAAAAAGCTGTGGAGGCAGGCATGTTGTGCTACTTTTGCGCTCTTCTTGGCTAGTCCTTCGCAGCTGCTGTGTTCTTGGAACTCAGGGCTTTCTGGTTAATAGACCCTTACCCTAGGCGTAACTCAAACCTTAACCCTAGGAAGGAAAATCAGCCTATGGTTCGGGATGGTCTCATGGAAATATCAGTGGTGGCAGCCAAGTTGCGTCACTTTTGCGCTCCCCTTGGGATGCCTTTCGCAGCTGCAGTGTGCCTGGAGCCCAGGGCTTCCTGGTTTTAAAAGTCCTAGGCCTAAGCCTAACAGTAACCCTAGGAAGGTAAATCAGCCGGGTATTAGGGTTCTTCCTAAGGGAAAAGCCGTGAAAGCAGCCATGTTGTGGCACTTCTGCACTCCCTTTGGGATGCCTTTGGCAGATGAAGTAAGCCTGGAACTCAGGGCTTCCTGGTTAAAGAAATCCAAGCCCTAGGCTGAACCCTAACCCTAACCCTAGGCAGATAAATCAGCCTAGGTATAGGGATGGTGCCAAGGAAAAAGCTGTGAAAGCTGCCATGTTGTTGCACTTTTGTACTCCCCTTGGGATGCCTTGAACAGCTGCAGTGTGCCTGGAGCTAAGGGCTTCCTAGTTTTAAAAATCCTAGCCCTAGGCCTAAGCCTAACAGTAACCCTGGGAAGGTAAATCAGCCTGCTGTTAGGCTTCTTGCCAAGGAAAAAGCCGTGAAAGCAGCCATGTTGTGGCACTTTTGCACTCCCTTTTGGATGCCTTTCACAGCTCCAGTGTGCCTGGAACTCAGGGCTTCCTGATTTTAAAAATCCTAGCCCTAGGCCGAACCCCAACCCTAAGACGAGAAAGGCAAATCAGCCAGGAATTAGGCATGTCCCCAAGGAAAAAGCTGTGGAGGCAGGCATGTTGTGCTACTTTTGCGCTCTTCTTGGCTAGTCCTTCGCAGCTGCTGTGTTCTTGGAACTCAGGGCTTTCTGGTTAATAGAACCCTTACCCTAGGCGTAACTCAAACCTTAACCCTAGGAAGGAAAATCAGCCTATGGTTCGGGATGGTCTCATGGAAATATCAGTGGTGGCAGCCAAGTTGCGTCACTTTTGCGCTCCCCTTGGGATGCCTTTCGCAGCTGCAGTGTGCCTGGAGCCCAGGGCTTCCTGGTTTTAAAAGTCCTAGGCCTAAGCCTAACAGTAACCCTAGGAAGGTAAATCAGCCGGGTATTAGGGTTCTTCCTAAGGGAAAAGCCGTGAAAGCAGCCATGTTGTGGCACTTCTGCACTCCCTTTGGGATGCCTTTGGCAGATGAAGTAAGCCTGGAACTCAGGGCTTCCTGGTTAAAGAAATCCAAGCCCTAGGCTGAACCCTAACCCTAACCCTAGGCAGATAAATCAGCCTAGGTATAGGGATGGTGCCAAGGAAAAAGCTGTGAAAGCTGCCATGTTGTTGCACTTTTGTACTCCCCTTGGGATGCCTTGAACAGCTGCAGTGTGCCTGGAGCTAAGGGCTTCCTAGTTTTAAAAATCCTAGCCCTAAGCCTAAGCCTAACAGTAACCCTGGGAAGGTAAATCAGCCTGGTGTTAGGCTTCTTGCCAAGGAAAAAGCCGTGAAAGCAGCCATGTTGTGGCACTTTTGCACTCCCTTTTGGATGCCTTTCACAGCTTCAGTGTGCCTGGAACTCAGGGCTTCCTGATTTTAAAAATCCTAGCCCTAGGCCGAACCCCAACCCTAAGACGAGAAAGGCAAATCAGCCAGGAATTAGGCATGTCCCCAAGGAAAAAGCTGTGGAGGCAGGCATGTTGTGCTACTTTTGCGCTCTTCTTGGCTAGTCCTTCGCAGCTGCTGTGTTCTTGGAACTCAGGGCTTTCTGGTTAATAGAGCCCTTACCCTAGGCGTAACTCAAACCTTAAGCCTAGGAAGGAAAATCAGCCTATGGTTCGGGATGGTCTCATGGAAATATCAGTGGTGGCAGCCAAGTTGCGTCACTTTTGCGCTCCCCTTGGGATGCCTTTCGCAGCTGCAGTGTGCCTGGAGCCCAGGGCTTCCTGGTTTTAAAAGTCCTAGGCCTAAGCCTAACAGTAACCCTAGGAAGGTAAATCAGCCGGGTATTAGGGTTCTTCCTAAGGGAAAAGCCGTGAAAGCAGCCATGTTGTGGCACTTCTGCACTCCCTTTGGGATGCCTTTGGCAGATGAAGTAAGCCTGGAACTCAGGGCTTCCTGGTTAAAGAAATCCAAGCCCTAGGCTGAACCCTAACCCTAACCCTAGGCAGATAAATCAGCCTAGGTATAGGGATGGTGCCAAGGAAAAAGCTGTGAAAGCTGCCATGTTGTTGCACTTTTGTACTCCCCTTGGGATGCCTTGAACAGCTGCAGTGTGCCTGGAGCTAAGGGCTTCCTAGTTTTAAAAATCCTAGCCCTAGGCCTAAGCCTAACAGTAACCCTGGGAAGGTAAATCAGCCTGGTGTTAGGCTTCTTGCCAAGGAAAAAGCCGTGAAAGCAGCCATGTTGTGGCACTTTTGCACTCCCTTTTGGATGCCTTTCACAGCTCCAGTGTGCCTGGAACTCAGGGCTTCCTGATTTTAAAAATCCTAGCCCTAGGCCGAACCCCAACCCTAAGACGAGAAAGGCAAATCAGCCAGGAATTAGGCATGTCCCCAAGGAAAAAGCTGTGGAGGCAGGCATGTTGTGCTACTTTTGCGCTCTTCTTGGCTAGTCCTTCGCAGCTGCTGTGTTCTTGGAACTCAGGGCTTTCTGGTTAATAGAGCCCTTACCCTAGGCGTAACTCAAACCTTAAGCCTAGGAAGGAAAATCAGCCTATGGTTCGGGATGGTCTCATGGAAATATCAGTGGTGGCAGCCAAGTTGCGTCACTTTTGCGCTCCCCTTGGGATGCCTTTCGCAGCTGCAGTGTGCCTGGAGCCCAGGGCTTCCTGGTTTTAAAAGTCCTAGGCCTAAGCCTAACAGTAACCCTAGGAAGGTAAATCAGCCGGGTATTAGGGTTCTTCCTAAGGGAAAAGCCGTGAAAGCAGCCATGTTGTGGCACTTCTGCACTCCCTTTGGGATGCCTTTGGCAGATGAAGTAAGCCTGGAACTCAGGGCTTCCTGGTTAAAGAAATCCAAGCCCTAGGCTGAACCCTAACCCTAACCCTAGGCAGATAAATCAGCCTAGGTATAGGGATGGTGCCAAGGAAAAAGCTGTGAAAGCTGCCATGTTGTTGCACTTTTGTACTCCCCTTGGGATGCCTTGAACAGCTGCAGTGTTACTGGAGCTAAGGGCTTCCTAGTTTTAAAAATCCTAGCCCTAGGCCTAAGCCTAACAGTAACCCTGGGAAGGGAAATCAGCCTGGTGTTAGGCTTCTTGCCAAGGAAAAAGCCGTGAAAGCAGCCATGTTGTGGCACTTTTGCACTCCCTTTTGGATGCCTTTCACAGCTCCAGTGTGCCTGGAACTCAGGGCTTCCTGATTTTAAAAATCCTAGCCCTAGGCCGAACCCCAACCCTAAGACGAGAAAGGCAAATCAGCCAGGAATTAGGCATGTCCCCAAGGAAAAAGCTGTGGATGCAGGCATGTTGTGCTACTTTTGCGCTCTTCTTGGCTAGTCCTTCGCAGCTGCTGTGTTCTTGGAACTCAGGGCTTTCTGGTTAATAGACCCTTACCCTAGGCGTAACTCAAACCTTAAGCCTAGGAAGGAAAATCAGCCTATGGTTCGGGATGGTCTCATGGAAATATCAGTGGTGGCAGCCAAGTTGCGTCACTTTTGCGCTCCCCTTGGGATGCCTTTCGCAGCTGCAGTGTGCCTGGAGCCCAGGGCTTCCTGGTTTTAAAAGTCCTAGGCCTAAGCCTAACAGTAACCCTAGGAAGGTAAATCAGCCGGGTATTAGGGTTCTTCCTAAGGGAAAAGCCGTGAAAGCAGCCATGTTGTGGCACTTCTGCACTCCCTTTGGGATGCCTTTGGCAGATGAAGTAAGCCTGGAACTCAGGGCTTCCTGGTTAAAGAAATCCAAGCCCTAGGCTGAACCCTAACCCTAACCCTAGGCAGATAAATCAGCCTAGGTATAGGGATGGTGCCAAGGAAAAAGCTGTGAAAGCTGCCATGTTGTTGCACTTTTGTACTCCCCTTGGGATGCCTTGAACAGCTGCAGTGTGCCTGGAGCTAAGGGCTTCCTAGTTTTAAAAATCCTAGCCCTAGGCCTAAGCCTAACAGTAACCCTGGGAAGGTAAATCAGCCTGGTGTTAGGCTTCTTGCCAAGGAAAAAGCCGTGAAAGCAGCCATGTTGTGGCACTTTTGCACTCCCTTTTGGATGCCTTTCACAGCTCCAGTGTGCCTGGAACTCAGGGCTTCCTGATTTTAAAAATCCTAGCCCTAGGCCGAACCCCAACCCTAAGACGAGAAAGGCAAATCAGCCAGGAATTAGGCATGTCCACAAGGAAAAAGCTGTGGAGGCAGGCATGTTGTGGTACTTTTGCGCTCTTCTTGGCTAGTCCTTCGCAGCTGCTGTGTTCTTGGAACTCAGGGCTTTCTGGTTAATAGAGCCCTTACCCTAGGCGTAACTCAAACCTTAAGCCTAGGAAGGAAAATCAGCCTATGGTTCGGGATGGTCTCATGGAAATATCAGTGGTGGCAGCCAAGTTGAGTCACTTTTGCGCTCCCCTTGGGATGCCTTTCGCAGCTGCAGTGTGCCTGGAGCCCAGGGCTTCCTGGTTTTAAAAGTCCTAGGCCTAAGCCTAACAGTAACCCTAGGAAGGTAAATCAGCCGGGTATTAGGGTTCTTCCTAAGGGAAAAGCCGTGAAAGCAGCCATGTTGTGGCACTTCTGCACTCCCTTTGGGATGCCTTTGGCAGATGAAGTAAGCCTGGAACTCAGGGCTTCCTGGTTAAAGAAATCCAAGCCCTAGGCTGAACCCTAACCCTAACCCTAGGCAGATAAATCAGCCTAGGTATAGGGATGGTGCCAAGGAAAAAGCTGTGAAAGCTGCCATGTTGTTGCACTTTTGTACTCCCCTTGGGATGCCTTGAACAGCTGCAGTGTGCCTGGAGCTAAGGGCTTCCTAGTTTCAAAAATCCTAGCCCTAGGCCTAAGCCTAACAGTAACCCTGGGAAGGTAAATCAGCCTGCTGTTAGGCTTCTTGCCAAGGAAAAAGCCGTGAAAGCAGCCATGTTGTGGCACTTTTGCACTCCCTTTTGGATGCCTTTCACAGCTCCAGTGTGCCTGGAACTCAGGGCTTCCTGATTTTAAAAATCCTAGCCCTAGGCCGAACCCCAACCCTAAGACGAGAAAGGCAAATCAGCCAGGAATTAGGCATGTCCCCAAGGAAAAAGCTGTGGAGGCAGGCATGTTGTGCTACTTTTGCGCTCTTCTTGGCTAGTCCTTCGCAGCTGCTGTGTTCTTGGAACTCAGGGCTTTCTGGTTAATAGAGCCTTACCCTAGGCGTAACTCAAACCTTAAGCCTAGGAAGGAAAATCAGCCTATGGTTCGGGATGGTCTCATGGAAATATCAGTGGTGGCAGCCAAGTTGCGTCACTTTTGCGCTCCCCTTGGGATGCCTTTCGCAGCTGCAGTGTGCCTGGAGCCCAGGGCTTCCTGGTTTTAAAAGTCCTAGGCCTAAGCCTAACAGTAACCCTAGGAAGGTAAATCAGCCGGGTATTAGGGTTCTTCCTAAGGGAAAAGCCGTGAAAGCAGCCATGTTGTGGCACTTCTGCACTCCCTTTGGGATGCCTTTGGCAGATGAAGTAAGCCTGGAACTCAGGGCTTCCTGGTTAAAGAAATCCAAGCCCTAGGCTGAACCCTAACCCTAACCCTAGGCAGATAAATCAGCCTAGGTATAGGGATGGTGCCAAGGAAAAAGCTGTGAAAGCTGCCATGTTGTTGCACTTTTGTACTCCCCTTGGGATGCCTTGAACAGCTGCAGTGTGCCTGGAGCTAAGGGCTTCCTAGTTTTAAAAATCCTAGCCCTAGGCCTAAGCCTAACAGTAACCCTGGGAAGGTAAATCAGCCTGGTGTTAGGCTTCTTGCCAAGGAAAAAGCCGTGAAAGCAGCCATGTTGTGGCACTTTTGCACTCCCTTTTGGATGCCTTTCACAGCTCCAGTGTGCCTGGAACTCAGGGCTTCCTGATTTTAAAAATCCTAGCCCTAGGCCGAACCCCAACCCTAAGACGAGAAAGGCAAATCAGCCAGGAATTAGGCATGTCCCCAAGGAAAAAGCTGTGGAGGCAGGCATGTTGTGGTACTTTTGCGCTCTTCTTGGCTAGTCCTTCGCAGCTGCTGTGTTCTTGGAACTCAGGGCTTTCTGGTTAATAGAACCCTTACCCTAGGCGTAACTCAAACCTTAACCCTAGGAAGGAAAATCAGCCTATGGTTCGGGATGGTCTCATGGAAATATCAGTGGTGGCAGCCAAGTTGCGTCACTTTTGCGCTCCCCTTGGGATGCCTTTCGCAGCTGCAGTGTGCCTGGAGCCCAGGGCTTCCTGGTTTTAAAAGTCCTAGGCCTAAGCCTAACAGTAACCCTAGGAAGGTAAATCAGCCGGGTATTAGGGTTCTTCCTAAGGGAAAAGCCGTGAAAGCAGCCATGTTGTGGCACTTCTGCACTCCCTTTGGGATGCCTTTGGCAGATGAAGTAAGCCTGGAACTCAGGGCTTCCTGGTTAAAGAAATCCAAGCCCTAGGCTGAACCCTAACCCTAACCCTAGGCAGATAAATCAGCCTAGGTATAGGGATGGTGCCAAGGAAAAAGCTGTGAAAGCTGCCATGTTGTTGCACTTTTGTACTCCCCTTGGGATGCCTTGAACAGCTGCAGTGTGCCTGGAGCTAAGGGCTTCCTAGTTTCAAAAATCCTAGCCCTAGGCCTAAGCCTAACAGTAACCCTGGGAAGGTAAATCAGCCTGCTGTTAGGCTTCTTGCCAAGGAAAAAGCCGTGAAAGCAGCCATGTTGTGGCACTTTTGCACTCCCTTTTGGATGCCTTTCACAGCTCCAGTGTGCCTGGAACTCAGGGCTTCCTGATTTTAAAAATCCTAGCCCTAGGCCGAACCCCAACCCTAAGACGAGAAAGGCAAATCAGCCAGGAATTAGGCATGTCCCCAAGGAAAAAGCTGTGGAGGCAGGCATGTTGTGCTACTTTTGCGCTCTTCTTGGCTAGTCCTTCGCAGCTGCTGTGTTCTTGGAACTCAGGGCTTTCTGGTTAATAGAGCCTTACCCTATGCGTAACTAAAACCTTAACCCTAGGAAGGAAAATCAGCCTATGGTTCGGGATGGTCTCATGGAAATATCAGTGGTGGCAGCCAAGTTGCGTCACTTTTGCGCTCCCCTTGGGATGCCTTTCGCAGCTGCAGTGTGCCTGGAGCCCAGGGCTTCCTGGTTTTAAAAGTCCTAGGCCTAAGCCTAACAGTAACCCTAGGAAGGTAAATCAGCCGGGTATTAGGGTTCTTCCTAAGGGAAAAGCCGTGAAAGCAGCCATGTTGTGGCACTTCTGCACTCCCTTTGGGATGCCTTTGGCAGATGAAGTAAGCCTGGAACTCAGGGCTTCCTGGTTAAAGAAATCCAAGCCCTAGGCTGAACCCTAACCCTAACCCTAGGCAGATAAATCAGCCTAGGTATAGGGATGGTGCCAAGGAAAAAGCTGTGAAAGCTGCCATGTTGTTGCACTTTTGTACTCCCCTTGGGATGCCTTGAACAGCTGCAGTGTGCCTGGAGCTAAGGGCTTCCTAGTTTTAAAAATCCTAGCCCTAGGCCTAAGCCTAACAGTAACCCTGGGAAGGTAAATCAGCCTGGTGTTAGGCTTCTTGCCAAGGAAAAAGCCGTGAAAGCAGCCATGTTGTGGCACTTTTGCACTCCCTTTTGGATGCCTTTCACAGCTCCAGTGTGCCTGGAACTCAGGGCTTCCTGATTTTAAAAATCCTAGCCCTAGGCCGAACCCCAACCCTAAGACGAGAAAGGCAAATCAGCCAGGAATTAGGCATGTCCCCAAGGAAAAAGCTGTGGAGGCAGGCATGTTGTGGTACTTTTGCGCTCTTCTTGGCTAGTCCTTCGCAGCTGCTGTGTTCTTGGAACTCAGGGCTTTCTGGTTAATAGAACCCTTACCCTAGGCGTAACTCAAACCTTAACCCTAGGAAGGAAAATCAGCCTATGGTTCGGGATGGTCTCATGGAAATATCAGTGGTGGCAGCCAAGTTGCGTCACTTTTGCGCTCCCCTTGGGATGCCTTTCGCAGCTGCAGTGTGCCTGGAGCCCAGGGCTTCCTGGTTTTAAAAGTCCTAGGCCTAAGCCTAACAGTAACCCTAGGAAGGTAAATCAGCCGGGTATTAGGGTTCTTCCTAAGGGAAAAGCCGTGAAAGCAGCCATGTTGTGGCACTTCTGCACTCCCTTTGGGATGCCTTTGGCAGATGAAGTAAGCCTGGAACTCAGGGCTTCCTGGTTAAAGAAATCCAAGCCCTAGGCTGAACCCTAACCCTAACCCTAGGCAGATAAATCAGCCTAGGTATAGGGATGGTGCCAAGGAAAAAGCTGTGAAAGCTGCCATGTTGTTGCACTTTTGTACTCCCCTTGGGATGCCTTGAACAGCTGCAGTGTGCCTGGAGCTAAGGGCTTCCTAGTTTCAAAAATCCTAGCCCTAGGCCTAAGCCTAACAGTAACCCTGGGAAGGTAAATCAGCCTGCTGTTAGGCTTCTTGCCAAGGAAAAAGCCGTGAAAGCAGCCATGTTGTGGCACTTTTGCACTCCCTTTTGGATGCCTTTCACAGCTCCAGTGTGCCTGGAACTCAGGGCTTCCTGATTTTAAAAATCCTAGCCCTAGGCCGAACCCCAACCCTAAGACGAGAAAGGCAAATCAGCCAGGAATTAGGCATGTCCCCAAGGAAAAAGCTGTGGAGGCAGGCATGTTGTGCTACTTTTGCGCTCTTCTTGGCTAGTCCTTCGCAGCTGCTGTGTTCTTGGAACTCAGGGCTTTCTGGTTAATAGAGCCTTACCCTATGCGTAACTAAAACCTTAACCCTAGGAAGGAAAATCAGCCTATGGTTCGGGATGGTCTCATGGAAATATCAGTGGTGGCAGCCAAGTTGCGTCACTTTTGCGCTCCCCTTGGGATGCCTTTCGCAGCTGCAGTGTGCCTGGAGCCCAGGGCTTCCTGGTTTTAAAAGTCCTAGGCCTAAGCCTAACAGTAACCCTAGGAAGGTAAATCAGCCGGGTATTAGGGTTCTTCCTAAGGGAAAAGCCGTGAAAGCAGGCATGTTGTGGCACTTCTGCACTCCCTTTGGGATGCCTTTGGCAGATGAAGTAAGCCTGGAACTCAGGGCTTCCTGGTTAAAGAAATCCAAGCCCTAGGCTGAACCCTAACCCTAACCCTAGGCAGATAAATCAGCCTAGCTATAGGGATGGTGCCAAGGAAAAAGCTGTGAAAGCTGCCATGTTGTTGCACTTTTGTACTCCCCTTGGGATGCCTTGAACAGCTGCAGTGTGCCTGGAGCTAAGGGCTTCCTAGTTTCAAAAATCCTAGCCCTAGGCCTAAGCCTAACAGTAACCCTGGGAAGGTAAATCAGCGTGGTGTTAGGCTTCTTGCCAAGGAAAAAGCCGTGAAAGCAGCCATGTTGTGGCACTTTTGCACTCCCTTTTGGATGCCTTTCACAGCTCCAGTGTGCCTGGAACTCAGGGCTTCCTGATTTTAAAAATCCTAGCCCTAGGCCGAACCCCAACCCTAAGACGAGAAAGGCAAATCAGCCAGGAATTAGGCATGTCCCCAAGGAAAAAGCTGTGGAGGCAGGCATGTTGTGGTACTTTTGCGCTCTTCTTGGCTAGTCCTTCGCAGCTGCTGTGTTCTTGGAACTCAGGGCTTTCTGGTTAATAGAAGCCTTACCCTAGGCGTAACTCAAACCTTAAGCCTAGGAAGGAAAATCAGCCTATGGTTCGGGATGGTCTCATGGAAATATCAGTGGTGGCAGCCAAGTTGCGTCACTTTTGCGCTCCCCTTGGGATGCCTTTCGCAGCTGCAGTGTGCCTGGAGCCCAGGGCTTCCTGGTTTTAAAAGTCCTAGGCCTAAGCCTAACAGTAACCCTAGGAAGGTAAATCAGCCGGGTATTAGGGTTCTTCCTAAGGGAAAAGCCGTGAAAGCAGCCATGTTGTGGCACTTCTGCACTCCCTTTGGGATGCCTTTGGCAGATGAAGTAAGCCTGGAACTCAGGGCTTCCTGGTTAAAGAAATCCAAGCCCTAGGCTGAACCCTAACCCTAACCCTAGGCAGATAAATCAGCCTAGGTATAGGGATGGTGCCAAGGAAAAAGCTGTGAAAGCTGCCATGTTGTTGCACTTTTGTACTCCCCTTGGGATGCCTTGAACAGCTGCAGTGTGCCTGGAGCTAAGGGCTTCCTAGTTTCAAAAATCCTAGCCCTAGGCCTAAGCCTAACAGTAACCCTGGGAAGGTAAATCAGCCTGCTGTTAGGCTTCTTGCCAAGGAAAAAGCCGTGAAAGCAGCCATGTTGTGGCACTTTTGCACTCCCTTTTGGATGCCTTTCACAGCTCCAGTGTGCCTGGAACTCAGGGCTTCCTGATTTTAAAAATCCTAGCCCTAGGCCGAACCCCAACCCTAAGACGAGAAAGGCAAATCAGCCAGGAATTAGGCATGTCCCCAAGGAAAAAGCTGTGGAGGCAGGCATGTTGTGCTACTTTTGCGCTCTTCTTGGCTAGTCCTTCGCAGCTGCTGTGTTCTTGGAACTCAGGGCTTTCTGGTTAATAGAGCCTTACCCTATGCGTAACTAAAACCTTAACCCTAGGAAGGAAAATCAGCCTATGGTTCGGGATGGTCTCATGGAAATATCAGTGGTGGCAGCCAAGTTGCGTCACTTTTGCGCTCCCCTTGGGATGCCTTTCGCAGCTGCAGTGTGCCTGGAGCCCAGGGCTTCCTGGTTTTAAAAGTCCTAGGCCTAAGCCTAACAGTAACCCTAGGAAGGTAAATCAGCCGGGTATTAGGGTTCTTCCTAAGGGAAAAGCCGTGAAAGCAGCCATGTTGTGGCACTTCTGCACTCCCTTTGGGATGCCTTTGGCAGATGAAGTAAGCCTGGAACTCAGGGCTTCCTGGTTAAAGAAATCCAAGCCCTAGGCTGAACCCTAACCCTAACCCTAGGCAGATAAATCAGCCTAGCTATAGGGATGGTGCCAAGGAAAAAGCTGTGAAAGCTGCCATGTTGTTGCACTTTTGTACTCCCCTTGGGATGCCTTGAACAGCTGCAGTGTGCCTGGAGCTAAGGGCTTCCTAGTTTCAAAAATCCTAGCCCTAGGCCTAAGCCTAACAGTAACCCTGGGAAGGTAAATCAGCGTGGTGTTAGGCTTCTTGCCAAGGAAAAAGCCGTGAAAGCAGCCATGTTGTGGCACTTTTGCACTCCCTTTTGGATGCCTTTCACAGCTCCAGTGTGCCTGGAACTCAGGGCTTCCTGATTTTAAAAATCCTAGCCCTAGGCCGAACCCCAACCCTAAGACGAGAAAGGCAAATCAGCCAGGAATTAGGCATGTCCCCAAGGAAAAAGCTGTGGAGGCAGGCATGTTGTGGTACTTTTGCGCTCTTCTTGGCTAGTCCTTCGCAGCTGCTGTGTTCTTGGAACTCAGGGCTTTCTGGTTAATAGAAGCCTTACCCTAGGCGTAACTCAAACCTTAAGCCTAGGAAGGAAAATCAGCCTATGGTTCGGGATGGTCTCATGGAAATATCAGTGGTGGCAGCCAAGTTGCGTCACTTTTGCGCTCCCCTTGGGATGCCTTTCGCAGCTGCAGTGTGCCTGGAGCCCAGGGCTTCCTGGTTTTAAAAGTCCTAGGCCTAAGCCTAACAGTAACCCTAGGAAGGTAAATCAGCCGGGTATTAGGGTTCTTCCTAAGGGAAAAGCCGTGAAAGCAGCCATGTTGTGGCACTTCTGCACTCCCTTTGGGATGCCTTTGGCAGATGAAGTAAGCCTGGAACTCAGGGCTTCCTGGTTAAAGAAATCCAAGCCCTAGGCTGAACCCTAACCCTAACCCTAGGCAGATAAATCAGCCTAGGTATAGGGATGGTGCCAAGGAAAAAGCTGTGAAAGCTGCCATGTTGTTGCACTTTTGTACTCCCCTTGGGATGCCTTGAACAGCTGCAGTGTGCCTGGAGCTAAGGGCTTCCTAGTTTTAAAAATCCTAGCCCTAGGCCTAAGCCTAACAGTAACCCTGGGAAGGGAAATCAGCCTGGTGTTAGGCTTCTTGCCAAGGAAAAAGCCGTGAAAGCAGCCATGTTGTGGCACTTTTGCACTCCCTTTTGGATGCCTTTCACAGCTCCAGTGTGCCTGGAACTCAGGGCTTCCTGATTTTAAAAATCCTAGCCCTAGGCCGAACCCCAACCCTAAGACGAGAAAGGCAAATCAGCCAGGAATTAGGCATGTCCCCAAGGAAAAAGCTGTGGAGGCAGGCATGTTGTGCTACTTTTGCGCTCTTCTTGGCTAGTCCTTCGCAGCTGCTGTGTTCTTGGAACTCAGGGCTTTCTGGTTAATAGAACCCTTACCCTAGGCGTAACTCAAACCTTAAGCCTAGGAAGGAAAATCAGCCTATGGTTCGGGATGGTCTCATGGAAATATCAGTGGTGGCAGCCAAGTTGCGTCACTTTTGCGCTCCCCTTGGGATGCCTTTCGCAGCTGCAGTGTGCCTGGAGCCCAGGGCTTCCTGGTTTTAAAAGTCCTAGGCCTAAGCCTAACAGTAACCCTAGGAAGGTAAATCAGCCGGGTATTAGGGTTCTTCCTAAGGGAAAAGCCGTGAAAGCAGCCATGTTGTGGCACTTCTGCACTCCCTTTGGGATGCCTTTGGCAGATGAAGTAAGCCTGGAACTCAGGGCTTCCTGGTTAAAGAAATCCAAGCCCTAGGCTGAACCCTAACCC
This sequence comes from Ammospiza nelsoni, assembly GCF_027579445.1. NCBI lineage: Eukaryota > Metazoa > Chordata > Aves > Passeriformes > Passerellidae > Ammospiza > Ammospiza nelsoni. The sequence goes on from NW_026683186.1 coordinate 274,024, forward strand.
TAACCCTAGGCAGATAAATCAGCCTAGGTATAGGGATGGTGCCAAGGAAAAAGCTGTGAAAGCTGCCATGTTGTTGCACTTTTGTACTCCCCTTGGGATGCCTTGAACAGCTGCAGTGTGCCTGGAGCTAAGGGCTTCCTAGTTTCAAAAATCCTAGCCCTAGGCCTAAGCCTAACAGTAACCCTGGGAAGGTAAATCAGCCTGGTGTTAGGCTTCTTGCCAAGGAAAAAGCCGTGAAAGCAGCCATGTTGTGGCACTTTTGCACTCCCTTTTGGATGCCTTTCACAGCTCCAGTGTGCCTGGAACTCAGGGCTTCCTGATTTTAAAAATCCTAGCCCTAGGCCGAACCCCAACCCTAAGACGAGAAAGGCAAATCAGCCAGGAATTAGGCATGTCCCCAAGGAAAAAGCTGTGGAGGCAGGCATGTTGTGCTACTTTTGCGCTCTTCTTGGCTAGTCCTTCGCAGCTGCTGTGTTCTTGGAACTCAGGGCTTTCTGGTTAATAGAGCCTTACCCTAGGCGTAACTCAAACCTTAAGCCTAGGAAGGAAAATCAGCCTATGGTTCGGGATGCTCTCATGGAAATATCAGTGGTGGCAGCCAAGTTGCGTCACTTTTGCGCTCCCCTTGGGATGCCTTTCGCAGCTGCAGTGTGCCTGGAGCCCAGGGCTTCCTGGTTTTAAAAGTCCTAGGCCTAAGCCTAACAGTAACCCTAGGAAGGTAAATCAGCCGGGTATTAGGGTTCTTCCTAAGGGAAAAGCCGTGAAAGCAGCCATGTTGTGGCACTTCTGCACTCCCTTTGGGATGCCTTTGGCAGATGAAGTAAGCCTGGAACTCAGGGCTTCCTGGTTAAAGAAATCCAAGCCCTAGGCTGAACCCTAACCCTAACCCTAGGCAGATAAATCAGCCTAGGTATAGGGATGGTGCCAAGGAAAAAGCTGTGAAAGCTGCCATGTTGTTGCACTTTTGTACTCCCCTTGGGATGCCTTGAACAGCTGCAGTGTGCCTGGAGCTAAGGGCTTCCTAGTTTCAAAAATCCTAGCCCTAGGCCTAAGCCTAACAGTAACCCTGGGAAGGTAAATCAGCCTGCTGTTAGGCTTCTTGCCAAGGAAAAAGCCGTGAAAGCAGCCATGTTGTGGCACTTTTGCACTCCCTTTTGGATGCCTTTCACAGCTCCAGTGTGCCTGGAACTCAGGGCTTCCTGATTTTAAAAATCCTAGCCCTAGGCCGAACCCCAACCCTAAGACGAGAAAGGCAAATCAGCCAGGAATTAGGCATGTCCCCAAGGAAAAAGCTGTGGAGGCAGGCATGTTGTGCTACTTTTGCGCTCTTCTTGGGTAGTCCTTCGCAGCTGCTGTGTTCTTGGAACTCAGGGCTTTCTGGTTAATAGAGCCTTACCCTAGGCGTAACTCAAACCTTAAGCCTAGGAAGGAAAATCAGCCTATGGTTCGGGATGCTCTCATGGAAATATCAGTGGTGGCAGCCAAGTTGCGTCACTTTTGCGCTCCCCTTGGGATGCCTTTCGCAGCTGCAGTGTGCCTGGAGCCCAGGGCTTCCTGGTTTTAAAAGTCCTAGGCCTAAGCCTAACAGTAACCCTAGGAAGGTAAATCAGCCGGGTATTAGGGTTCTTCCTAAGGGAAAAGCCGTGAAAGCAGCCATGTTGTGGCACTTCTGCACTCCCTTTGGGATGCCTTTGGCAGATGAAGTAAGCCTGGAACTCAGGGCTTCCTGGTTAAAGAAATCCAAGCCCTAGGCTGAACCCTAACCCTAACCCTAGGCAGATAAATCAGCCTAGCTATAGGGATGGTGCCAAGGAAAAAGCTGTGAAAGCTGCCATGTTGTTGCACTTTTGTACTCCCCTTGGGATGCCTTGAACAGCTGCAGTGTGCCTGGAGCTAAGGGCTTCCTAGTTTTATAAATCCTAGCCCTAGGCCTAAGCCTAACAGTAACCCTGGGAAGGGAAATCAGCCTGGTGTTAGGCTTCTTGCCAAGGAAAAAGCCGTGAAAGCAGCCATGTTGTGGCACTTTTGCACTCCCTTTTGGATGCCTTTCACAGCTCCAGTGTGCCTGGAACTCAGGGCTTCCTGATTTTAAAAATCCTAGCCCTAGGCCGAACCCCAACCCTAAGACGAGAAAGGCAAATCAGCCAGGAATTAGGCATGTCCCCAAGGAAAAAGCTGTGGAGGCAGGCATGTTGTGCTACTTTTGCGCTCTTCTTGGCTAGTCCTTCGCAGCTGCTGTGTTCTTGGAACTCAGGGCTTTCTGGTTAATAGAACCCTTACCCTAGGCGTAACTAAAACCTTAACCCTAGGAAGGAAAATCAGCCTATGGTTCGGGATGGTCTCATGGAAATATCAGTGGTGGCAGCCAAGTTGCGTCACTTTTGCGCTCCCCTTGGGATGCCTTTCGCAGCTGCAGTGTGCCTGGAGCCCAGGGCTTCCTGGTTTCAAAAGTCCTAGGCCTAAGCCTAACAGTAACCCTAGGAAGGTAAATCAGCCGGGTATTAGGGTTCTTCCTAAGGGAAAAGCCGTGAAAGCAGCCATGTTGTGGCACTTCTGCACTCCCTTTGGGATGCCTTTGGCAGATGAAGTAAGCCTGGAACTCAGGGCTTCCTGGTTAAAGAAATCCAAGCCCTAGGCTGAACCCTAACCCTAACCCTAGGCAGATAAATCAGCCTAGGTATAGGGATGGTGCCAAGGAAAAAGCTGTGAAAGCTGCCATGTTGTTGCACTTTTGTACTCCCCTTGGGATGCCTCGAACAGCTGCAGTGTGCCTGGAGCTAAGGGCTTCCTAGTTTTAAAAATCCTAGCCCTAGGCCTAAGCCTAACAGTAACCCTGGGAAGGTAAATCAGCCTGGTGTTAGGCTTCTTGCCAAGGAAAAAGCCGTGAAAGCAGCCATGTTGTGGCACTTTTTCACTCCCTTTTGGATGCCTTTCACAGCTCCAGTGTGCCTGGAACTCAGGGCTTCCTGATTTTAAAAATCCTAGCCCTAGGCCGAACCCCAACCCTAAGACGAGAAAGGCAAATCAGCCAGGAATTAGGCATGTCCCCAAGGAAAAAGCTGTGGAGGCAGGCATGTTGTGCTACTTTTGCGCTCTTCTTGGCTAGTCCTTCGCAGCTGCTGTGTTCTTGGAACTCAGGGCTTTCTGGTTAATAGAGCCTTACCCTAGGCGTAACTCAAACCTTAAGCCTAGGAAGGAAAATCAGCCTATGGTTCGGGATGGTCTCATGGAAATATCAGTGGTGGCAGCCAAGTTGCGTCACTTTTGCGCTCCCCTTGGGATGCCTTTCGCAGCTGCAGTGTGCCTGGAGCCCAGGGCTTCCTGGTTTTAAAAGTCCTAGGCCTAAGCCTAACAGTAACCCTAGGAAGGTAAATCAGCCGGGTATTAGGGTTCTTCCTAAGGGAAAAGCCGTGAAAGCAGGCATGTTGTGGCACTTCTGCACTCCCTTTGGGATGCCTTTGGCAGATGAAGTAAGCCTGGAACTCAGGGCTTCCTGGTTAAAGAAATCCAAGCCCTAGGCTGAACCCTAACCCTAACCCTAGGCAGATAAATCAGCCTAGGTATAGGGATGGTGCCAAGGAAAAAGCTGTGAAAGCTGCCATGTTGTTGCACTTTTGTACTCCCCTAAGGATGCCTTGAACAGCTGCAGTGTGCCTGGAGCTAAGGGCTTCCTAGTTTTATAAATCCTAGCCCTAGGCCTAAGCCTAACAGTAACCCTGGGAAGGGAAATCAGCCTGGTGTTAGGCTTCTTGCCAAGGAAAAAGCCGTGAAAGCAGCCATGTTGTGGCACTTTTGCACTCCCTTTTGGATGCCTTTCACAGCTCCAGTGTGCCTGGAACTCAGGGCTTCCTGATTTTAAAAATCCTAGCCCTAGGCCGAACCCCAACCCTAAGACGAGAAAGGCAAATCAGCCAGGAATTAGGCATGTCCCCAAGGAAAAAGCTGTGGAGGCAGGCATGTTGTGCTACTTTTGCGCTCTTCTTGGCTAGTCCTTCGCAGCTGCTGTGTTCTTGGAACTCAGGGCTTTCTGGTTAATAGAACCCTTACCCTAGGCGTAACTCAAACCTTAACCCTAGGAAGGAAAATCAGCCTATGGCTCGGGGTGGTCTCATGGAAATATCAGTGGTGGCAGCCAAGTTGCGTCACTTTTGCGCTCCCCTTGGGATGCCTTTCGCAGCTGCAGTGTGCCTGGAGCCCAGGGCTTCCTGGTTTTAAAAGTCCTAGGCCTAAGCCTAACAGTAACCCTAGGAAGGTAAATCAGCCGGGTATTAGGGTTCTTCCTAAGGGAAAAGCCGTGAAAGCAGCCATGTTGTGGCACTTCTGCACTCCCTTGGGGATGCCTTTGGCAGATGAAGTAAGCCTGGAACTCAGGGCTTCCTGGTTAAAGAAATCCAAGCCCTAGGCTGAACCCTAACCCTAACCCTAGGCAGATAAATCAGCCTAGGTATAGGGATGGTGCCAAGGAAAAAGCTGTGAAAGCTGCCATGTTGTTGCACTTTTGTACTCCCCTTGGGATGCCTCGAACAGCTGCAGTGTGCCTGGAGCTAAGGGCTTCCTAGTTTTAAAAATCCTAGCCCTAGGCCTAAGCCTAACAGTAACCCTGGGAAGGTAAATCAGCCTGGTGTTAGGCTTCTTGCCAAGGAAAAAGCCGTGAAAGCAGCCATGTTGTGGCACTTTTGCACTCCCTTTTGGATGCCTTTCACAGCTCCAGTGTGCCTGGAACTCAGGGCTTCCTGATTTTAAAAATCCTAGCCCTAGGCCGAACCCCAACCCTAAGACGAGAAAGGCAAATCAGCCAGGAATTAGGCATGTCCCCAAGGAAAAAGCTGTGGAGGCAGGCATGTTGTGGTACTTTTGCGCTCTTCTTGGCTAGTCCTTCGCAGCTGCTGTGTTCTTGGAACTCAGGGCTTTCTGGTTAATAGAACCCTTACCCTAGGCGTAACTAAAACCTTAACCCTAGGAAGGAAAATCAGCCTATGGTTCGGGATGGTCTCATGGAAATATCAGTGGTGGCAGCCAAGTTGCGTCACTTTTGCGCTCCCCTTGGGATGCCTTTCGCAGCTGCAGTGTGCCTGGAGCCCAGGGCTTCCTGGTTTCAAAAGTCCTAGGCCTAAGCCTAACAGTAACCCTAGGAAGGTAAATCAGCCGGGTATTAGGGTTCTTCCTAAGGGAAAAGCCGTGAAAGCAGCCATGTTGTGGCACTTCTGCACTCCCTTTGGGATGCCTTTGGCAGATGAAGTAAGCCTGGAACTCAGGGCTTCCTGGTTAAAGAAATCCAAGCCCTAGGCTGAACCCTAACCCTAACCCTAGGCAGATAAATCAGCCTAGGTATAGGGATGGTGCCAAGGAAAAAGCTGTGAAAGCTGCCATGTTGTTGCACTTTTGTACTCCCCTTGGGATGCCTTGAACAGCTGCAGTGTGCCTGGAGCTAAGGGCTTCCTAGTTTTAAAAATCCTAGCCCTAGGCCTAAGCCTAACAGTAACCCTGGGAAGGTAAATCAGCCTGGTGTTAGGCTTCTTGCCAAGGAAAAAGCCGTGAAAGCAGCCATGTTGTGGCACTTTTGCACTCCCTTTTGGATGCCTTTCACAGCTCCAGTGTGCCTGGAACTCAGGGCTTCCTGATTTTAAAAATCCTAGCCCTAGGCCGAACCCCAACCCTAAGACGAGAAAGGCAAATCAGCCAGGAATTAGGCATGTCCCCAAGGAAAAAGCTGTGGAGGCAGGCATGTTGTGCTACTTTTGCGCTCTTCTTGGCTAGTCCTTCGCAGCTGCTGTGTTCTTGGAACTCAGGGCTTTCTGGTTAATAGAACCCTTACCCTAGGCGTAACTCAAACCTTAAGCCTAGGAAGGAAAATCAGCCTATGGTTCGGGATGGTCTCATGGAAATATCAGTGGTGGCAGCCAAGTTGCGTCACTTTTGCGCTCCCCTTGGGATGCCTTTCGCAGCTGCAGTGTGCCTGGAGCCCAGGGCTTCCTGGTTTTAAAAGTCCTAGGCCTAAGCCTAACAGTAACCCTAGGAAGGTAAATCAGCCGGGTATTAGGGTTCTTCCTAAGGGAAAAGCCGTGAAAGCAGCCATGTTGTGGCACTTCTGCACTCCCTTTGGGATGCCTTTGGCAGATGAAGTAAGCCTGGAACTCAGGGCTTCCTGGTTAAAGAAATCCAAGCCCTAGGCTGAACCCTAACCCTAACCCTAGGCAGATAAATCAGCCTAGGTATAGGGATGGTGCCAAGGAAAAAGCTGTGAAAGCTGCCATGTTGTTGCACTTTTGTACTCCCCTTGGGATGCCTTGAACAGCTGCAGTGTGCCTGGAGCTAAGGGCTTCCTAGTTTTAAAAATCCTAGCCCTAGGCCTAAGCCTAACAGTAACCCTGGGAAGGTAAATCAGCCTGGTGTTAGGCTTCTTGCCAAGGAAAAAGCCGTGAAAGCAGCCATGTTGTGGCACTTTTGCACTCCCTTTTGGATGCCTTTCACAGCTCCAGTGTGCCTGGAACTCAGGGCTTCCTGATTTTAAAAATCCTAGCCCTAGGCCGAACCCCAACCCTAAGACGAGAAAGGCAAATCAGCCAGGAATTAGGCATGTCCCCAAGGAAAAAGCTGTGGAGGCAGGCATGTTGTGCTACTTTTGCGCTCTTCTTGGCTAGTCCTTCGCAGCTGCTGTGTTCTTGGAACTCAGGGCTTTCTGGTTAATAGAACCCTTACCCTAGGCGTAACTCAAACCTTAAGCCTAGGAAGGAAAATCAGCCTATGGTTCGGGATGGTCTCATGGAAATATCAGTGGTGGCAGCCAAGTTGCGTCACTTTTGCGCTCCCCTTGGGATGCCTTTCGCAGCTGCAGTGTGCCTGGAGCCCAGGGCTTCCTGGTTTTAAAAGTCCTAGGCCTAAGCCTAACAGTAACCCTAGGAAGGTAAATCAGCCGGGTATTAGGGTTCTTCCTAAGGGAAAAGCCGTGAAAGCAGCCATGTTGTGGCACTTCTGCACTCCCTTTGGGATGCCTTTGGCAGATGAAGTAAGCCTGGAACTCAGGGCTTCCTGGTTAAAGAAATCCAAGCCCTAGGCTGAACCCTAACCCTAACCCTAGGCAGATAAATCAGCCTAGGTATAGGGATGGTGCCAAGGAAAAAGCTGTGAAAGCTGCCATGTTGTTGCACTTTTGTACTCCCCTTGGGATGCCTTGAACAGCTGCAGTGTGCCTGGAGCTAAGGGCTTCCTAGTTTTAAAAATCCTAGCCCTAGGCCTAAGCCTAACAGTAACCCTGGGAAGGTAAATCAGCGTGGTGTTAGGCTTCTTGCCAAGGAAAAAGCCGTGAAAGCAGCCATGTTGTGGCACTTTTGCACTCCCTTTTGGATGCCTTTCACAGCTCCAGTGTGCCTGGAACTCAGGGCTTCCTGATTTTAAAAATCCTAGCCCTAGGCCGAACCCCAACCCTAAGACGAGAAAGGCAAATCAGCCAGGAATTAGGCATGTCCCCAAGGAAAAAGCTGTGGAGGCAGGCATGTTGTGCTACTTTTGCGCTCTTCTTGGCTAGTCCTTCGCAGCTGCTGTGTTCTTGGAACTCAGGGCTTTCTGGTTAATAGAACCCTTACCCTAGGCGTAACTAAAACCTTAACCCTAGGAAGGAAAATCAGCCTATGGTTCGGGATGGTCTCATGGAAATATCAGTGGTGGCAGCCAAGTTGCGTCACTTTTGCGCTCCCCTTGGGATGCCTTTCGCAGCTGCAGTGTGCCTGGAGCCCAGGGCTTCCTGGTTTCAAAAGTCCTAGGCCTAAGCCTAACAGTAACCCTAGGAAGGTAAATCAGCCGGGTATTAGGGTTCTTCCTAAGGGAAAAGCCGTGAAAGCAGCCATGTTGTGGCACTTCTGCACTCCCTTGGGGATGCCTTTGGCAGATGAAGTAAGCCTGGAACTCAGGGCTTCCTGGTTAAAGAAATCCAAGCCCTAGGCTGAACCCTAACCCTAACCCTAGGCAGATAAATCAGCCTAGGTATAGGGATGGTGCCAAGGAAAAAGCTGTGAAAGCTGCCATGTTGTTGCACTTTTGTACTCCCCTTGGGATGCCTCGAACAGCTGCAGTGTGCCTGGAGCTAAGGGCTTCCTAGTTTTAAAAATCCTAGCCCTAGGCCTAAGCCTAACAGTAACCCTGGGAAGGTAAATCAGCGTGGTGTTAGGCTTCTTGCCAAGGAAAAAGCCGTGAAAGCAGCCATGTTGTGGCACTTTTGCACTCCCTTTTGGATGCCTTTCACAGCTCCAGTGTGCCTGGAACTCAGGGCTTCCTGATTTTAAAAATCCTAGCCCTAGGCCGAACCCCAACCCTAAGACGAGAAAGGCAAATCTGCCAGGAATTAGGCATGTCCCCAAGGAAAAAGCTGTGGATGCAGGCATGTTGTGCTACTTTTGCGCTCTTCTTGGGTAGTCCTTCGCAGCTGCTGTGTTCTTGGAACTCAGGGCTTTCTGGTTAATAGACCCTTACCCTAGGCGTAACTCAAACCTTAAGCCTAGGAAGGAAAATCAGCCTATGATTCGGGATGGTCTCATGGAAATATCAGTGGTGGCAGCCAAGTTGCGTCACTTTTGCGCTCCCCTTGGGATGCCTTTCGCAGCTGCAGTGTGCCTGGAGCCCAGGGCTTCCTGGTTTTAAAAGTCCTAGGCCTAAGCCTAACAGTAACCCTAGGAAGGTAAATCAGCCGGGTATTAGGGTTCTTCCTAAGGGAAAAGCCGTGAAAGCAGCCATGTTGTGGCACTTCTGCACTCCCTTTGGGATGCCTTTGGCAGATGAAGTAAGCCTGGAACTCAGGGCTTCCTGGTTAAAGAAATCCAAGCCCTAGGCTGAACCCTAACCCTAACCCTAGGCAGATAAATCAGCCTAGGTATAGGGATGGTGCCAAGGAAAAAGCTGTGAAAGCTGCCATGTTGTTGCACTTTTGTACTCCCCTTGGGATGCCTTGAACAGCTGCAGTGTGCCTGGAGCCCAGGGCTTCCTAGTTTTAAAAATCCTAGCCCTAGGCCTAAGCCTAACAGTAACCCTGGGAAGGTAAATCAGCCTGGTGTTAGGCTTCTTGCCAAGGAAAAAGCCGTGAAAGCAGCCATGTTGTGGCACTTTTGCACTCCCTTTTGGATGCCTTTCACAGCTCCAGTGTGCCTGGAACTCAGGGCTTCCTGATTTTAAAAATCCTAGCCCTAGGCCGAACCCCAACCCTAAGACGAGAAAGGCAAATCAGCCAGGAATTAGGCATGTCCCCAAGGAAAAAGCTGTGGAGGCAGGCATGTTGTGCTACTTTTGCGCTCTTCTTGGGTAGTCCTTCGCAGCTGCTGTGTTCTTGGAACTCAGGGCTTTCTGGTTAATAGACCCTTACCCTAGGCGTAACTCAAACCTTAAGCCTAGGAAGGAAAATCAGCCTATGATTCGGGATGGTCTCATGGAAATATCAGTGGTGGCAGCCAAGTTGCGTCACTTTTGCGCTCCCCTTGGGATGCCTTTCGCAGCTGCAGTGTGCCTGGAGCCCAGGGCTTCCTGGTTTCAAAAGTCCTAGGCCTAAGCCTAACAGTAACCCTAGGAAGGTAAATCAGCCGGGTATTAGGGTTCTTCCTAAGGGAAAAGCCGTGAAAGCAGCCATGTTGTGGCACTTCTGCACTCCCTTTGGGATGCCTTTGGCAGATGAAGTAAGCCTGGAACTCAGGGCTTCCTGCTTAAAGAAATCCAAGCCCTAGGCTGAACCCTAACCCTAACCCTAGGCAGATAAATCAGCTTAGGTATAGGGATGGTGCCAAGGAAAAAGCTGTGAAAGCTGCCATGTTGTTGCACTTTTGTACTCCCCTTGGGATGCCTTGAACAGCTGCAGTGTGCCTGGAGCTAAGGGCTTCCTAGTTTTAAAAATCCTAGCCCTAGGCCTAAGCCTAACAGTAACCCTGGGAAGGTAAATCAGCCTGGTGTTAGGCTTCTTGCCAAGGAAAAAGCCGTGAAAGCAGCCATGTTGTGGCACTTTTGCACTCCCTTTTGGATGCCTTTCACAGCTCCAGTGTGCCTGGAACTCAGGGCTTCCTGATTTTAAAAATCCTAGCCCTAGGCCGAACCCCAACCCTAAGACGAGAAAGGCAAATCTGCCAGGAATTAGGCATGTCCCCAAGGAAAAAGCTGTGGAGGCAGGCATGTTGTGCTACTTTTGCGCTCTTCTTGGGTAGTCCTTCGCAGCTGCTGTGTTCTTGGAACTCAGGGCTTTCTGGTTAATAGACCCTTACCCTAGGCGTAACTCAAACCTTAAGCCTAGGAAGGAAAATCAGCCTATGGTTCGGGATGGTCTCATGGAAATATCAGTGGTGGCAGCCAAGTTGCGTCACTTTTGCGCTCCCCTTGGGATGCCTTTCGCAGCTGCAGTGTGCCTGGAGCCCAGGGCTTCCTGGTTTCAAAAGTCCTAGGCCTAAGCCTAACAGTAACCCTAGGAAGGTAAATCAGCCGGGTATTAGGGTTCTTCCTAAGGGAAAAGCCGTGAAAGCAGCCATGTTGTGGCACTTCTGCACTCCCTTTGGGATGCCTTTGGCAGATGAAGTAAGCCTGGAACTCAGGGCTTCCTGGTTAAAGAAATCCAAGCCCTAGGCTGAACCCTAACCCTAACCCTAGGCAGATAAATCAGCCTAGGTATAGGGATGGTGCCAAGGAAAAAGCTGTGAAAGCTGCCATGTTGTTGCACTTTTGTACTCCCCTTGGGATGCCTTGAACAGCTGCAGTGTGCCTGGAGCTAAGGGCTTCCTAGTTTTAAAAATCCTAGCCCTAGGCCTAAGCCTAACAGTAACCCTGGGAAGGGAAATCAGCCTGGTGTTAGGCTTCTTGCCAAGGAAAAAGCCGTGAAAGCAGCCATGTTGTGGCACTTTTGCACTCCCTTTTGGATGCCTTTCACAGCTCCAGTGTGCCTGGAACTCAGGGCTTCCTGATTTTAAAAATCCTAGCCCTAGGCCGAACCCCAACCCTAAGACGAGAAAGGCAAATCAGCCAGGAATTAGGCATGTCCCCAAGGAAAAAGCTGTGGAGGCAGGCATGTTGTGCTACTTTTGCGCTCTTCTTGGCTAGTCCTTCGCAGCTGCTGTGTTCTTGGAACTCAGGGCTTTCTGGTTAATAGACCCTTACCCTAGGCGTAACTCAAACCTTAAGCCTAGGAAGGAAAATCAGCCTATGATTCGGGATGGTCTCATGGAAATATCAGTGGTGGCAGCCAAGTTGCGTCACTTTTGCGCTCCCCTTGGGATGCCTTTCGCAGCTGCAGTGTGCCTGGAGCCCAGGGCTTCCTGGTTTCAAAAGTCCTAGGCCTAAGCCTAACAGTAACCCTAGGAAGGTAAATCAGCCGGGTATTAGGGTTCTTCCTAAGGGAAAAGCCGTGAAAGCAGCCATGTTGTGGCACTTCTGCACTCCCTTTGGGATGCCTTTGGCAGATGAAGTAAGCCTGGAACTCAGGGCTTCCTGGTTAAAGAAATCCAAGCCCTAGGCTGAACCCTAACCCTAACCCTAGGCAGATAAATCAGCCTAGGTATAGGGATGGTGCCAAGGAAAAAGCTGTGAAAGCTGCCATGTTGTTGCACTTTTGTACTCCCCTTGGGATGCCTTGAACAGCTGCAGTGTGCCTGGAGCTAAGGGCTTCCTAGTTTTAAAAATCCTAGCCCTAGGCCTAAGCCTAACAGTAACCCTGGGAAGGTAAATCAGCCTGGTGTTAGGCTTCTTGCCAAGGAAAAAGCCGTGAAAGCAGCCATGTTGTGGCACTTTTGCACTCCCTTTTGGATGCCTTTCACAGCTCCAGTGTGCCTGGAACTCAGGGCTTCCTGATTTTAAAAATCCTAGCCCTAGGCCGAACCCCAACCCTAAGACGAGAAAGGCAAATCTGCCAGGAATTACGCATGTCCCCAAGGAAAAAGCTGTGGAGGCAGGCATGTTGTGCTACTTTTGCGCTCTTCTTGGGTAGTCCTTCGCAGCTGCTGTGTTCTTGGAACTCAGGGCTTTCTGGTTAATAGACCCTTACCCTAGGCGTAACTCAAACCTTAAGCCTAGGAAGGAAAATCAGCCTATGGTTCGGGATGGTCTCATGGAAATATCAGTGGTGGCAGCCAAGTTGCGTCACTTTTGCGCTCCCCTTGGGATGCCTTTCGCAGCTGCAGTGTGCCTGGAGCCCAGGGCTTCCTGGTTTCAAAAGTCCTAGGCCTAAGCCTAACAGTAACCCTAGGAAGGTAAATCAGCCGGGTATTAGGGTTCTTCCTAAGGGAAAAGCCGTGAAAGCAGCCATGTTGTGGCACTTCTGCACTCCCTTTGGGATGCCTTTGGCAGATGAAGTAAGCCTGGAACTCAGGGCTTCCTGGTTAAAGAAATCCAAGCCCTAGGCTGAACCCTAACCCTAACCCTAGGCAGATAAATCAGCCTAGGTATAGGGATGGTGCCAAGGAAAAAGCTGTGAAAGCTGCCATGTTGTTGCACTTTTGTACTCCCCTTGGGATGCCTTGAACAGCTGCAGTGTGCCTGGAGCTAAGGGCTTCCTAGTTTTAAAAATCCTAGCCCTAGGCCTAAGCCTAACAGTAACCCTGGGAAGGGAAATCAGCCTGGTGTTAGGCTTCTTGCCAAGGAAAAAGCCGTGAAAGCAGCCATGTTGTGGCACTTTTGCACTCCCTTTTGGATGCCTTTCACAGCTCCAGTGTGCCTGGAACTCAGGGCTTCCTGATTTTAAAAATCCTAGCCCTAGGCCGAACCCCAACCCTAAGACGAGAAAGGCAAATCAGCCAGGAATTAGGCATGTCCCCAAGGAAAAAGCTGTGGAGGCAGGCATGTTGTGCTACTTTTGCGCTCTTCTTGGCTAGTCCTTCGCAGCTGCTGTGTTCTTGGAACTCAGGGCTTTCTGGTTAATAGAACCCTTACCCTAGGCGTAACTCAAACCTTAAGCCTAGGAAGGAAAATCAGCCTATGGTTCGGGATGGTCTCATGGAAATATCAGTGGTGGCAGCCAAGTTGCGTCACTTTTGCGCTCCCCTTGGGATGCCTTTCGCAGCTGCAGTGTGCCTGGAGCCCAGGGCTTCCTGGTTTTAAAAGTCCTAGGCCTAAGCCTAACAGTAACCCTAGGAAGGTAAATCAGCCGGGTATTAGGGTTCTTCCTAAGGGAAAAGCCGTGAAAGCAGCCATGTTGTGGCACTTCTGCACTCCCTTTGGGATGCCTTTGGCAGATGAAGTAAGCCTGGAACTCAGGGCTTCCTGGTTAAAGAAATCCAAGCCCTAGGCTGAACCCTAACCCTAACCCTAGGCAGATAAATCAGCCTAGGTATAGGGATGGTGCCAAGGAAAAAGCTGTGAAAGCTGCCATGTTGTTGCACTTTTGTACTCCCCTTGGGATGCCTTGAACAGCTGCAGTGTGCCTGGAGCTAAGGGCTTCCTAGTTTTAAAAATCCTAGCCCTAGGCCTAAGCCTAACAGTAACCCTGGGAAGGTAAATCAGCGTGGTGTTAGGCTTCTTGCCAAGGAAAAAGCCGTGAAAGCAGCCATGTTGTGGCACTTTTGCACTCCCTTTTGGATGCCTTTCACAGCTCCAGTGTGCCTGGAACTCAGGGCTTCCTGATTTTAAAAATCCTAGCCCTAGGCCGAACCCCAACCCTAAGACGAGAAAGGCAAATCTGCCAGGAATTACGCATGTCCCCAAGGAAAAAGCTGTGGAGGCAGGCATGTTGTGCTACTTTTGCGCTCTTCTTGGCTAGTCCTTCGCAGCTGCTGTGTTCTTGGAACTCAGGGCTTTCTGGTTAATAGAACCCTTACCCTAGGCGTAACTCAAACCTTAAGCCTAGGAAGGAAAATCAGCCTATGGTTCGGGATGGTCTCATGGAAATATCAGTGGTGGCAGCCAAGTTGCGTCACTTTTGCGCTCCCCTTGGGATGCCTTTCGCAGCTGCAGTGTGCCTGGAGCCCAGGGCTTCCTGGTTTCAAAAGTCCTAGGCCTAAGCCTAACAGTAACCCTAGGAAGGTAAATCAGCCGGGTATTAGGGTTCTTCCTAAGGGAAAAGCCGTGAAAGCAGCCATGTTGTGGCACTTCTGCACTCCCTTTGGGATGCCTTTGGCAGATGAAGTAAGCCTGGAACTCAGGGCTTCCTGGTTAAAGAAATCCAAGCCCTAGGCTGAACCCTAACCCTAACCCTAGGCAGATAAATCAGCCTAGGTATAGGGATGGTGCCAAGGAAAAAGCTGTGAAAGCTGCCATGTTGTTGCACTTTTGTACTCCCCTTGGGATGCCTCGAACAGCTGCAGTGTGCCTGGAGCTAAGGGCTTCCTAGTTTTAAAAATCCTAGCCCTAGGCCTAAGCCTAACAGTAACCCTGGGAAGGTAAATCAGCCTGGTGTTAGGCTTCTTGCCAAGGAAAAAGCCGTGAAAGCAGCCATGTTGTGGCACTTTTGCACTCCCTTTTGGATGCCTTTCACAGCTCCAGTGTGCCTGGAACTCAGGGCTTCCTGATTTTAAAAATCCTAGCCCTAGGCCGAACCCCAACCCTAAGACGAGAAAGGCAAATCAGCCAGGAATTAGGCATGTCCCCAAGGAAAAAGCTGTGGAGGCAGGCATGTTGTGGTACTTTTGCGCTCTTCTTGGGTAGTCCTTCGCAGCTGCTGTGTTCTTGGAACTCAGGGCTTTCTGGTTAATAGACCCTTACCCTAGGCGTAACTCAAACCTTAAGCCTAGGAAGGAAAATCAGCCTATGGTTCGGGATGGTCTCATGGAAATATCAGTGGTGGCAGCCAAGTTGCGTCACTTTTGCGCTCCCCTTGGGATGCCTTTCGCAGCTGCAGTGTGCCTGGAGCCCAGGGCTTCCTGGTTTTAAAAGTCCTAGGCCTAAGCCTAACAGTAACCCTAGGAAGGTAAATCAGCCGGGTATTAGGGTTCTTCCTAAGGGAAAAGCCGTGAAAGCAGCCATGTTGTGGCACTTCTGCACTCCCTTTGGGATGCCTTTGGCAGATGAAGTAAGCCTGGAACTCAGGGCTTCCTGGTTAAAGAAATCCAAGCCCTAGGCTGAACCCTAACCCTAACCCTAGGCAGATAAATCAGCCTAGGTATAGGGATGGTGCCAAGGAAAAAGCTGTGAAAGCTGCCATGTTGTTGCACTTTTGTACTCCCCTTGGGATGCCTTGAACAGCTGCAGTGTGCCTGGAGCCCAGGGCTTCCTAGTTTTAAAAATCCTAGCCCTAGGCCTAAGCCTAACAGTAACCCTGGGAAGGTAAATCAGCCTGCTGTTAGGCTTCTTGCCAAGGAAAAAGCCGTGAAAGCAGCCATGTTGTGGCACTTTTGCACTCCCTTTTGGATGCCTTTCACAGCTCCAGTGTGCCTGGAACTCAGGGCTTCCTGATTTTAAAAATCCTAGCCCTAGGCCGAACCCCAACCCTAAGACGAGAAAGGCAAATCAGCCAGGAATTAGGCATGTCCCCAAGGAAAAAGCTGTGGAGGCAGGCATGTTGTGCTACTTTTGCGCTCTTCTTGGGTAGTCCTTCGCAGCTGCTGTGTTCTTGGAACTCAGGGCTTTCTGGTTAATAGACCCTTACCCTAGGCGTAACTCAAACCTTAAGCCTAGGAAGGAAAATCAGCCTATGATTCGGGATGGTCTCATGGAAATATCAGTGGTGGCAGCCAAGTTGCGTCACTTTTGCGCTCCCCTTGGGATGCCTTTCGCAGCTGCAGTGTGCCTGGAGCCCAGGGCTTCCTGGTTTCAAAAGTCCTAGGCCTAAGCCTAACAGTAACCCTAGGAAGGTAAATCAGCCGGGTATTAGGGTTCTTCCTAAGGGAAAAGCCGTGAAAGCAGCCATGTTGTGGCACTTCTGCACTCCCTTTGGGATGCCTTTGGCAGATGAAGTAAGCCTGGAACTCAGGGCTTCCTGGTTAAAGAAATCCAAGCCCTAGGCTGAACCCTAACCCTAACCCTAGGCAGATAAATCAGCCTAGGTATAGGGATGGTGCCAAGGAAAAAGCTGTGAAAGCTGCCATGTTGTTGCACTTTTGTACTCCCCTTGGGATGCCTTGAACAGCTGCAGTGTGCCTGGAGCTAAGGGCTTCCTAGTTTTAAAAATCCTAGCCCTAGGCCTAAGCCTAACAGTAACCCTGGGAAGGTAAATCAGCCTGGTGTTAGGCTTCTTGCCAAGGAAAAAGCCGTGAAAGCAGCCATGTTGTGGCACTTTTGCACTCCCTTTTGGATGCCTTTCACAGCTCCAGTGTGCCTGGAACTCAGGGCTTCCTGATTTTAAAAATCCTAGCCCTAGGCCGAACCCCAACCCTAAGACGAGAAAGGCAAATCTGCCAGGAATTACGCATGTCCCCAAGGAAAAAGCTGTGGAGGCAGGCATGTTGTGCTACTTTTGCGCTCTTCTTGGGTAGTCCTTCGCAGCTGCTGTGTTCTTGGAACTCAGGGCTTTCTGGTTAATAGACCCTTACCCTAGGCGTAACTCAAACCTTAAGCCTAGGAAGGAAAATCAGCCTATGGTTCGGGATGGTCTCATGGAAATATCAGTGGTGGCAGCCAAGTTGCGTCACTTTTGCGCTCCCCTTGGGATGCCTTTCGCAGCTGCAGTGTGCCTGGAGCCCAGGGCTTCCTGGTTTCAAAAGTCCTAGGCCTAAGCCTAACAGTAACCCTAGGAAGGTAAATCAGCCGGGTATTAGGGTTCTTCCTAAGGGAAAAGCCGTGAAAGCAGCCATGTTGTGGCACTTCTGCACTCCCTTTGGGATGCCTTTGGCAGATGAAGTAAGCCTGGAACTCAGGGCTTCCTGGTTAAAGAAATCCAAGCCCTAGGCTGAACCCTAACCCTAACCCTAGGCAGATAAATCAGCCTAGGTATAGGGATGGTGCCAAGGAAAAAGCTGTGAAAGCTGCCATGTTGTTGCACTTTTGTACTCCCCTTGGGATGCCTTGAACAGCTGCAGTGTGCCTGGAGCTAAGGGCTTCCTAGTTTTAAAAATCCTAGCCCTAGGCCTAAGCCTAACAGTAACCCTGGGAAGGTAAATCAGCCTGGTGTTAGGCTTCTTGCCAAGGAAAAAGCCGTGAAAGCAGCCATGTTGTGGCACTTTTGCACTCCCTTTTGGATGCCTTTCACAGCTCCAGTGTGCCTGGAACTCAGGGCTTCCTGATTTTAAAAATCCTAGCCCTAGGCCGAACCCCAACCCTAAGACGAGAAAGGCAAATCAGCCAGGAATTAGGCATGTCCCCAAGGAAAAAGCTGTGGATGCAGGCATGTTGTGGTACTTTTGCGCTCTTCTTGGCTAGTCCTTCGCAGCTGCTGTGTTCTTGGAACTCAGGGCTTTCTGGTTAATAGACCCTTACCCTAGGCGTAACTCAAACCTTAAGCCTAGGAAGGAAAATCAGCCTATGATTCGGATGGTCTCATGGAAATATCAGTGGTGGCAGCCAAGTTGCGTCACTTTTGCGCTCCCCTTGGGATGCCTTTCGCAGCTGCAGTGTGCCTGGAGCCCAGGGCTTCCTGGTTTCAAAAGTCCTAGGCCTAAGCCTAACAGTAACCCTAGGAAGGTAAATCAGCCGGGTATTAGGGTTCTTCCTAAGGGAAAAGCCGTGAAAGCAGCCATGTTGTGGCACTTCTGCACTCCCTTTGGGATGCCTTTGGCAGATGAAGTAAGCCTGGAACTCAGGGCTTCCTGGTTAAAGAAATCCAAGCCCTAGGCTGAACCCTAACCCTAACCCTAGGCAGATAAATCAGCCTAGGTATAGGGATGGTGCCAAGGAAAAAGCTGTGAAAGCTGCCATGTTGTTGCACTTTTGTACTCCCCTTGGGATGCCTTGAACAGCTGCAGTGTGCCTGGAGCTAAGGGCTTCCTAGTTTTAAAAATCCTAGCCCTAGGCCTAAGCCTAACAGTAACCCTGGGAAGGTAAATCAGCCTGGTGTTAGGCTTCTTGCCAAGGAAAAAGCCGTGAAAGCAGCCATGTTGTGGCACTTTTGCACTCCCTTTTGGATGCCTTTCACAGCTCCAGTGTGCCTGGAACTCAGGGCTTCCTGATTTTAAAAATCCTAGCCCTAGGCCGAACCCCAACCCTAAGACGAGAAAGGCAAATCTGCCAGGAATTACGCATGTCCCCAAGGAAAAAGCTGTGGAGGCAGGCATGTTGTGCTACTTTTGCGCTCTTCTTGGGTAGTCCTTCGCAGCTGCTGTGTTCTTGGAACTCAGGGCTTTCTGGTTAATAGACCCTTACCCTAGGCGTAACTCAAACCTTAAGCCTAGGAAGGAAAATCAGCCTATGGTTCGGGATGGTCTCATGGAAATATCAGTGGTGGCAGCCAAGTTGCGTCACTTTTGCGCTCCCCTTGGGATGCCTTTCGCAGCTGCAGTGTGCCTGGAGCCCAGGGCTTCCTGGTTTCAAAAGTCCTAGGCCTAAGCCTAACAGTAACCCTAGGAAGGTAAATCAGCCGGGTATTAGGGTTCTTCCTAAGGGAAAAGCCGTGAAAGCAGCCATGTTGTGGCACTTCTGCACTCCCTTTGGGATGCCTTTGGCAGATGAAGTAAGCCTGGAACTCAGGGCTTCCTGGTTAAAGAAATCCAAGCCCTAGGCTGAACCCTAACCCTAACCCTAGGCAGATAAATCAGCCTAGGTATAGGGATGGTGCCAAGGAAAAAGCTGTGAAAGCTGCCATGTTGTTGCACTTTTGTACTCCCCTTGGGATGCCTTGAACAGCTGCAGTGTGCCTGGAGCTAAGGGCTTCCTAGTTTTAAAAATCCTAGCCCTAGGCCTAAGCCTAACAGTAACCCTGGGAAGGGAAATCAGCCTGGTGTTAGGCTTCTTGCCAAGGAAAAAGCCGTGAAAGCAGCCATGTTGTGGCACTTTTGCACTCCCTTTTGGATGCCTTTCACAGCTCCAGTGTGCCTGGAACTCAGGGCTTCCTGATTTTAAAAATCCTAGCCCTAGGCCGAACCCCAACCCTAAGACGAGAAAGGCAAATCAGCCAGGAATTAGGCATGTCCCCAAGGAAAAAGCTGTGGAGGCAGGCATGTTGTGCTACTTTTGCGCTCTTCTTGGCTAGTCCTTCGCAGCTGCTGTGTTCTTGGAACTCAGGGCTTTCTGGTTAATAGACCCTTACCCTAGGCGTAACTCAAACCTTAAGCCTAGGAAGGAAAATCAGCCTATGATTCGGGATGGTCTCATGGAAATATCAGTGGTGGCAGCCAAGTTGCGTCACTTTTGCGCTCCCCTTGGGATGCCTTTCGCAGCTGCAGTGTGCCTGGAGCCCAGGGCTTCCTGGTTTTAAAAGTCCTAGGCCTAAGCCTAACAGTAACCCTAGGAAGGTAAATCAGCCGGGTATTAGGGTTCTTCCTAAGGGAAAAGCCGTGAAAGCAGCCATGTTGTGGCACTTCTGCACTCCCTTTGGGATGCCTTTGGCAGATGAAGTAAGCCTGGAACTCAGGGCTTCCTGGTTAAAGAAATCCAAGCCCTAGGCTGAACCCTAACCCTAACCCTAGGCAGATAAATCAGCCTAGGTATAGGGATGGTGCCAAGGAAAAAGCTGTGAAAGCTGCCATGTTGTTGCACTTTTGTACTCCCCTTGGGATGCCTTGAACAGCTGCAGTGTGCCTGGAGCCCAGGGCTTCCTAGTTTTAAAAATCCTAGCCCTAGGCCTAAGCCTAACAGTAACCCTGGGAAGGTAAATCAGCCTGGTGTTACGCTTCTTGCCAAGGAAAAAGCCGTGAAAGCAGCCATGTTGTGGCACTTTTGCACTCCCTTTTGGATGCCTTTCACAGCTCCAGTGTGCCTGGAACTCAGGGCTTCCTGATTTTAAAAATCCTAGCCCTAGGCCGAACCCCAACCCTAAGACGAGAAAGGCAAATCAGCCAGGAATTAGGCATGTCCCCAAGGAAAAAGCTGTGGAGGCAGGCATGTTGTGCTACTTTTGCGCTCTTCTTGGGTAGTCCTTCGCAGCTGCTGTGTTCTTGGAACTCAGGGCTTTCTGGTTAATAGACCCTTACCCTAGGCGTAACTCAAACCTTAAGCCTAGGAAGGAAAATCAGCCTATGATTCGGGATGGTCTCATGGAAATATCAGTGGTGGCAGCCAAGTTGCGTCACTTTTGCGCTCCCCTTGGGATGCCTTTCGCAGCTGCAGTGTGCCTGGAGCCCAGGGCTTCCTGGTTTCAAAAGTCCTAGGCCTAAGCCTAACAGTAACCCTAGGAAGGTAAATCAGCCGGGTATTAGGGTTCTTCCTAAGGGAAAAGCCGTGAAAGCAGCCATGTTGTGGCACTTCTGCACTCCCTTTGGGATGCCTTTGGCAGATGAAGTAAGCCTGGAACTCAGGGCTTCCTGGTTAAAGAAATCCAAGCCCTAGGCTGAACCCTAACCCTAACCCTAGGCAGATAAATCAGCCTAGGTATAGGGATGGTGCCAAGGAAAAAGCTGTGAAAGCTGCCATGTTGTTGCACTTTTGTACTCCCCTTGGGATGCCTTGAACAGCTGCAGTGTGCCTGGAGCTAAGGGCTTCCTAGTTTTAAAAATCCTAGCCCTAGGCCTAAGCCTAACAGTAACCCTGGGAAGGTAAATCAGCCTGCTGTTAGGCTTCTTGCCAAGGAAAAAGCCGTGAAAGCAGCCATGTTGTGGCACTTTTGCACTCCCTTTTGGATGCCTTTCACAGCTCCAGTGTGCCTGGAACTCAGGGCTTCCTGATTTTAAAAATCCTAGCCCTAGGCCGAACCCCAACCCTAAGACGAGAAAGGCAAATCTGCCAGGAATTACGCATGTCCCCAAGGAAAAAGCTGTGGAGGCAGGCATGTTGTGCTACTTTTGCGCTCTTCTTGGGTAGTCCTTCGCAGCTGCTGTGTTCTTGGAACTCAGGGCTTTCTGGTTAATAGACCCTTACCCTAGGCGTAACTCAAACCTTAAGCCTAGGAAGGAAAATCAGCCTATGGTTCGGGATGGTCTCATGGAAATATCAGTGGTGGCAGCCAAGTTGCGTCACTTTTGCGCTCCCCTTGGGATGCCTTTCGCAGCTGCAGTGTGCCTGGAGCCCAGGGCTTCCTGGTTTCAAAAGTCCTAGGCCTAAGCCTAACAGTAACCCTAGGAAGGTAAATCAGCCGGGTATTAGGGTTCTTCCTAAGGGAAAAGCCGTGAAAGCAGCCATGTTGTGGCACTTCTGCACTCCCTTTGGGATGCCTTTGGCAGATGAAGTAAGCCTGGAACTCAGGGCTTCCTGGTTAAAGAAATCCAAGCCCTAGGCTGAACCCTAACCCTAACCCTAGGCAGATAAATCAGCCTAGGTATAGGGATGGTGCCAAGGAAAAAGCTGTGAAAGCTGCCATGTTGTTGCACTTTTGTACTCCCCTTGGGATGCCTTGAACAGCTGCAGTGTGCCTGGAGCTAAGGGCTTCCTAGTTTTAAAAATCCTAGCCCTAGGCCTAAGCCTAACAGTAACCCTGGGAAGGGAAATCAGCCTGGTGTTAGGCTTCTTGCCAAGGAAAAAGCCGTGAAAGCAGCCATGTTGT
Organism: Ammospiza nelsoni; assembly: GCF_027579445.1. Lineage (NCBI taxonomy): Eukaryota > Metazoa > Chordata > Aves > Passeriformes > Passerellidae > Ammospiza > Ammospiza nelsoni. The sequence goes on from NW_026683186.1 coordinate 295,475, forward strand.
GGCACTTTTGCACTCCCTTTTGGATGCCTTTCACAGCTCCAGTGTGCCTGGAACTCAGGGCTTCCTGATTTTAAAAATCCTAGCCCTAGGCCGAACCCCAACCCTAAGACGAGAAAGGCAAATCAGCCAGGAATTACGCATGTCCCCAAGGAAAAAGCTGTGGAGGCAGGCATGTTGTGCTACTTTTGCGCTCTTCTTGGCTAGTCCTTCGCAGCTGCTGTGTTCTTGGAACTCAGGGCTTTCTGGTTAATAGAACCCTTACCCTAGGCGTAACTCAAACTTTAACCCTAGGAAGGAAAATCAGCCTATGGTTCGGGATGGTCTCATGGAAATATCAGTGGTGGCAGCCAAGTTGCGTCACTTTTGCGCTCCCCTTGGGATGCCTTTCGCAGCTGCAGTGTGCCTGGAGCCCAGGGCTTCCTGGTTTCAAAAGTCCTAGGCCTAAGCCTAACAGTAACCCTAGGAAGGTAAATCAGCCGGGTATTAGGGTTCTTCCTAAGGGAAAAGCCGTGAAAGCAGCCATGTTGTGGCACTTCTGCACTCCCTTTGGGATGCCTTTGGCAGATGAAGTAAGCCTGGAACTCAGGGCTTCCTGGTTAAAGAAATCCAAGCCCTAGGCTGAACCCTAACCCTAACCCTAGGCAGATAAATCAGCCTAGGTATAGGGATGGTGCCAAGGAAAAAGCTGTGAAAGCTGCCATGTTGTTGCACTTTTGTACTCCCCTTGGGATGCCTTGAACAGCTGCAGTGTGCCTGGAGCTAAGGGCTTCCTAGTTTTAAAAATCCTAGCCCTAGGCCTAAGCCTAACAGTAACCCTGGGAAGGGAAATCAGCCTGGTGTTAGGCTTCTTGCCAAGGAAAAAGCCCTGAAAGCAGCCATGTTGTGGCACTTTTGCACTCCCTTTTGGATGCCTTTCACAGCTCCAGTGTGCCTGGAACTCAGGGCTTCCTGATTTTAAAAATCCTAGCCCTAGGCCGAACCCCAACCCTAAGACGAGAAAGGCAAATCTGCCAGGAATTAGGCATGTCCCCAAGGAAAAAGCTGTGGAGGCAGGCATGTTGTGCTACTTTTGCGCTCTTCTTGGCTAGTCCTTCGCAGCTGCTGTGTTCTTGGAACTCAGGGCTTTCTGGTTAATAGAACCCTTACCCTAGGCGTAACTCAAACCTTAACCCTAGGAAGGAAAATCAACCTATGGTTCGGGATGGTCTCATGGAAATATCAGTGGTGGCAGCCAAGTTGCGTCACTTTTGCGCTCCCCTTGGGATGCCTTTCGCAGCTGCAGTGTGCCTGGAGCCCAGGGCTTCCTGGTTTTAAAAGTCCTAGGCCTAAGCCTAACAGTAACCCTAGGAAGGTAAATCAGCCGGGTATTAGGGTTCTTCCTAAGGGAAAAGCCGTGAAAGCAGCCATGTTGTGGCACTTCTGCACTCCCTTTGGGATGCCTTTGGCAGATGAAGTAAGCCTGGAACTCAGGGCTTCCTGCTTAAAGAAATCCAAGCCCTAGGCTGAACCCTAACCCTAACCCTAGGCAGATAAATCAGCTTAGGTATAGGGATGGTGCCAAGGAAAAAGCTGTGAAAGCTGCCATGTTGTTGCACTTTTGTACTCCCCTTGGGATGCCTTGAACAGCTGCAGTGTGCCTGGAGCTAAGGGCTTCCTAGTTTTAAAAATCCTAGCCCTAGGCCTAAGCCTAACAGTAACCCTGGGAAGGTAATCAGCCTGGTGTTAGGCTTCTTGCCAAGGAAAAAGCCGTGAAAGCAGCCATGTTGTGGCACTTTTGCACTCCCTTTTGGATGCCTTTCACAGCTCCAGTGTGCCTGGAACTCAGGGCTTCCTGATTTTAAAAATCCTAGCCCTAGGCCGAACCTCAACCCTAAGACGAGAAAGGCAAATCAGCCAGGAATTAGGCATGTCCCCAAGGAAAAAGCTATGGAGGCAGGCATGTTGTGGTACTTTTGCGCTCTTCTTGGCTAGTCCTTCGCAGCTGCTGTGTTCTTGGAACTCAGGGCTTTCTGGTTAATAGAAGCCTTACCCTAGGCGTAACTCAAACCTTAAGCCTAGGAAGGAAAATCAGCCTATGGTTCGGGATGGTCTCATGGAAATATCAGTGGTGGCAGCCAAGTTGCGTCACTTTTGCGCTCCCCTTGGGATGCCTTTCGCAGCTGCAGTGTGCCTGGAGCCCAGGGCTTCCTGGTTTTAAAAGTCCTAGGCCTAAGCCTAACAGTAACCCTAGGAAGGTAAATCAGCCGGGTATTAGGGTTCTTCCTAAGGGAAAAGCCGTGAAAGCAGCCATGTTGTGGCAATTCTGCACTCCCTTTGGGATGCCTTTGGCAGATGAAGTAAGCCTGGAACTCAGGGCTTCCTGGTTAAAGAAATCCAAGCCCTAGGCTGAACCCTAACCCTAACCCTAGGCAGATAAATCAGCCTAGGTATAGGGATGGTGCCAAGGAAAAAGCTGTGAAAGCTGCCATGTTGTTGCACTTTTGTACTCCCCTTGGGATGCCTCGAACAGCTGCAGTGTGCCTGGAGCTAAGGGCTTCCTAGTTTTAAAAATCCTAGCCCTAGGCCTAAGCCTAACAGTAACCCTGGGAAGGTAAATCAGCCTGGTGTTAGGCTTCTTGCCAAGGAAAAAGCCGTGAAAGCAGCCATGTTGTGGCACTTTTGCACTCCCTTTTGGATGCCTTTCACAGCTCCAGTGTGCCTGGAACTCAGGGCTTCCTGATTTTAAAAATCCTAGCCCTAGGCCGAACCCCAACCCTAAGACGAGAAAGGCAAATCTGCCAGGAATTAGGCATGTCCCCAAGGAAAAAGCTGTGGATGCAGGCATGTTGTGCTACTTTTGCGCTCTTCTTGGGTAGTCCTTCGCAGCTGCTGTGTTCTTGGAACTCAGGGCTTTCTGGTTAATAGACCCTTACCCTAGGCGTAACTCAAACCTTAAGCCTAGGAAGGAAAATCAGCCTATGATTCGGGATGGTCTCATGGAAATATCAGTGGTGGCAGCCAAGTTGCGTCACTTTTGCGCTCCCCTTGGGATGCCTTTCGCAGCTGCAGTGTGCCTGGAGCCCAGGGCTTCCTGGTTTTAAAAGTCCTAGGCCTAAGCCTAACAGTAACCCTAGGAAGGTAAATCAGCCGGGTATTAGGGTTCTTCCTAAGGGAAAAGCCGTGAAAGCAGCCATGTTGTGGCACTTCTGCACTCCCTTTGGGATGCCTTTGGCAGATGAAGTAAGCCTGGAACTCAGGGCTTCCTGGTTAAAGAAATCCAAGCCCTAGGCTGAACCCTAACCCTAACCCTAGGCAGATAAATCAGCCTAGGTATAGGGATGGTGCCAAGGAAAAAGCTGTGAAAGCTGCCATGTTGTTGCACTTTTGTACTCCCCTTGGGATGCCTTGAACAGCTGCAGTGTGCCTGGAGCTAAGGGCTTCCTAGTTTTAAAAATCCTAGCCCTAGGCCTAAGCCTAACAGTAACCCTGGGAAGGTAAATCAGCCTGGTGTTAGGCTTCTTGCCAAGGAAAAAGCCGTGAAAGCAGCCATGTTGTGGCACTTTTGCACTCCCTTTTGGATGCCTTTCACAGCTCCAGTGTGCCTGGAACTCAGGGCTTCCTGATTTTAAAAATCCTAGCCCTAGGCCGAACCCCAACCCTAAGACGAGAAAGGCAAATCAGCCAGGAATTAGGCATGTCCCCAAGGAAAAAGCTGTGGAGGCAGGCATGTTGTGCTACTTTTGCGCTCTTCTTGGGTAGTCCTTCGCAGCTGCTGTGTTCTTGGAACTCAGGGCTTTCTGGTTAATAGACCCTTACCCTAGGCGTAACTCAAACCTTAAGCCTAGGAAGGAAAATCAGCCTATGATTCGGGATGGTCTCATGGAAATATCAGTGGTGGCAGCCAAGTTGCGTCACTTTTGCGCTCCCCTTGGGATGCCTTTCGCAGCTGCAGTGTGCCTGGAGCCCAGGGCTTCCTGGTTTCAAAAGTCCTAGGCCTAAGCCTAACAGTAACCCTAGGAAGGTAAATCAGCCGGGTATTAGGGTTCTTCCTAAGGGAAAAGCCGTGAAAGCAGCCATGTTGTGGCACTTCTGCACTCCCTTTGGGATGCCTTTGGCAGATGAAGTAAGCCTGGAACTCAGGGCTTCCTGCTTAAAGAAATCCAAGCCCTAGGCTGAACCCTAACCCTAACCCTAGGCAGATAAATCAGCTTAGGTATAGGGATGGTGCCAAGGAAAAAGCTGTGAAAGCTGCCATGTTGTTGCACTTTTGTACTCCCCTTGGGATGCCTTGAACAGCTGCAGTGTGCCTGGAGCTAAGGGCTTCCTAGTTTTAAAAATCCTAGCCCTAGGCCTAAGCCTAACAGTAACCCTGGGAAGGGAAATCAGCCTGGTGTTAGGCTTCTTGCCAAGGAAAAAGCCGTGAAAGCAGCCATGTTGTGGCACTTTTGCACTCCCTTTTGGATGCCTTTCACAGCTCCAGTGTGCCTGGAACTCAGGGCTTCCTGATTTTAAAAATCCTAGCCCTAGGCCGAACCCCAACCCTAAGACGAGAAAGGCAAATCTGCCAGGAATTACGCATGTCCCCAAGGAAAAAGCTGTGGAGGCAGGCATGTTGTGCTACTTTTGCGCTCTTCTTGGGTAGTCCTTCGCAGCTGCTGTGTTCTTGGAACTCAGGGCTTTCTGGTTAATAGAGCCTTACCCTAGGCGTAACTCAAACCTTAAGCCTAGGAAGGAAAATCAGCCTATGGTTCGGGATGGTCTCATGGAAATATCAGTGGTGGCAGCCAAGTTGCGTCACTTTTGCGCTCCCCTTGGGATGCCTTTCGCAGCTGCAGTGTGCCTGGAGCCCAGGGCTTCCTGGTTTCAAAAGTCCTAGGCCTAAGCCTAACAGTAACCCTAGGAAGGTAAATCAGCCGGGTATTAGGGTTCTTCCTAAGGGAAAAGCCGTGAAAGCAGCCATGTTGTGGCACTTCTGCACTCCCTTTGGGATGCCTTTGGCAGATGAAGTAAGCCTGGAACTCAGGGCTTCCTGGTTAAAGAAATCCAAGCCCTAGGCTGAACCCTAACCCTAACCCTAGGCAGATAAATCAGCCTAGGTATAGGGATGGTGCCAAGGAAAAAGCTGTGAAAGCTGCCATGTTGTTGCACTTTTGTACTCCCCTTGGGATGCCTTGAACAGCTGCAGTGTGCCTGGAGCTAAGGGCTTCCTAGTTTTAAAAATCCTAGCCCTAGGCCTAAGCCTAACAGTAACCCTGGGAAGGGAAATCAGCCTGGTGTTAGGCTTCTTGCCAAGGAAAAAGCCGTGAAAGCAGCCATGTTGTGGCACTTTTGCACTCCCTTTTGGATGCCTTTCACAGCTCCAGTGTGCCTGGAACTCAGGGCTTCCTGATTTTAAAAATCCTAGCCCTAGGCCGAACCCCAACCCTAAGACGAGAAAGGCAAATCAGCCAGGAATTAGGCATGTCCCCAAGGAAAAAGCTGTGGAGGCAGGCATGTTGTGCTACTTTTGCGCTCTTCTTGGCTAGTCCTTCGCAGCTGCTGTGTTCTTGGAACTCAGGGCTTTCTGGTTAATAGAACCCTTACCCTAGGCGTAACTCAAACCTTAAGCCTAGGAAGGAAAATCAGCCTATGGTTCGGGATGGTCTCATGGAAATATCAGTGGTGGCAGCCAAGTTGCGTCACTTTTGCGCTCCCCTTGGGATGCCTTTCGCAGCTGCAGTGTGCCTGGAGCCCAGGGCTTCCTGGTTTTAAAAGTCCTAGGCCTAAGCCTAACAGTAACCCTAGGAAGGTAAATCAGCCGGGTATTAGGGTTCTTCCTAAGGGAAAAGCCGTGAAAGCAGCCATGTTGTGGCACTTCTGCACTCCCTTTGGGATGCCTTTGGCAGATGAAGTAAGCCTGGAACTCAGGGCTTCCTGGTTAAAGAAATCCAAGCCCTAGGCTGAACCCTAACCCTAACCCTAGGCAGATAAATCAGCCTAGGTATAGGGATGGTGCCAAGGAAAAAGCTGTGAAAGCTGCCATGTTGTTGCACTTTTGTACTCCCCTTGGGATGCCTCGAACAGCTGCAGTGTGCCTGGAGCTAAGGGCTTCCTAGTTTTAAAAATCCTAGCCCTAGGCCTAAGCCTAACAGTAACCCTGGGAAGGGAAATCAGCCTGGTGTTAGGCTTCTTGCCAAGGAAAAAGCCGTGAAAGCAGCCATGTTGTGGCACTTTTGCACTCCCTTTTGGATGCCTTTCACAGCTCCAGTGTGCCTGGAACTCAGGGCTTCCTGATTTTAAAAATCCTAGCCCTAGGCCGAACCCCAACCCTAAGACGAGAAAGGCAAATCAGCCAGGAATTAGGCATGTCCCCAAGGAAAAAGCTGTGGAGGCAGGCATGTTGTGGTACTTTTGCGCTCTTCTTGGCTAGTCCTTCGCAGCTGCTGTGTTCTTGGAACTCAGGGCTTTCTGGTTAATAGACCCTTACCCTAGGCGTAACTCAAACCTTAAGCCTAGGAAGGAAAATCAGCCTATGATTCGGGATGGTCTCATGGAAATATCAGTGGTGGCAGCCAAGTTGCGTCACTTTTGCGCTCCCCTTGGGATGCCTTTCGCAGCTGCAGTGTGCCTGGAGCCCAGGGCTTCCTGGTTTTAAAAGTCCTAGGCCTAAGCCTAACAGTAACCCTAGGAAGGTAAATCAGCCGGGTATTAGGGTTCTTCCTAAGGGAAAAGCCGTGAAAGCAGCCATGTTGTGGCACTTCTGCACTCCCTTTGGGATGCCTTTGGCAGATGAAGTAAGCCTGGAACTCAGGGCTTCCTGGTTAAAGAAATCCAAGCCCTAGGCTGAACCCTAACCCTAACCCTAGGCAGATAAATCAGCCTAGGTATAGGGATGGTGCCAAGGAAAAAGCTGTGAAAGCTGCCATGTTGTTGCACTTTTGTACTCCCCTTGGGATGCCTTGAACAGCTGCAGTGTGCCTGGAGCCCAGGGCTTCCTAGTTTTAAAAATCCTAGCCCTAGGCCTAAGCCTAACAGTAACCCTGGGAAGGTAAATCAGCCTGGTGTTAGGCTTCTTGCCAAGGAAAAAGCCGTGAAAGCAGCCATGTTGTGGCACTTTTGCACTCCCTTTTGGATGCCTTTCACAGCTCCAGTGTGCCTGGAACTCAGGGCTTCCTGATTTTAAAAATCCTAGCCCTAGGCCGAACCCCAACCCTAAGACGAGAAAGGCAAATCTGCCAGGAATTACGCATGTCCCCAAGGAAAAAGCTGTGGAGGCAGGCATGTTGTGCTACTTTTGCGCTCTTCTTGGGTAGTCCTTCGCAGCTGCTGTGTTCTTGGAACTCAGGGCTTTCTGGTTAATAGACCCTTACCCTAGGCGTAACTCAAACCTTAAGCCTAGGAAGGAAAATCAGCCTATGGTTCGGGATGGTCTCATGGAAATATCAGTGGTGGCAGCCAAGTTGCGTCACTTTTGCGCTCCCCTTGGGATGCCTTTCGCAGCTGCAGTGTGCCTGGAGCCCAGGGCTTCCTGGTTTCAAAAGTCCTAGGCCTAAGCCTAACAGTAACCCTAGGAAGGTAAATCAGCCGGGTATTAGGGTTCTTCCTAAGGGAAAAGCCGTGAAAGCAGCCATGTTGTGGCACTTCTGCACTCCCTTTGGGATGCCTTTGGCAGATGAAGTAAGCCTGGAACTCAGGGCTTCCTGGTTAAAGAAATCCAAGCCCTAGGCTGAACCCTAACCCTAACCCTAGGCAGATAAATCAGCCTAGGTATAGGGATGGTGCCAAGGAAAAAGCTGTGAAAGCTGCCATGTTGTTGCACTTTTGTACTCCCCTTGGGATGCCTTGAACAGCTGCAGTGTGCCTGGAGCTAAGGGCTTCCTAGTTTTAAAAATCCTAGCCCTAGGCCTAAGCCTAACAGTAACCCTGGGAAGGTAATCAGCCTGGTGTTAGGCTTCTTGCCAAGGAAAAAGCCGTGAAAGCAGCCATGTTGTGGCACTTTTGCACTCCCTTTTGGATGCCTTTCACAGCTCCAGTGTGCCTGGAACTCAGGGCTTCCTGATTTTAAAAATCCTAGCCCTAGGCCGAACCTCAACCCTAAGACGAGAAAGGCAAATCAGCCAGGAATTAGGCATGTCCCCAAGGAAAAAGCTATGGAGGCAGGCATGTTGTGGTACTTTTGCGCTCTTCTTGGCTAGTCCTTCGCAGCTGCTGTGTTCTTGGAACTCAGGGCTTTCTGGTTAATAGAAGCCTTACCCTAGGCGTAACTCAAACCTTAAGCCTAGGAAGGAAAATCAGCCTATGGTTCGGGATGGTCTCATGGAAATATCAGTGGTGGCAGCCAAGTTGCGTCACTTTTGCGCTCCCCTTGGGATGCCTTTCGCAGCTGCAGTGTGCCTGGAGCCCAGGGCTTCCTGGTTTTAAAAGTCCTAGGCCTAAGCCTAACAGTAACCCTAGGAAGGTAAATCAGCCGGGTATTAGGGTTCTTCCTAAGGGAAAAGCCGTGAAAGCAGCCATGTTGTGGCAATTCTGCACTCCCTTTGGGATGCCTTTGGCAGATGAAGTAAGCCTGGAACTCAGGGCTTCCTGGTTAAAGAAATCCAAGCCCTAGGCTGAACCCTAACCCTAACCCTAGGCAGATAAATCAGCCTAGGTATAGGGATGGTGCCAAGGAAAAAGCTGTGAAAGCTGCCATGTTGTTGCACTTTTGTACTCCCCTTGGGATGCCTTGAACAGCTGCAGTGTGCCTGGAGCTAAGGGCTTCCTAGTTTTAAAAATCCTAGCCCTAGGCCTAAGCCTAACAGTAACCCTGGGAAGGTAAATCAGCCTGGTGTTAGGCTTCTTGCCAAGGAAAAAGCCGTGAAAGCAGCCATGTTGTGGCACTTTTGCACTCCCTTTTGGATGCCTTTCACAGCTCCAGTGTGCCTGGAACTCAGGGCTTCCTGATTTTAAAAATCCTAGCCCTAGGCCGAACCTCAACCCTAAGACGAGAAAGGCAAATCAGCCAGGAATTAGGCATGTCCCCAAGGAAAAAGCTATGGAGGCAGGCATGTTGTGGTACTTTTGCGCTCTTCTTGGCTAGTCCTTCGCAGCTGCTGTGTTCTTGGAACTCAGGGCTTTCTGGTTAATAGAAGCCTTACCCTAGGCGTAACTCAAACCTTAAGCCTAGGAAGGAAAATCAGCCTATGGTTCGGGATGGTCTCATGGAAATATCAGTGGTGGCAGCCAAGTTGCGTCACTTTTGCGCTCCCCTTGGGATGCCTTTCGCAGCTGCAGTGTGCCTGGAGCCCAGGGCTTCCTGGTTTTAAAAGTCCTAGGCCTAAGCCTAACAGTAACCCTAGGAAGGTAAATCAGCCGGGTATTAGGGTTCTTCCTAAGGGAAAAGCCGTGAAAGCAGCCATGTTGTGGCAATTCTGCACTCCCTTTGGGATGCCTTTGGCAGATGAAGTAAGCCTGGAACTCAGGGCTTCCTGGTTAAAGAAATCCAAGCCCTAGGCTGAACCCTAACCCTAACCCTAGGCAGATAAATCAGCCTAGGTATAGGGATGGTGCCAAGGAAAAAGCTGTGAAAGCTGCCATGTTGTTGCACTTTTGTACTCCCCTTGGGATGCCTTGAACAGCTGCAGTGTGCCTGGAGCTAAGGGCTTCCTAGTTTTAAAAATCCTAGCCCTAGGCCTAAGCCTAACAGTAACCCTGGGAAGGTAAATCAGCCTGGTGTTAGGCTTCTTGCCAAGGAAAAAGCCGTGAAAGCAGCCATGTTGTGGCACTTTTGCACTCCCTTTTGGATGCCTTTCACAGCTCCAGTGTGCCTGGAACTCAGGGCTTCCTGCTTTTAAAAATCCTAGCCCTAGGCCGAACCCCAACCCTAAGACGAGAAAGGCAAATCAGCCAGGAATTAGGCATGTCCCCAAGGAAAAAGCTGTGGAGGCAGGCATGTTGTGCTACTTTTGCGCTCTTCTTGGCTAGTCCTTCGCAGCTGCTGTGTTCTTGGAACTCAGGGCTTTCTGGTTAATAGACCCTTACCCTAGGCGTAACTCAAACCTTAAGCCTAGGAAGGAAAATCAGCCTATGGTTCGGGATGCTCTCATGGAAATATCAGTGGTGGCAGCCAAGTTGCGTCACTTTTGCGCTCCCCTTGGGATGCCTTTCGCAGCTGCAGTGTGCCTGGAGCCCAGGGCTTCCTGGTTTCAAAAGTCCTAGGCCTAAGCCTAACAGTAACCCTAGGAAGGTAAATCAGCCGGGTATTAGGGTTCTTCCTAAGGGAAAAGCCGTGAAAGCAGCCATGTTGTGGCACTTCTGCACTCCCTTTGGGATGCCTTTGGCAGATGAAGTAAGCCTGGAACTCAGGGCTTCCTGCTTAAAGAAATCCAAGCCCTAGGCTGAACCCTAACCCTAACCCTAGGCAGATAAATCAGCTTAGGTATAGGGATGGTGCCAAGGAAAAAGCTGTGAAAGCTGCCATGTTGTTGCACTTTTGTACTCCCCTTGGGATGCCTTGAACAGCTGCAGTGTGCCTGGAGCTAAGGGCTTCCTAGTTTTAAAAATCCTAGCCCTAGGCCTAAGCCTAACAGTAACCCTGGGAAGGTAAATCAGCCTGGTGTTAGGCTTCTTGCCAAGGAAAAAGCCGTGAAAGCAGCCATGTTGTGGCACTTTTGCACTCCCTTTTGGATGCCTTTCACAGCTCCAGTGTGCCTGGAACTCAGGGCTTCCTGATTTTAAAAATCCTAGCCCTAGGCCGAACCCCAACCCTAAGACGATAAAGGCAAATCTGCCAGGAATTAGGCATGTCCCCAAGGAAAAAGCTGTGGAGGCAGGCATGTTGTGCTACTTTTGCGCTCTTCTTGGGTAGTCCTTCGCAGCTGCTGTGTTCTTGGAACTCAGGGCTTTCTGGTTAATAGACCCTTACCCTAGGCGTAACTCAAACCTTAAGCCTAGGAAGGAAAATCAGCCTATGGTTCGGGATGGTCTCATGGAAATATCAGTGGTGGCAGCCAAGTTGCGTCACTTTTGCGCTCCCCTTGGGATGCCTTTCGCAGCTGCAGTGTGCCTGGAGCCCAGGGCTTCCTGGTTTCAAAAGTCCTAGGCCTAAGCCTAACAGTAACCCTAGGAAGGTAAATCAGCCGGGTATTAGGGTTCTTCCTAAGGGAAAAGCCGTGAAAGCAGCCATGTTGTGGCACTTCTGCACTCCCTTTGGGATGCCTTTGGCAGATGAAGTAAGCCTGGAACTCAGGGCTTCCTGGTTAAAGAAATCCAAGCCCTAGGCTGAACCCTAACCCTAACCCTAGGCAGATAAATCAGCCTAGGTATAGGGATGGTGCCAAGGAAAAAGCTGTGAAAGCTGCCATGTTGTTGCACTTTTGTACTCCCCTTGGGATGCCTTGAACAGCTGCAGTGTGCCTGGAGCTAAGGGCTTCCTAGTTTTAAAAATCCTAGCCCTAGGCCTAAGCCTAACAGTAACCCTGGGAAGGGAAATCAGCCTGGTGTTAGGCTTCTTGCCAAGGAAAAAGCCGTGAAAGCAGCCATGTTGTGGCACTTTTGCACTCCCTTTTGGATGCCTTTCACAGCTCCAGTGTGCCTGGAACTCAGGGCTTCCTGATTTTAAAAATCCTAGCCCTAGGCCGAACCCCAACCCTAAGACGAGAAAGGCAAATCAGCCAGGAATTAGGCATGTCCCCAAGGAAAAAGCTGTGGAGGCAGGCATGTTGTGCTACTTTTGCGCTCTTCTGGCTAGTCCTTCGCAGCTGCTGTGTTCTTGGAACTCAGGGCTTTCTGGTTAATAGAACCCTTACCCTAGGCGTAACTCAAACCTTAAGCCTAGGAAGGAAAATCAGCCTATGGTTCGGGATGGTCTCATGGAAATATCAGTGGTGGCAGCCAAGTTGCATCACTTTTGCGCTCCCCTTGGGATGCCTTTCGCAGCTGCAGTGTGCCTGGAGCCCAGGGCTTCCTGGTTTTAAAAGTCCTAGGCCTAAGCCTAACAGTAACCCTAGGAAGGTAAATCAGCCGGGTATTAGGGTTCTTCCTAAGGGAAAAGCCGTGAAAGCAGCCATGTTGTGGCACTTCTGCACTCCCTTTGGGATGCCTTTGGCAGATGAAGTAAGCCTGGAACTCAGGGCTTCCTGGTTAAAGAAATCCAAGCCCTAGGCTGAACCCTAACCCTAACCCTAGGCAGATAAATCAGCTTAGGTATAGGGATGGTGCCAAGGAAAAAGCTGTGAAAGCTGCCATGTTGTTGCACTTTTGTACTCCCCTTGGGATGCCTTGAACAGCTGCAGTGTGCCTGGAGCTAAGGGCTTCCTAGTTTTAAAAATCCTAGCCCTAGGCCTAAGCCTAACAGTAACCCTGGGAAGGTAAATCAGCCTGGTGTTAGGCTTCTTGCCAAGGAAAAAGCCGTGAAAGCAGCCATGTTGTGGCACTTTTGCACTCCCTTTTGGATGCCTTTCACAGCTCCAGTGTGCCTGGAACTCAGGGCTTCCTGATTTTAAAAATCCTAGCCCTAGGCCGAACCCCAACCCTAAGACGAGAAAGGCAAATCTGCCAGGAATTAGGCATGTCCCCAAGGAAAAAGCTGTGGAGGCAGGCATGTTGTGCTACTTTTGCGCTCTTCTTGGCTAGTCCTTCGCAGCTGCTGTGTTCTTGGAACTCAGGGCTTTCTGGTTAATAGACCCTTACCCTAGGCGTAACTCAAACCTTAAGCCTAGGAAGGAAAATCAGCCTATGGTTCGGGATGGTCTCATGGAAATATCAGTGGTGGCAGCCAAGTTGCGTCACTTTTGCGCTCCCCTTGGGATGCCTTTCGCAGCTGCAGTGTGCCTGGAGCCCAGGGCTTCCTGGTTTCAAAAGTCCTAGGCCTAAGCCTAACAGTAACCCTAGGAAGGTAAATCAGCCGGGTATTAGGGCTCTTCCTAAGGGAAAAGCCGTGAAAGCAGCCATGTTGTGGCACTTCTGCACTCCCTTTGGGATGCCTTTGGCAGATGAAGTAAGCCTGGAACTCAGGGCTTCCTGGTTAAAGAAATCCAAGCCCTAGGCTGAACCCTAACCCTAACCCTAGGCAGATAAATCAGCCTAGGTATAGGGATGGTGCCAAGGAAAAAGCTGTGAAAGCTGCCATGTTGTTGCACTTTTGTACTCCCCTTGGGATGCCTTGAACAGCTGCAGTGTGCCTGGAGCTAAGGGCTTCCTAGTTTTAAAAATCCTAGCCCTAGGCCTAAGCCTAACAGTAACCCTGGGAAGGCAAATCAGCCTGCTGTTAGGCTTCTTGCCAAGGAAAAAGCCGTGAAAGCAGCCATGTTGTGGCACTTTTGCACTCCCTTTTGGATGCCTTTCACAGCTCCAGTGTGCCTGGAACTCAGGGCTTCCTGATTTTAAAAATCCTAGCCCTAGGCCGAACCCCAACCCTAAGACGAGAAAGGCAAATCAGCCAGGAATTAGGCATGTCCCCAAGGAAAAAGCTGTGGAGGCAGGCATGTTGTGCTACTTTTGCGCTCTTCTTGGCTAGTCCTTCGCAGCTGCTGTGTTCTTGGAACTCAGGGCTTTCTGGTTAATAGAAGCCTTACCCTAGGCGTAACTCAAACCTTAAGCCTAGGAAGGAAAATCAGCCTATGGTTCGGGATGGTCTCATGGAAATATCAGTGGTGGCAGCCAAGTTGCGTCACTTTTGCGCTCCCCTTGGGATGCCTTTCGCAGCTGCAGTGTGCCTGGAGCCCAGGGCTTCCTGGTTTTAAAAGTCCTAGGCCTAAGCCTAACAGTAACCCTAGGAAGGTAAATCAGCCGGGTATTAGGGTTCTTCCTAAGGGAAAAGCCGTGAAAGCAGCCATGTTGTGGCACTTCTGCACTCCCTTTGGGATGCCTTTGGCAGATGAAGTAAGCCTGGAACTCAGGGCTTCCTGGTTAAAGAAATCCAAGCCCTAGGCTGAACCCTAACCCTAACCCTAGGCAGATAAATCAGCCTAGGTATAGGGATGGTGCCAAGGAAAAAGCTGTGAAAGCTGCCATGTTGTTGCACTTTTGTACTCCCCTTGGGATGCCTTGAACAGCTGCAGTGTGCCTGGAGCTAAGGGCTTCCTAGTTTTAAAAATCCTAGCCCTAGGCCGAAGCCTAACAGTAACCCTGGGAAGGTAAATCAGCCTGGTGTTAGGCTTCTTGCCAAGGAAAAAGCCGTGAAAGCAGCCATGTTGTGGCACTTTTGCACTCCCTTTTGGATGCCTTTCACAGCTCCAGTGTGCCTGGAACTCAGGGCTTCCTGATTTTAAAAATCCTAGCCCTAGGCCGAACCCCAACCCTAAGACGAGAAAGGCAAATCAGCCAGGAATTAGGCATGTCCCCAAGGAAAAAGCTGTGGAGGCAGGCATGTTGTGGTACTTTTGCGCTCTTCTTGGCTAGTCCTTCGCAGCTGCTGTGTTCTTGGAACTCAGGGCTTTCTGGTTAATAGAACCCTTACCCTAGGCGTAACTCAAACCTTAAGCCTAGGAAGGAAAATCAGCCTATGGTTCGGGATGGTCTCATGGAAATATCAGTGGTGGCAGCCAAGTTGCGTCACTTTTGCGCTCCCCTTGGGATGCCTTTCGCAGCTGCAGTGTGCCTGGAGCCCAGGGCTTCCTGGTTTTAAAAGTCCTAGGCCTAAGCCTAACAGTAACCCTAGGAAGGTAAATCAGCCGGGTATTAGGGTTCTTCCTAAGGGAAAAGCCGTGAAAGCAGCCATGTTGTGGCACTTCTGCACTCCCTTTGGGATGCCTTTGGCAGATGAAGTAAGCCTGGAACTCAGGGCTTCCTGGTTAAAGAAATCCAAGCCCTAGGCTGAACCCTAACCCTAACCCTAGGCAGATAAATCAGCCTAGGTATAGGGATGGTGCCAAGGAAAAAGCTGTGAAAGCTGCCATGTTGTTGCACTTTTGTACTCCCCTTGGGATGCCTTGAACAGCTGCAGGGTTACTGGAGCTAAGGGCTTCCTAGTTTTAAAAATCCTAGCCCTAGGCCTAAGCCTAACAGTAACCCTGGGAAGGCAAATCAGCCTGGTGTTAGGCTTCTTGCCAAGGAAAAAGCCATGAAAGCAGCCATGTTGTGGCACTTTTGCACTCCCTTTTGGATGCCTTTCACAGCTCCAGTGTGCCTGGAACTCAGGGCTTCCTGATTTTAAAAATCCTAGCCCTAGGCCGAACCCCAACCCTAAGACGAGAAAGGCAAATCAGCCAGGAATTAGGCATGTCCCCAAGGAAAAAGCTGTGGAGGCAGGCATGTTGTGCTACTTTTGCGCTCTTCTTGGCTAGTCCTTCGCAGCTGCTGTGTTCTTGGAACTCAGGGCTTTCTGGTTAATAGAACCCTTACCCTAGGCGTAACTCAAACCTTAACCCTAGGAAGGAAAATCAACCTATGGTTCGGGATGGTCTCATGGAAATATCAGTGGTGGCAGCCAAGTTGCGTCACTTTTGCGCTCCCCTTGGGATGCCTTTCGCAGCTGCAGTGTGCCTGGAGCCCAGGGCTTCCTGGTTTTAAAAGTCCTAGGCCTAAGCCTAACAGTAACCCTAGGAAGGTAAATCAGCCGGGTATTAGGGTTCTTCCTAAGGGAAAAGCCGTGAAAGCAGCCATGTTGTGGCACTTCTGCACTCCCTTTGGGATGCCTTTGGCAGATGAAGTAAGCCTGGAACTCAGGGCTTCCTGGTTAAAGAAATCCAAGCCCTAGGCTGAACCCTAACCCTAACCCTAGGCAGATAAATCAGCCTAGGTATAGGGATGGTGCCAAGGAAAAAGCTGTGAAAGCTGCCATGTTGTTGCACTTTTGTACTCCCCTTGGGATGCCTTGAACAGCTGCAGTGTGCCTGGAGCTAAGGGCTTCCTAGTTTTAAAAATCCTAGCCCTAGGCCTAAGCCTAACAGTAACCCTGGGAAGGTCAATCAGCCTGGTGTTAGGCTTCTTGCCAAGGAAAAAGCCGTGAAAGCAGCCATGTTGTGGCACTTTTGCACTCCCTTTTGGATGCCTTTCACAGCTCCAGTGTGCCTGGAACTCAGGGCTTCCTGATTTTAAAAATCCTAGCCCTAGGCCGAACCTCAACCCTAAGACGAGAAAGGCAAATCAGCCAGGAATTAGGCATGTCCCCAAGGAAAAAGCTGTTGAGGCAGGCATGTTGTGGTACTTTTGCGCTCTTCTTGGCTAGTCCTTCGCAGCTGCTGTGTTCTTGGAACTCAGGGCTTTCTGGTTAATAGAACCCTTACCCTAGGCGTAACTCAAACCTTAACCCTAGGAAGGAAAATCAGCCTATGGTTCGGGATGGTCTCATGGAAATATCAGTGGTGGCAGCCAAGTTGCGTCACTTTTGCGCTCCCCTTGGGATGCCTTTCGCAGCTGCAGTGTGCCTGGAGCCCAGGGCTTCCTGGTTTCAAAAGTCCTAGGCCTAAGCCTAACAGTAACCCTAGGAAGGTAAATCAGCCGGGTATTAGGGTTCTTCCTAAGGGAAAAGCCGTGAAAGCAGCCATGTTGTGGCACTTCTGCACTCCCTTTGGGATGCCTTTGGCAGATGAAATAAGCCTGGAACTCAGGGCTTCCTGGTTAAAGAAATCCAAGCCCTAGGCTGAACCCTAACCCTAACCCTAGGCAGATAAATCAGCCTAGGTATAGGGATGGTGCCAAGGAAAAAGCTGTGAAAGCTGCCATGTTGTTGCACTTTTGTACTCCCCTTGGGATGCCTTGAACAGCTGCAGTGTGCCTGGAGCTAAGGGCTTCCTAGTTTTAAAAATCCTAGCCCTAGGCCTAAGCCTAACAGTAACCCTGGGAAGGGAAATCAGCCTGGTGTTAGGCTTCTTGCCAAGGAAAAAGCCGTGAAAGCAGCCATGTTGTGGCACTTTTGCACTCCCTTTTGGATGCCTTTCACAGCTCCAGTGTGCCTGGAACTCAGGGCTTCCTGATTTTAAAAATCCTAGCCCTAGGCCGAACCCCAACCCTAAGACGAGAAAGGCAAATCAGCCAGGAATTAGGCATGTCCCCAAGGAAAAAGCTGTGGAGGCAGGCATGTTGTGGTACTTTTGCGCTCTTCTTGGCTAGTCCTTCGCAGCTGCTGTGTTCTTGGAACTCAGGGCTTTCTGGTTAATAGAACCCTTACCCTAGGCGTAACTCAAACCTTAAGCCTAGGAAGGAAAATCAGCCTATGGTTCGGGATGGTCTCATGGAAATATCAGTGGTGGCAGCCAAGTTGCGTCACTTTTGCGCTCCCCTTGGGATGCCTTTCGCAGCTGCAGTGTGCCTGGAGCCCAGGGCTTCCTGGTTTTAAAAGTCCTAGGCCTAAGCCTAACAGTAACCCTAGGAAGGTAAATCAGCCGGGTATTAGGGTTCTTCCTAAGGGAAAAGCCGTGAAAGCAGCCATGTTGTGGCACTTCTGCACTCCCTTTGGGATGCCTTTGGCAGATGAAGTAAGCCTGGAACTCAGGGCTTCCTGGTTAAAGAAATCCAAGCCCTAGGCTGAACCCTAACCCTAACCCTAGGCAGATAAATCAGCCTAGGTATAGGGATGGTGCCAAGGAAAAAGCTGTGAAAGCTGCCATGTTGTTGCACTTTTGTACTCCCCTTGGGATGCCTTGAACAGCTGCAGTGTGCCTGGAGCTAAGGGCTTCCTAGTTTTAAAAATCCTAGCCCTAGGCCTAAGCCTAACAGTAACCCTGGGAAGGCAAATCAGCCTGGTGTTAGGCTTCTTGCCAAGGAAAAAGCCGTGAAAGCAGCCATGTTGTGGCTCTTTTGCACTCCCTTTTGGATGCCTTTCACAGCTCCAGTGTGCCTGGAACTCAGGGCTTCCTGATTTTAAAAATCCTAGCCCTAGGCCGAACCCCAACCCTAAGACGAGAAAGGCAATTCAGCCAGGAATTAGGCATGTCCCCAAGGAAAAAGCTGTGGAGGCAGGCATGTTGTGGTACTTTTGCGCTCTTCTTGGCTAGTCCTTCGCAGCTGCTGTGTTCTTGGAACTCAGGGCTTTCTGGTTAATAGAAGCCTTACCCTAGGCGTAACTCAAACCTTAAGCCTAGGAAGGAAAATCAGCCTATGGTTCGGGATGGTCTCATGGAAATATCAGTGGTGGCAGCCAAGTTGCGTCACTTTTGCGCTCCCCTTGGGATGCCTTTCGCAGCTGCAGTGTGCCTGGAGCCCAGGGCTTCCTGGTTTTAAAAGTCCTAGGCCTAAGCCTAACAGTAACCCTAGGAAGGTAAATCAGCCGGGTATTAGGGTTCTTCCTAAGGGAAAAGCCGTGAAAGCAGCCATGTTGTGGTACTTCTGCACTCCCTTTGGGATGCCTTTGGCAGATGAAGTAAGCCTGGAACTCAGGGCTTCCTGGTTAAAGAAATCCAAGCCCTAGGCTGAACCCTAACCCTAACCCTAGGCAGATAAATCAGCCTAGGTATAGGGATGGTGCCAAGGAAAAAGCTGTGAAAGCTGCCATGTTGTTGCACTTTTGTACTCCCCTTGGGATGCCTTGAACAGCTGCAGTGTGCCTGGAGCCCAGGGCTTCCTAGTTTTAAAAATCCTAGCCCTAGGCCTAAGCCTAACAGTAACCCTGGGAAGGCAAATCAGCCTGGTGTTAGGCTTCTTGCCAAGGAAAAAGCCGTGAAAGCAGCCATGTTGTGGCACTTTTGCACTCCCTTTTGGATGCCTTTCACAGCTCCAGTGTGCCTGGAACTCAGGGCTTCCTGATTTTAAAAATCCTAGCCCTAGGCCGAACCTCAACTCTAAGACGAGAAAGGTAAATCATCCAGGAATTAGGCATGTCCCCAAGGAAAAAGCTGTGGAGGCAGGCATGTTGTGGTACTTTGGCGCTCTTCTTGGCTAGTCCTTCGCAGCTGCTGTGTTCTTGGAACTCAGGGCTTTCTGGTTAATAGAACCCTTACCCTAGGCGTAACTCAAACCTTAAGCCTAGGAAGGAAAATCAGCCTATGGTTCGGGATGGTCTCATGGAAATATCAGTGGTGGCAGCCAAGTTGCATCACTTTTGCGCTCCCCTTGGGATGCCTTTCGCAGCTGCAGTGTGCCTGGAGCCCAGGGCTTCCTGGTTTTAAAAGTCCTAGGCCTAAGCCTAACAGTAACCCTAGGAAGGTAAATCAGCCGGGTATTAGGGTTCTTCCTAAGGGAAAAGCCGTGAAAGCAGCCATGTTGTGGCACTTCTGCACTCCCTTTGGGATGCCTTTGGCAGATGAAGTAAGCCTGGAACTCAGGGCTTCCTGGTTAAAGAAATCCAAGCCCTAGGCTGAACCCTAACCCTAACCCTAGGCAGATAAATCAGCCTAGGTATAGGGATGGTGCCAAGGAAAAAGCTGTGAAAGCTGCCATGTTGTTGCACTTTTGTACTCCCCTTGGGATGCCTTGAACAGCTGCAGTGTGCCTGGAGCTAAGGGCTTCCTAGTTTTAAAAATCCTAGTCCCAGGCCTAAGCCTAACAGTAACCATGGGAAGGCAAATCAGCCTGCTGTTAGGCTTCTTGCCAAGGAAAAAGCCGTGAAAGCAGCCATGTTGTGGCACTTTTGCACTCCCTTTTGGATGCCTTTCACAGCTCCAGTGTGCCTGGAACTCAGGGCTTCCTGATTTTAAAAATCCTAGCCCTAGGCCGAACCTTAACCCTAAGACGAGAAAGGCAAATCAGCCAGGAATTAGGCATGTCCCCAAGGAAAAAGCTGTGGAGGCAGGCATGTTGTGGTACTTTTGCACACTTCTTGGGTAGTCCTTCGCAGCTGCTGTGTTCTTGGAACTCAGGGCTTTCTGGTTAATAGAAGCCTTACCCTAGGCTTAACTCAAACCTTAAGCCTAGGAAGGAAAATCAGCCTATGGTTCGGGATGGTCTCATGGAAATATCAGTGGTGGCAGCCAAGTTGCGTCACTTTTGCGCTCCCCTTGGGATGCCTTTCGCAGCTGCAGTGTGCCTGGAGCCCAGGGCTTCCTGGTTTTAAAAGTCCTAGGCCTAAGCCTAACAGTAACCCTAGGAAGGTAAATCAGCCGGGTATTAGGGTTCTTCCTAAGGGAAAAGCCGTGAAAGCAGCCATGTTGTGGCACTTCTGCACTCCCTTTGGGATGCCTTTGGCAGATGAAGTAAGCCTGGAACTCAGGGCTTCCTGGTTAAAGAAATCCAAGCCCTAGGCTGAACCCTAACCCTAACCCTAGGCAGATAAATCAGCCTAGGTATAGGGATGGTGCCAAGGAAAAAGCTGTGAAAGCTGCCATGTTGTTGCACTTTTGTACTCCCCTTGGGATGCCTTGAACAGCTGCAGTGTGCCTGGAGCTAAGGGCTTCCTAGTTTTAAAAATCCTAGCCCTAGGCCTAAGCCTAACAGTAACCCTGGGAAGGCAAATCAGCCTGGTGTTAGGCTTCTTGCCAAGGAAAAAGCCGTGAAAGCAGCCATGTTGTGGCTCTTTTGCACTCCCTTTTGGATGCCTTTCACAGCTCCAGTGTGCCTGGAACTCAGGGCTTCCTGATTTTAAAAATCCTAGCCCTAGGCCGAACCCCAACCCTAAGACGAGAAAGGCAATTCAGCCAGGAATTAGGCATGTCCCCAAGGAAAAAGCTGTGGAGGCAGGCATGTTGTGGTACTTTTGCGCTCTTCTTGGCTAGTCCTTCGCAGCTGCTGTGTTCTTGGAACTCAGGGCTTTCTGGTTAATAGAAGCCTTACCCTAGGCGTAACTCAAACCTTAAGCCTAGGAAGGAAAATCAGCCTATGGTTCGGGATGGTCTCATGGAAATATCAGTGGTGGCAGCCAAGTTGCGTCACTTTTGCGCTCCCCTTGGGATGCCTTTCGCAGCTGCAGTGTGCCTGGAGCCCAGGGCTTCCTGGTTTTAAAAGTCCTAGGCCTAAGCCTAACAGTAACCCTAGGAAGGTAAATCAGCCGGGTATTAGGGTTCTTCCTAAGGGAAAAGCCGTGAAAGCAGCCATGTTGTGGCACTTCTGCACTCCCTTTGGGATGCCTTTGGCAGATGAAGTAAGCCTGGAACTCAGGGCTTCCTGGTTAAAGAAATCCAAGCCCTAGGCTGAAGCCTAACCCTAACCCTAGGCAGATAAATCAGCCTAGGTATAGGGATGGTGCCAAGGAAAAAGCTGTGAAAGCTGCCATGTTGTTGCACTTTTGTACTCCCCTTGGGATGCCTTGAACAGCTGCAGTGTGCCTGGAGCTAAGGGCTTCCTAGTTTTAAAAATCCTAGTCCCAGGCCTAAGCCTAACAGTAACCATGGGAAGGCAAATCAGCCTGGTGTTAGGCTTCTTGCCAAGGAAAAAGCCATGAAAGCAGCCATGTTGTGGCACTTTTGCACTCCCTTTTGGATGCCTTTCACAGCTCCAGTGTGCCTGGAACTCAGGGCTTCCTGATTTTAAAAATCCTAGCCCTAGGCCGAACCTCAACTCTAAGACGAGAAAGGCAAATCAGCCAGGAATTAGGCATGTCCCCAAGGAAAAAGCTGTGGAGGCAGGCATGTTGTGGTACTTTTGCGCTCTTCTTGGCTAGTCCTTCGCAGCTGCTGTGTTCTTGGAACTCAGGGCTTTCTGGTTAATAGAACCCTTACCCTAGGCGTAACTCAAACCTTAAGCCTAGGGAGGAAAATCAGCCTATGGTTCGGGATGGTCTCATGGAAATATCAGTGGTGGCAGCCAAGTTGCGTCACTTTTGCGCTCCCCTTGGGATGCCTTTCGCAGCTGCAGTGTGCCTGGAGCCCAGGGCTTCCTGGTTTTAAAAGTCCTAGGCCTAAGCCTAACAGTAACCCTAGGAAGGTAAATCAGCCGGGTATTAGGGTTCTTCCTAAGGGAAAAGCCGTGAAAGCAGCCATGTTGTGGCACTTCTGCACTCCCTTTGGGATGCCTTTGGCAGATGAAGTAAGCCTGGAACTCAGGGCTTCCTGGTTAAAGAAATCCAAGCCCTAGGCTGAACCCTAACCCTAACCCTAGGCAGATAAATCAGCCTAGGTATAGGGATGGTGCCAAGGAAAAAGCTGTGAAAGCTGCCATGTTGTTGCACTTTTGTACTCCCCTTGGGATGCCTTGAACAGCTGCAGTGTGCCTGGAGCTAAGGGCTTCCTAGTTTTAAAAATCCTAGCCCTAGGCCTAAGCCTAACAGTAACCCTGGGAAGGCAAATCAGCCTGGTGTTAGGCTTCTTGCCAAGGAAAAAGCCGTGAAAGCAGCCATGTTGTGGCTCTTTTGCACTCCCTTTTGGATGCCTTTCACAGCTCCAGTGTGCCTGGAACTCAGGGCTTCCTGATTTTAAAAATCCTAGCCCTAGGCCGAACCCCAACCCTAAGACGAGAAAGGCAATTCAGCCAGGAATTAGGCATGTCCCCAAGGAAAAAGCTGTGGAGGCAGGCATGTTGTGGTACTTTTGCGCTCTTCTTGGCTAGTCCTTCGCAGCTGCTGTGTTCTTGGAACTCAGGGCTTTCTGGTTAATAGAAGCCTTACCCTAGGCGTAACTCAAACCTTAAGCCTAGGAAGGAAAATCAGCCTATGGTTCGGGATGGTCTCATGGAAATATCAGTGGTGGCAGCCAAGTTGCGTCACTTTTGCGCTCCCCTTGGGATGCCTTTCGCAGCTGCAGTGTGCCTGGAGCCCAGGGCTTCCTGGTTTTAAAAGTCCTAGGCCTAAGCCTAACAGTAACCCTAGGAAGGTAAATCAGCCGGGTATTAGGGTTCTTCCTAAGGGAAAAGCCGTGAAAGCAGCCATGTTGTGGTACTTCTGCACTCCCTTTGGGATGCCTTTGGCAGATGAAGTAAGCCTGGAACTCAGGGCTTCCTGGTTAAAGAAATCCAAGCCCTAGGCTGAACCCTAACCCTAACCCTAGGCAGATAAATCAGCCTAGGTATAGGGATGGTGCCAAGGAAAAAGCTGTGAAAGCTGCCATGTTGTTGCACTTTTGTACTCCCCTTGGGATGCCTTGAACAGCTGCAGTGTGCCTGGAGCCCAGGGCTTCCTAGTTTTAAAAATCCTAGCCCTAGGCCTAAGCCTAACAGTAACCCTGGGAAGGCAAATCAGCCTGGTGTTAGGCTTCTTGCCAAGGAAAAAGCCGTGAAAGCAGCCATGTTGTGGCACTTTTGCACTCCCTTTTGGATGCCTTTCACAGCTCCAGTGTGCCTGGAACTCAGGGCTTCCTGATTTTAAAAATCCTAGCCCTAGGCCGAACCTCAACTCTAAGACGAGAAAGGTAAATCATCCAGGAATTAGGCATGTCCCCAAGGAAAAAGCTGTGGAGGCAGGCATGTTGTGGTACTTTTGCGCTCTTCTTGGCTAGTCCTTCGCAGCTGCTGTGTTCTTGGAACTCAGGGCTTTCTGGTTAATAGAACCCTTACCCTAGGCGTAACTCAAACCTTAAGCCTAGGAAGGAAAATCAGCCTATGGTTCGGGATGGTCTCATGGAAATATCAGTGGTGGCAGCCAAGTTGCATCACTTTTGCGCTCCCCTTGGGATGCCTTTCGCAGCTGCAGTGTGCCTGGAGCCCAGGGCTTCCTGGTTTTAAAAGTCCTAGGCCTAAGCCTAACAGTAACCCTAGGAAGGTAAATCAGCCGGGTATTAGGGTTCTTCCTAAGGGAAAAGCCGTGAAAGCAGCCATGTTGTGGCACTTCTGCACTCCCTTTGGGATGCCTTTGGCAGATGAAGTAAGCCTGGAACTCAGGGCTTCCTGGTTAAAGAAATCCAAGCCCTAGGCTGAAGCCTAACCCTAACCCTAGGCAGATAAATCAGCCTAGGTATAGGGATGGTGCCAAGGAAAAAGCTGTGAAAGCTGCCATGTTGTTGCACTTTTGTACTCCCCTTGGGATGCCTTGAACAGCTGCAGTGTGCCTGGAGCTAAGGGCTTCCTAGTTTTAAAAATCCTAGTCCCAGGCCTAAGCCTAACAGTAACCATGGGAAGGCAAATCAGCCTGCTGTTAGGCTTCTTGCCAAGGAAAAAGCCGTGAAAGCAGCCATGTTGTGGCACTTTTGCACTCCCTTTTGGATGCCTTTCACAGCTCCAGTGTGCCTGGAACTCAGGGCTTCCTGATTTTAAAAATCCTAGCCCTAGGCCGAACCTTAACCCTAAGACGAGAAAGGCAAATCAGCCAGGAATTAGGCATGTCCCCAAGGAAAAAGCTGTGGAGGCAGGCATGTTGTGGTACTTTTGCACACTTCTTGGGTAGTCCTTCGCAGCTGCTGTGTTCTTGGAACTCAGGGCTTTCTGGTTAATAGAAGCCTTACCCTAGGCGTAACTCAAACCTTAAGCCTAGGAAGGAAAATCAGCCTATGGTTCGGGATGGTCTCATGGAAATATCAGTGGTGGCAGCCAAGTTGCGTCACTTTTGCGCTCCCCTTGGGATGCCTTTCGCAGCTGCAGTGTGCCTGGAGCCCAGGGCTTCCTGGTTTTAAAAGTCCTAGGCCTAAGCCTAACAGTAACCCTAGGAAGGTAAATCAGCCGGGTATTAGGGTTCTTCCTAAGGGAAAAGCCGTGAAAGCAGCCATGTTGTGGCACTTCTGCACTCCCTTTGGGATGCCTTTGGCAGATGAAGTAAGCCTGGAACTCAGGGCTTCCTGGTTAAAGAAATCCAAGCCCTAGGCTGAACCCTAACCCTAACCCTAGGCAGATAAATCAGCCTAGGTATAGGGATGGTGCCAAGGAAAAAGCTGTGAAAGCTGCCATGTTGTTGCACTTTTGTACTCCCCTTGGGATGCCTTGAACAGCTGCAGTGTGCCTGGAGCTAAGGGCTTCCTAGTTTTAAAAATCCTAGCCCTAGGCCTAAGCCTAACAGTAACCCTGGGAAGGCAAATCAGCCTGGTGTTAGGCTTCTTGCCAAGGAAAAAGCCGTGAAAGCAGCCATGTTGTGGCTCTTTTGCACTCCCTTTTGGATGCCTTTCACAGCTCCAGTGTGCCTGGAACTCAGGGCTTCCTGATTTTAAAAATCCTAGCCCTAGGCCGAACCCCAACCCTAAGACGAGAAAGGCAATTCAGCCAGGAATTAGGCATGTCCCCAAGGAAAAAGCTGTGGAGGCAGGCATGTTGTGGTACTTTTGCGCTCTTCTTGGCTAGTCCTTCGCAGCTGCTGTGTTCTTGGAACTCAGGGCTTTCTGGTTAATAGAAGCCTTACCCTAGGCGTAACTCAAACCTTAAGCCTAGGAAGGAAAATCAGCCTATGGTTCGGGATGGTCTCATGGAAATATCAGTGGTGGCAGCCAAGTTGCGTCACTTTTGCGCTCCCCTTGGGATGCCTTTCGCAGCTGCAGTGTGCCTGGAGCCCAGGGCTTCCTGGTTTTAAAAGTCCTAGGCCTAAGCCTAACAGTAACCCTAGGAAGGTAAATCAGCCGGGTATTAGGGTTCTTCCTAAGGGAAAAGCCGTGAAAGCAGCCATGTTGTGGCACTTCTGCACTCCCTTTGGGATGCCTTTGGCAGATGAAGTAAGCCTGGAACTCAGGGCTTCCTGGTTAAAGAAATCCAAGCCCTAGGCTGAAGCCTAACCCTAACCCTAGGCAGATAAATCAGCCTAGGTATAGGGATGGTGCCAAGGAAAAAGCTGTGAAAGCTGCCATGTTGTTGCACTTTTGTACTCCCCTTGGGATGCCTTGAACAGCTGCAGTGTGCCTGGAGCTAAGGGCTTCCTAGTTTTAAAAATCCTAGTCCCAGGCCTAAGCCTAACAGTAACCATGGGAAGGCAAATCAGCCTGGTGTTAGGCTTCTTGCCAAGGAAAAAGCCATGAAAGCAGCCATGTTGTGGCACTTTTGCACTCCCTTTTGGATGCCTTTCACAGCTCCAGTGTGCCTGGAACTCAGGGCTTCCTGATTTTAAAAATCCTAGCCCTAGGCCGAACCTCAACTCTAAGACGAGAAAGGCAAATCAGCCAGGAATTAGGCATGTCCCCAAGGAAAAAGCTGTGGAGGCAGGCATGTTGTGGTACTTTTGCGCTCTTCTTGGCTAGTCCTTCGCAGCTGCTGTGTTCTTGGAACTCAGGGCTTTCTGGTTAATAGAACCCTTACCCTAGGCGTAACTCAAACCTTAAGCCTAGGGAGGAAAATCAGCCTATGGTTCGGGATGGTCTCATGGAAATATCAGTGGTGGCAGCCAAGTTGCGTCGCTTTTGCGCTCCCCCTGGGATGCCTTTCGCAGCTGCAGTGTGCCTGGAGCCCAGGGCTTCCTGGTTTTAAAAGTCCTAGGCCTAAGCCTAACAGTAACCCTAGGAAGGTAAATCAGCCGGGTATTAGGGTTCTTCCTAAGGGAAAAGCCGTGAAAGCAGCCATGTTGTGGCACTTCTGCACTCCCTTTGGGATGCCTTTGGCAGATGAAGTAAGCCTGGAACTCAGGGCTTCCTGGTTAAAGAAATCCAAGCCCTAGGCTGAACCCTAACCCTAACCCTAGGCAGATAAATCAGCCTAGGTATAGGGATGGTGCCAAGGAAAAAGCTGTGAAAGCTGCCATGTTGTTGCACTTTTGTACTCCCCTTGGGATGCCTTGAACAGCTGCAGTGTGCCTGGAGCTAAGGGCTTCCTAGTTTTAAAAATCCTAGTCCCAGGCCTAAGCCTAACAGTAACCATGGGAAGGCAAATCAGCCTGGTGTTAGGCTTCTTGCCAAGGAAAAAGCCATGAAAGCAGCCATGTTGTGGCACTTTTGCACTCCCTTTTGGATGCCTTTCACAGCTCCAGTGTGCCTGGAACTCAGGGCTTCCTGATTTTAAAAATCCTAGCCCTAGGCCGAACCTCAACTCTAAGACGAGAAAGGCAAATCAGCCAGGAATTAGGCATGTCCCCAAGGAAAAAGCTGTGGAGGCAGGCATGTTGTGGTACTTTTGCGCTCTTCTTGGCTAGTCCTTCGCAGCTGCTGTGTTCTTGGAACTCAGGGCTTTCTGGTTAATAGAACCCTTACCCTAGGCGTAACTCAAACCTTAAGCCTAGGGAGGAAAATCAGCCTATGGTTCGGGATGGTCTCATGGAAATATCAGTGGTGGCAGCCAAGTTGCGTCGCTTTTGCGCTCCCCCTGGGATGCCTTTCGCAGCTGCAGTGTGCCTGGAGCCCAGGGCTTCCTGGTTTTAAAAGTCCTAGGCCTAAGCCTAACAGTAACCCTAGGAAGGTAAATCAGCCGGGTATTAGGGTTCTTCCTAAGGGAAAAGCCGTGAAAGCAGCCATGTTGTGGCACTTCTGCACTCCCTTTGGGATGCCTTTGGCAGATGAAGTAAGCCTGGAACTCAGGGCTTCCTGGTTAAAGAAATCCAAGCCCTAGGCTGAACCCTAACCCTAACCCTAGGCAGATAAATCAGCCTAGGTATAGGGATGGTGCCAAGGAAAAAGCTGTGAAAGCTGCCATGTTGTTGCACTTTTGTACTCCCCTTGGGATGCCTTGAACAGCTGCAGTGTGCCTGGAGCTAAGGGCTTCCTAGTTTTAAAAATCCTAGCCCTAGGCCTAAGCCTAACAGTAACCCTGGGAAGGTAAATCAGCCTGCTGTTAGGCTTCTTGCCAAGGAAAAAGCCGTGAAAGCAGCCATGTTGTGGCACTTTTGCACTCCCTTTTGGATGCCTTTCACAGCTCCAGTGTGCCTGGAACTCAGGGCTTCCTGATTTTAAAAATCCTAGCCCTAGGCCGAACCCCAACCCTAAGACGAGAAAGGCAAATCAGCCAGGAATTAGGCATGTCCCCAAGGAAAAAGCTGTGGAGGCAGGCATGTTGTGGTACTTTTGCGCTCTTCTTGGGTAGTCCTTCGCAGCTGCTGTGTTCTTGGAACTCAGGGCTTTCTGGTTAATAGAGCCCTTACCCTAGGCGTAACTCAAACTTTAACCCTAGGAAGGAAAATCAACCTATGGTTCGGGATGGTCTCATGGAAATATCAGTGGTGGCAGCCAAGTTGCGTCACTTTTGCGCTCCCCTTGGGATGCCTTTCGCAGCTGCAGTGTGCCTGGAGCCCAGGGCTTCCTGGTTTTAAAAGTCCTAGGCCTAAGCCTAACAGTAACCCTAGGAAGGTAAATCAGCCGGGTATTAGGGTTCTTCCTAAGGGAAAAGCCGTGAAAGCAGCCATGTTGTGGCACTTCTGCACTCCCTTTGGGATGCCTTTGGCAGATGAAGTAAGCCTGGAACTCAGGGCTTCCTGGTTAAAGAAATCCAAGCCCTAGGCTGAACCCTAACCCTAACCCTAGGCAGATAAATCAGCCTAGGTATAGGGATGGTGCCAAGGAAAAAGCTGTGAAAGCTGCCATGTTGTTGCACTTTTGTACTCCCCTTGGGATGCCTTGAACAGCTGCAGTGTGCCTGGAGCTAAGGGCTTCCTAGTTTTAAAAATCCTAGCCCTAGGCCTAAGCCTAACAGTAACCCTGGGAAGGCAAATCAGCCTGGTGTTAGGCTTCTTGCCAAGGAAAAAGCCGTGAAAGCAGCCATGTTGTGGCACTTTTGCACTCCCTTTTGGATGCCTTTCACAGCTCCAGTGTGCCTGGAACTCAGGGCTTCCTGATTTTAAAAATCCTAGCCCTAGGCCAAACCTCAACCCTAAGACGAGAAAGGCAAATCAGCCAGGAATTAGGCATGTCCCCAAGGAAAAAGCTGTGGAGGCAGGCATGTTGTGGTACTTTTGCGCTCTTCTTGGCTAGTCCTTCGCAGCTGCTGTGTTCTTGGAACTCAGGGCTTTCTGGTTAATAGAACCCTTACCCTAGGCGTAACTCAAACCTTAAGCCTAGGAAGGAAAATCAGCCTATGGTTCGGGATGGTCTCATGGAAATATCAGTGGTGGCAGCCAAGTTGCATCACTTTTGCGCTCCCCCTGGGATGCCTTTCGCAGCTGCAGTGTGCCTGGAGCCCAGGGCTTCCTGGTTTTAAAAGTCCTAGGCCTAAGCCTAACAGTAACCCTAGGAAGGTAAATCAGCCGGGTATTAGGGTTCTTCCTAAGGGAAAAGCCGTGAAAGCAGCCATGTTGTGGCACTTCTGCACTCCCTTTGGGATGCCTTTGGCAGATGAAGTAAGCCTGGAACTCAGGGCTTCCTGGTTAAAGAAATCCAAGCTTTGGGCTGAACCCTAACCCTAACCCTAGGCAGATAAATCAGCCTAGGTATAGGGATGGTGCCAAGGAAAAAGCTGTGAAAGCTGCCATGTTGTTGCACTTTTGTACTCCCCTTGGGATGCCTTGAACAGCTGCAGTGTGCCTGGAGCTAAGGGCTTCCTAGTTTTAAAAATCCTAGCCCTAGGCCTAAGCCTAACAGTAACCCTGGGAAGGCAAATCAGCCTGGTGTTAGGCTTCTTGCCAAGGAAAAAGCCGTGAAAGCAGCCATGTTGTGGCACTTTTGCACTCCCTTTTGGATGCCTTTCACAGCTCCAGTGTGCCTGGAACTCAGGACTTCCTGATTTTAAAAATCCTAGCCCTAGGCCGAACCCCAACCCTAAGACGAGAAAGGCAAATCAGCCAGGAATTAGGCATGTCCCCAAGGAAAAAGCTGTGGAGGCAGGCATGATGTGGTACTTTTGCGCTCTTCTTGGCTAGTCCTTCGCAGCTGCTGTGTTCTTGGAACTCAGGGCTTTCTGGTTAATAGAGCCCTTACCCTAGGCGTAACTCAAACCTTAAGCCTAGGAAGGAAAATCAGCCTATGGTTCGGGATGGTCTCATGGAAATATCAGTGGTGGCAGCCAAGTTGCGTCACTTTTGCGCTCCCCTTGGGATGCCTTTTGCAGCTGCAGTGTGCCTGGAGCCCAGGGCTTCCTGGTTTTAAAAGTCCTAGGCCTAAGCCTAACAGTAACCCTAGGAAGGTAAATCAGCCGGGTATTAGGGTTCTTCCTAAGGGAAAAGCCGTGAAAGCAGCCATGTTGTGGCACTTCTGCACTCCCTTTGGGATGCCTTTGGCAGATGAAGTAAGCCTGGAACTCAGGGCTTCCTGGTTAAAGAAATCCAAGCCCTAGGCTGAACCCTAACCCTAACCCTAGGCAGATAAATCAGCCTAGGTATAGGGATGGTGCCAAGGAAAAAGCTGTGAAAGCTGCCATGTTGTTGCACTTTTGTACTCCCCTTGGGATGCCTTGAACAGCTGCAGTGTGCCTGGAGCTAAGGGCTTCCTAGTTTTAAAAATCCTAGCCCTAGGCCTAAGCCTAACAGTAACCCTGGGAAGGCAAATCAGCCTGGTGTTAGGCTTCTTGCCAAGGAAAAAGCCGTGAAAGCAGCCATGTTGTGGCACTTTTGCACTCCCTTTTGGATGCCTTTCACAGCTCCAGTGTGCCTGGAACTCAGGGCTTCCTGATTTTAAAAATCCTAGCCCTAGGCCGAACCTCAACCCTAAGACGAGAAAGGCAAATCAGCCAGGAATTAGGCATGTCCCCAAGGAAAAAGCTGTGGAGGCAGGCATGTTGTGGTACTTTTGCGCTCTTCTTGGCTAGTCCTTCGCAGCTGCTGTGTTCTTGGAACTCAGGGCTTTCTGGTTAATAGAACCCTTACCCTAGGCGTAACTCAAACCTTAACCCTAGGAAGGAAAATCAGCCTATGGTTCGGGATGGTCTCATGGAAATATCAGTGGTGGCAGCCAAGTTGCGTCACTTTTGCGCTCCCCTTGGGTTGCCTTTCGCAGCTGCAGTGTGCCTGGAGCCCAGGGCTTCCTGGTTTTAAAAGTCCTAGGCCTAAGCCTAACAGTAACCCTAGGAAGGTAAATCAGCCGGGTATTAGGGTTCTTCCTAAGGGAAAAGCCGTGAAAGCAGCCATGTTGTGGCACTTCTGCACTCCCTTTGGGATGCCTTTGGCAGATGAAGTAAGCCTGGAACTCAGGGCTTCCTGGTTAAAGAAATCCAAGCCCTAGGCTGAACCCTAACCCTAACCCTAGGCAGATAAATCAGCCTAGGTATAGGGATGGTGCCAAGGAAAAAGCTGTGAAAGCTGCCATGTTGTTGCACTTTTGTACTCCCCTTGGGATGCCTTGAACAGCTGCAGTGTGCCTGGAGCTAAGGGCTTCCTAGTTTTAAAAATCCTAGCCCTAGGCCTAAGCCTAACAGTAACCCTGGGAAGGCAAATCAGCCTGGTGTTAGGCTTCTTGCCAAGGAAAAAGCCGTGAAAGCAGCCATGTTGTGGCACTTTTGCACTCCCTTTTGGATGCCTTTCACAGCTCCAGTGTGCCTGGAACTCAGGACTTCCTGATTTTAAAAATCCTAGCCCTAGGCCGAACCCCAACCCTAAGACGAGAAAGGCAAATCAGCCAGGAATTAGGCATGTCCCCAAGGAAAAAGCTGTGGAGGCAGGCATGATGTGGTACTTTTGCGCTCTTCTTGGCTAGTCCTTCGCAGCTGCTGTGTTCTTGGAACTCAGGGCTTTCTGGTTAATAGAGCCCTTACCCTAGGCGTAACTCAAACCTTAAGCCTAGGAAGGAAAATCAGCCTATGGTTCGGGATGGTCTCATGGAAATATCAGTGGTGGCAGCCAAGTTGCGTCACTTTTGCGCTCCCCTTGGGATGCCTTTCGCAGCTGCAGTGTGCCTGGAGCCCAGGGCTTCCTGGTTTTAAAAGTCCTAGGCCTAAGCCTAACAGTAACCCTAGGAAGGTAAATCAGCCGGGTATTAGGGTTCTTCCTAAGGGAAAAGCCGTGAAAGCAGGCATGTTGTGGCACTTCTGCACTCCCTTTGGGATGCCTTTGGCAGATGAAGTAAGCCTGGAACTCAGGGCTTCCTGGTTAAAGAAATCCAAGCCCTAGGCTGAACGCTAACCCTAACCCTAGGCAGATAAATCAGCCTAGGTATAGGGATGGTGCCAAGGAAAAAGCTGTGAAAGCTGCCATGTTGTTGCACTTTTGTACTCCCCTTGGGATGCCTTGAACAGCTGCAGTGTGCCTGGAGCTAAGGGCTTCCTAGTTTTAAAAATCCTAGTCCCAGGCCTAAGCCTAACAGTAACCCTGAGTAGGTAAATCAGTCTGGTGTTAGGCTTCTTGCCAAGGAAAAAGCCGTGAAAGCAGCCATGTTGTGGCACTTTTGCACTCCCTTTTGGATGCCTTTCACAGCTCCAGTGTGCCTGGAACTCAGGGCTTCCTGATTTTAAAAATCCTAGCCCTAGGCCGAACCTCAACCCTAAGACGAGAAAGGCAAATCAGCCAGGAATTAGGCATGTCCCCAAGGAAAAAGCTGTGGAGGCAGGCATGTTGTGGAACTTTTGCGCTCTTCTTGGCTAGTCCTTCGCAGCTGCTGTGTTCTTGGAACTCAGGGCTTTCTGGTTAATAGAAACCTTACCATAGGCGTAACTCAAACCTTAAGCCTAGGAAGGAAAATCAGCCTATGGTTCGGGATGGTCTCATGGAAATATCAGTGGTGGCAGCCAAGTTGCGTCGCGTTTGCGCTCCCCCTGGGATGCCTTTCGCAGCTGCAGTGTGCCTGGAGCCCAGGGCTTCCTGGTTTTAAAAGTCCTAGGCCTAAGCCTAACAGTAACCCTAGGAAGGTAAATCAGCTGGGTATTAGGGTTCTTCCTAAGGGAAAAGCCGTGAAAGCAGCCATGTTGTGGCACTTCTGCACTCCCTTTGGGATGCCTTTGGCAGATGAAGTAAGCCTGGAACTCAGGGCTTCCTGGTTAAAGAAATCCAAGCCCTAGGCTGAACCCTAACCCTAACCCTAGGCAGATAAATCAGCCTAGGTATAGGGATGGTGCCAAGGAAAAAGCTGTGAAAGCTGCCATGTTGTTGCACTTTTGTACTCCCCTTGGGATGCCTTGAACAGCTGCAGTGTGCCTGGAGCTAAGGGCTTCCTAGTTTTAAAAATCCTAGCCCTAGGCCTAAGCCTAACAGTAACCCTGGGAAGGCAAATCAGCCTGGTGTTAGGCTTCTTGCCAAGGAAAAAGCCGTGAAAGCAGCCATGTTGTGGCACTTTTGCACTCCCTTTTGGATGCCTTTCACAGCTCCAGTGTGCCTGGAACTCAGGGCTTCCTGATTTTAAAAATCCTAGCCCTAGGCCGAACCTCAACCCTAAGACGAGAAAGGCAAATCAGCCAGGAATTAGGCATGTCCCCAAGGAAAAAGCTGTGGAGGCAGGCATGTTGTGGTACTTTTGCGCTCTTCTTGGGTAGTCCTTCGCAGCTGCTGTGTTCTTGGAACTCAGGGCTTTCTGGTTAATAGAACCCTTACCCTAGGCGTAACTCAAACCTTAACCCTAGGAAGGAAAATCAGCCTATGGTTCGGGATGGTCTCATGGAAATATCAGTGGTGGCAGCCAAGTTGCGTCACTTTTGCGCTCCCCTTGGGTTGCCTTTCGCAGCTGCAGTGTGCCTGGAGCCCAGGGCTTCCTGGTTTTAAAAGTCCTAGGCCTAAGCCTAACAGTAACCCTAGGAAGGTAAATCAGCCGGGTATTAGGGTTCTTCCTAAGGGAAAAGCCGTGAAAGCAGCCATGTTGTGGCACTTCTGCACTCCCTTTGGGATGCCTTTGGCAGATGAAGTAAGCCTGGAACTCAGGGCTTCCTGGTTAAAGAAATCCAAGCCCTAGGCTGAACCCTAACCCTAACCCTAGGCAGATAAATCAGCCTAGGTATAGGGATGGTGCCAAGGAAAAAGCTGTGAAAGCTGCCATGTTGTTGCACTTTTGTACTCCCCTTGGGATGCCTTGAACAGCTGCAGTGTGCCTGGAGCTAAGGGCTTCCTAGTTTTAAAAATCCTAGCCCTAGGCCTAAGCCTAACAGTAACCCTGGGAAGGCAAATCAGCCTGGTGTTAGGCTTCTTGCCAAGGAAAAAGCCGTGAAAGCAGCCATGTTGTGGCACTTTTGCACTCCCTTTTGGATGCCTTTCACAGCTCCAGTGTGCCTGGAACTCAGGGCTTCCTGATTTTAAAAATCCTAGCCCTAGGCCGAACCCCAACCCTAAGACGAGAAAGGCAAATCAGCCAGGAATTAGGCATGTCCCCAAGGAAAAAGCTGTGGAGGCAGGCATGTTGTGCTACTTTTGCGCTCTTCTTGGCTAGTCCTTCGCAGCTGCTGTGTTCTTGGAACTCAGGGCTTTCTGGTTAATAGAGCCCTTACCCTAGGCGTAACTCAAACCTTAAGCCTAGGAAGGAAAATCAGCCTATGGTTCGGGATGCTCTCATGGAAATATCAGTGGTGGCAGCCAAGTTGCGTCACTTTTGCGCTCCCCCTGGGATGCCTTTCGCAGCTGCAGTGTGCCTGGAGCCCAGGGCTTCCTGGTTTTAAAAGTCCTAGGCCTAAGCCTAACAGTAACCCTAGGAAGGTAAATCAGCCGGGTATTAGGGTTCTTCCTAAGGGAAAAGCCGTGAAAGCAGCCATGTTGTGGCACTTCTGCACTCCCTTTGGGATGCCTTTGGCAGATGAAGTAAGCCTGGAACTCAGGGCTTCCTGGTTAAAGAAATCCAAGCCCTAGGCTGAACCCTAACCCTAACCCTAGGCAGATAAATCAGCCTAGGTATAGGGATGGTGCCAAGGAAAAAGCTGTGAAAGCTGCCATGTTGTTGCACTTTTGTACTCCCCTTGGGATGCCTTGAACAGCTGCAGTGTGCCTGGAGCTAAGGGCTTCCTAGTTTTAAAAATCCTAGCCCTAGGCCTAAGCCTAACAGTAACCCTGGGAAGGCAAATCAGCCTGGTGTTAGGCTTCTTGCCAAGGAAAAAGCCGTGAAAGCAGCCATGTTGTGGTACTTTTGCACTCCCTTTTGGATGCCTTTCACAGCTCTAGTGTGCCTGGAACTCAGGGCTTCCTGATTTTAAAAATCCTAGCCCTAGTCTGAACCTTAACCCTAAGACGAGAAAGGCAAATCAGCCAGGAATTAGGCATGTCCCCAAGGAAAAAGCTGTGGAGGCAGGCATGTTGTGGTACTTTTGCGCTCTTCTTGGGTAGTCCTTCGCAGCTGCTGTGTTCTTGGAACTCAGGGCTTTCTGGTTAATAGAAGCCTTACCCTAGGCGTAACTCAAACCTTAAGCCTAGGAAGGAAAATCAGCCTATGGTTCGGGATGGTCTCATGGAAATATCAGTGGTGGCAGCCAAGTTGCGTCACTTTTGCGCTCCCCTTGGGATGCCTGCCTTTCGCAGCTGCAGTGTGCCTGGAGCCCAGGGCTTCCTGGTTTTAAAAGTCCTAGGCCTAAGCCTAACAGTAACCCTAGGAAGGTAAATCAGCCGGGTATTAGGGTTCTTCCTAAGGGAAAAGCCGTGAAAGCAGCCATGTTGTGGCACTTCTGCACTCCCTTTGGGATGCCTTTGGCAGATGAAGTAAGCCTGGAACTCAGGGCTTCCTGG